>NW_017729020.1:5550896-5552648 GCF_001723915.1 Gavialis gangeticus
GGACACCCACCACAACCCCAACCAGCACCAGCCGCAGCTTCTTGTCTTCCCAGCGCTTCTTCTGGGCCAGCGTCTTGCTTGTCTTGCTGAAGGTGGTGGACTGTGGGCAGAGGCCAGAGGAGGTCATCAGCATGTGCAGCACTGCTGAGGGGAAGTTCACAGCCCTGGGGCACTGTTCTGGGGAAGCTCATGGCGCTGGGGCACTGTTGTGCAAAGTTCTCAGCACCCACTGAGGGGCCCCCAGGACCAGGACCATCCTAGCAGGGGACACTTCTGCCGCCTGCTGCCCGCAGCCAGAGCTTGGCTCTTGTGTGTCCTAAGCCCTATATGGCAGAAGGTGATTCTTCTTACGGATCCCCCCCCGGCCCCAGTACCATGTCCAGCAGCTCCTCAGCCCGGCTGTCCAGATCCTGGAGCTTCCCCTCACGGTCCAGCACCTTGGAGTAGTTGTCCAGCATGATCTGAGTCACCTCCTCTGCCTCCTGCTGGCACTGGGTCACCTTGTTCTCCCCCTGTGGGCAAGAAGGGGTTAATACCTCCCAGGGCATTACTGGGGAAAGCTTGCAACCCCCAGGGGAGCTCCATCTGGGCCAAACCTCCCTGGGGCACAGGCTTGGCCCTGGCACCCCAAGGGGTCCCAGTGTTGCAAGCTTCCCCTCAGCAATCCCCTGAACCTGTGACTCAGTTTCCCCTACACTCCATTGAAGCTTTAAGCTGGGACAGGAAGAGTCCCCCCCACCAGGGCAGGGAGGCCAGAGCCAGCGGATATCTCCTGCCGGGAGGAGGAAGGGGTGTGTGGCGCCAATGCATCCGGCCTGGTGGGGGGCAGGGGGCTGAGCACAGAACCAGGCATCTGAGAGCACATGAGTGTGCACACATACATGCAAACACATGCATGCAGAACCCAGGCACCTGGGACAGGTGCACGCGCGCACACACAAACCCAGGCATTCAGGACACACATGCACAGAACCCAGGTGTCCTGCACACGGACATGTATACACACTCACAGAATTCAGGTGCCCTACACACTGAAACCAAGGCATTCGGGACACACAGAATACAGGGGTCCTGTATCCCAGAACTGAGGCATCTGGGACACGCGCACGCGCGCACGTACCCACCCCCCAACCTTGCACCTACACAAGCCTGGTGCAGGCGCCCTGGTGGCTACCCCCAGTCGCCCCCTGCCCCCCCACCTCTAGGGATGGTACCAGGCTGGAAAGCCCCCAGCCCTGGTTGCTGGGGGCGCAAGAAGATCCTCTTGCCCGGCCCAAGGTTAAAGCCAAGGACTCAGGGAAGGGCTGGAAAATCCTGGGATCTGCCCCCCACCGCCACTGGTGAAACTGAGTTGCAGACTGGCCCCAGTCCAGATTAGACCCCTGCAGATGCCCGTCCCCCAGAATCACCAGGTCCCACTTCTTTCTCCCCAGCCCCGCCCAAGCGCCTGGCGTGGGGTTGGAGGGTATCAAGGTATCGGCTCCCGGGTCCCGCCCCCCCAAGATGAATCCGGATTAAAGCTCCCAGTGCAGACACTTCCAGGGCCGGGGCAAGGGGGCGGCTGGGTCTCCAGCTCCATTCCTCCAGGGGCCTGCCGGCGGGGGGGGGTGCTGGGGGTCACAGGACCCCGGCGGAGCCGCCCCCGCCCAGCCCACGGGCCTAGCTCCGGGCGCCGCCGCTCCCGGCGGATCGAAACCAAAAGTAGCGCCGAGCCCCGGCCCCCGCCCAACCTCCCGGCCCCGGCCCCGGCCG
>NW_017729020.1:5557648-5559845 GCF_001723915.1 Gavialis gangeticus
TGCACTGGACCCTGACGACGCCCCGGGGCAGCCGCAGGGCTGGACCCGCGCTGTTAACCTTGGCCCCCACCGCGGAGCGTCGGGGCCAGGAGCCAGGGCGCAGTCCTGACGAAGCGGCACCCGCCCTCTACCCCAGGCCTGGGCTCTACTGAGGCCTTGACTGTGCGTGTCCAGTCAGGCACCTAAAGATGGCAGGCGCTGTGCAGGGTGCTGCTAGCGCAGGATGGTGGTGGGGGTTGCTGGCACCAAGGGCCCTTGCCAGCGCTGCCCGCCCCCCTCCGCATCCTGTGACCCAAGGCCAGCTGCTGGGGGGGAGGGGGGAATCCCAGACACTGCGCCTATTGTCTACCCCGACTGCCTGGCAGGGCACCTGCCTAGCAGGGCACCGCACCAGCGCTGCCAGGAGCCCTGGTAGCAGGACTTTTATCCCCGAACCAGGGTTTACTGCCCCTGCCTCAGTTTCCCCACCCACAGGGACACAGCAGACACAGCCTTTGACTCCACTGGTTTATTGGCTGGGGGCATATAAATACAGTGGCATATAAAATACCCCCACATCCCTAGCTGCCCCCCCTCAGGCAGATTGGGGGAGGGGTCTGGGGTAACAGGAACCCCCCCCGGCACTTAATAAATTCCCAAGGACAGAGGGGACCCCAAGGCAGAGCCTGTCCCCTCCCTTATTAAAAGGCACAGAGTGAATTTCTCCACCCCCCATATCAGCCTGGGAACCCCAACCCACAATACCCCTCCCAAATTTCAAACCCCAATACCCCCCTCAGCCAGGAGGGGGCAATTCTACCCCAATATGCCAAGGCTGGGGCAATTCTAGTCCTTCAATACCCACTAAGCAAGGAAGGGGCAATTCTAGTTTCCCAATTGCCCCAATTTGGGGGTAGTTCAGCCCCACATTGCCCCTCCAGCAGGGCTAGGGCAATTCCAGGACCCCAATACCCCAGGCTGGGGCACTTCTACCCCCATCCCTCCTCTAAGGCATGGAGGAGCAATTCCAGGCCCCCAAAACCCCCAAGCTGGGGCAATTCCCACCCCCCAGTACCTCCCCCACCAATTCCAGCCACCCACTTGACCCAGTTGGGGGGGGAGGGTATTTCAGCCCCCAATATCCCTCCCAGCCCAGGGGTGGGGCCTGGGGGGCCTAGGTGGGGATGACGCCAGTAGCAAAGAGGATGATGAGGATGAGGATGATGGCAACGATGAGGCCGATGATAACCATGGTCTTGATGTTCTTCCACCAGTACTTGCGTGCCACCTTCTGCGATGTCGTCTTGAAGTGCTCCGACTGTGGGGTGCACAGGGAGTTAGGGACTCGTGGGGGGAGATCTGACTGGGGGATGGAGCAGCTGTTTGTGAGCTGCCATCACTAGGCTTCAGAGTTAAAGCCTCTCAGCAGATTCCGGGCCTGTCGCATCTGCCCTGTATGTAGTGCCCCCCCCCCAGGGGCCCCATAGTCTCCTAGGATCCCCAAGATGTCCACAGCCCCCAATATCCCATCACACAATATGGGTACAAGTCCCCTGCCCAGCAGCTCCTCTAGCTGGGCTGTGGCTAAAGCTTGCAACTGCTCCCAGGGTGGGATCAGGGGCTTCTGTGGAGGCTGGGAGCTGAGGAGCGGCTGTGGCACCGAGACCCCCAGACCCCTCTGGACTCACGGTGGCCTCAAGGTCCTCAGTCTTGTTGCGCAGGTGGTCCAGGTTCTCACCGCGGGCCAAGATCCGCTCCACGTTCTGTGTCATGATGCTCTTGACGCCCTCCACCTCGCTCTGCAGGTCCCGCACATGGTCCGATGCCATCCTGTCACCTGCCACATGGGCACCAGGGGTTAACTCACACTGGGAGAAGGGGGACCTCCAATCGCCCCCCCCCAGCTCTGCTCTAGATGCTGGGGGACAGGACTGAGGCAGCAGAGTCCTGCCACCCTGGGGCTCTTGATCACTAGGGCACTGCTGCCTGCTGGGCTGGGGAAAGAACCCAGGCATCCAAGTGCCTCTTACCTCTAACCACTATGAGCTCACTGCCACAGGGCTGGGGAGAAAACCCTGGCATCCAGGGATCTAACCACTAGGCCCTCGCTGCCTGCAGAGCTGAGGAGGGCTGTTCCCATGGAGATCAGAAACAGCCCCCCCTTGCTACTCAGCCTTGGTTCCGGGCTCCACTGCCCCCCCCCCCCCCCAGGGGCGGG
>NW_017729020.1:5564845-5565949 GCF_001723915.1 Gavialis gangeticus
GCCATGTCCCAACAGGTCCTGGAGCGAGGGGCATCAGGCAGGGAGGGGGCGCCGGGTCAGGAGGGGAGCTGCAGGTCGGGAGCGAGAGCACCGGGCAACTGCCACATCCCACTTGCGGTGGGGCCGTTGAGCCTCGGACTTCCCTTTTGGGTGGGGGGGAGCTCGGACGCCTGGGTCCCTCCACAGATCTGGGAGCTCACGGGGGGCGGTAGTCATGGGGGGCGCCCGGGTTCTTCCCTCAACTCCGAGCGGCTCGGACACCTGGGTCCCCGGTCCCCTGGCCCAGCCCCCGCTCACCGACCCCGCTGGGGTCCCGCCGCTTCCTGGTGCCTGAGCTCGGGGCAAGCTGCGAGCTTCCTGCTGCCGCCCCGCCCCGCCCCAGCAGGTGCCGGCACCTCCCTCGCGGTTTAAAGCTCTACAGCGCCGAGCACCGGGGCTGGAGTGAGGGGCACCGGGGGGGCAAGCCAGGAGTGAGGGGCACTGGCAGGAGAGAACCCAGGCGTCCGGGCTCCGCCCCACTCTAACCACTGCCCCCCGCTGCCGGGCTTTCTCCTTGCGGGACTCTGCCGCCAGGGAGCACCCCCCCCGCCTTCATTGCACATGCGCGGAAGGCTGCCTGGGGAAGGGATGAGGGTTTCCAGGTGCCGCCGTAAAGCGCCAGTCCCATTCTTGCGACAACTGACGCCGCCGCGTTTGGCGACCGCCGTTGGTGACGTGTCCGCGGCAGAGCGGAGCTGAGGGAAGGGGGCGGGGCGCGGTGTCTCTCAGTAACGGGGGAGGGGCGGGGCCTGGCAACGTCACTCGGCCAGGGAACGCCCTCCAGGTACCCGGTTCGGTTCCCCGCCTGGGACCCTCGGACGCTTGGGCTCTGTGGAGTTACGTGACGGAGGTTGGGGTCGGGCTTCTTTTCCTCCCTTGGCGCTGCCTGGGGAGCCCCGGCGCTGATCCTGAGGGGTTCCAGGGCGGGGGTTGCGGGGGGCGGAGACTACGTGTCGAGAGTGAGGGGCAGCGATCCCACCCTGACCCCCCGCCTCGCAGCTGTCCCGATGCAGGAGCCGCACCCCCGCCGGAGGCCGCGTGCTGGGCCCCCGCCGGGCCCGGGGG
>NW_017729020.1:5570949-5571365 GCF_001723915.1 Gavialis gangeticus
CAGGTCCCGCACATGGTCCGATGCCATCCTGTCACCTGCCACATGGGCACCAGGGGTTAACTCACACTGGGAGAAGGGGGACCTCCAATCGCCCCCCCCCAGCTCTGCTCTAGATGCTGGGGGACAGGACTGAGGCAGCAGAGTCCTGCCACCCTGGGGCTCTTGATCACTAGGGCACTGCTGCCTGCTGGGCTGGGGAAAGAACCCAGGCATCCAAGTGCCTCTTACCTCTAACCACTATGAGCTCACTGCCACAGGGCTGGGGAGAAAACCCTGGCATCCAGGGATCTAACCACTAGGCCCTCGCTGCCTGCAGAGCTGAGGAGGGCTGTTCCCATGGAGATCAGAAACAGCCCCCCCTTGCTACTCAGCCTTGGTTCCGGGCTCCACTGCCCCCCCCCCCCCCCAGGGGCGGG
>NW_017729020.1:5572736-5579963 GCF_001723915.1 Gavialis gangeticus
CCCTGACCCCCCGCCTCGCAGCTGTCCCGATGCAGGAGCCGCACCCCCGCCGGAGGCCGCGTGCTGGGCCCCCGCCGGGCCCGGGGGTCGAGGCGCCAGCGGGATCCCCCCAGGACGGGCCGAGCCGCACCCGGCGCCTGCTGGGCTTCGACTGGTGGGAGCTGAGCAGCTGGACCCCCCTCGTCCGCCTCCTCAACCGGCCCACGGACCCAGCCTCCCTGGCTGCCTTCCGCTTCCTCTTTGGTGCGTGGAAAACTGAGGTGGGGCAGGCAGACAGGGACCCGGGAGTCCAGGGCCAGACTGTGGGGTGGGTCTCTGTCCCATCGTGCCCCCCATAGGCCTGGACTGCACTGCAGGACATGTGGGCAGCCCCCCTGTGGGCTGGTTTGCAGCAGGGAAACTGAGGCATGAGGCCTGCTGGAGACCCAGGAGTCTGGGGGCCAGATATGGGACATATGCATTCCTCTCCTGCCACCCCATGCTGTACATGCCTGGCTGCAGTGCTGGGCATGTACAGCATCACTCTGTGGGCAGCTCCCTTCAGGGAAACTGAGGCAGAGAACCCAGAAGTCCTGGCTCCTCCCCCTTGGGCCTGACAGGGGTTGCAGGCTGGGGCAGGGGACTCCCGGGTTTTTCCTAACCCCCCTCCCCATGGCGCTGTCCAGTTGCAGGGGAGGAGCCCTGTTGCAACACTTACCAGCAGGGGAGGGATGACCTTTGACCTGGCCTTGGGTGAGGGGAAGGCTAGCGCCCACCCAGATGCCCCTCCTTCTCCCAGATCCCAGGCATCTAGGCACCCACCTTGCCTCCCAACTCCCCCCACCCCTTGTGCCATCTCCAGCACTGCCCCCCCCACTCTACCTGCCTCAGTTTCCCCACGTTTAGTCCTGCCCCTGGCACACCTAGGCCCCAGTTTCCCTACCTCCAGCCCCACTCCTGCCCTGCCTCAGTTTCCTCACCCTTATCCCTGTCGCCCAGCTGGGGATGGAGCCATGGTGGGGGGCAGCCCTGGGGAGGGGGCAGCCAGGAGCTCTCCCACTCCCCTGACCCCTGTGCCCCCTCTTTCCACCAGGCCTGTTGATGGCACTGGACATCCCACAAGAGCGGGGGCTGGGCTACCTGGACCACAAGTACCTGGACGGGCTGGAGGTCTGCCGTTTCCCTCTCTTCGACAGCCTGGTTCCCCTGCCCCTTGACTGGATGTACCTGCTCTACCTGCTCATGCTGCTGGGTGAGAGGGCAGGGCTCAGACAGGGGGCAGGGCTGGGGCCAAGAGCCCCCAGGGGCAGGAAACAACCCCCACCTCCAAAACCTGGGCCCTGGGGGAGGGAGGCAGCCAGGATGCCCAGGTTCTGTCCCTGCCTCAGTTTCTCCTCCTGCCAGCCCTGCTGCACGAGGGGTTTGGCAGCCAGGACTTTCCTCCCCTGGCACTGTAGAGCCAGGATGCCTGGGTCCTTACTTGACATGGGAGGGAAGCGGGATCTAGCGGGGCCTGAGAGCCCGGAGACTTGGGTTCCCCACCCCACCTACTGAACCGAGGTGCTGTGCCGGTGCTGGGGTCCTGGCACTATGTGCCCGCAGGCGCCATGGGCGTGATGCTGGGTTGCGCCTACCGCCTGAGCTGCCTGCTCTTCCTGCTGCCCTACTGGTACGTCTTCCTGCTGGACAAGACCACCTGGAACAACCACTCCTACCTCTATGGCCTGCTGGCCTTCCAGCTCAGCCTGCTGAGCGCCCAACGCTGCTGGTAGGGTTGGGCTGGGGCGGGGCTTCTAGGGAGCTGGGTCAATGGGGGCAGGAGCATTCAAGAGGGAGGAGCTGAGGGTGTGGCCCCTGGAGGGGGTGGAGCCATTGCCAAGGGCAAGGCCTTGTGCCCATGGAGGGAGCAGGGTACAGGCCTGTTGGGGCAGGAGCAGGCAAAGGGGCAGTTGGAGGAGGAGGAGCCTGGGGGTGTGGCCAGAGGTGGGTGGGGCTGCAGGGGGCAGGGCCTACCAGGCTCCACCCCCACTGCCTTCACCACTGGACTCCTGGGTTCCCTCGTAGGGGAGCAGGGGCTAGTGGGGGGGAGGAAGGGGTGGTGGTGCTGGAAGCCTGGGTTCTCTCCCAGCTCTGGGACAGAATCAGGGCTTGCTGGTTATAGCAGGAGGCTGGGAGCCCGGAAACCTGGGTTCTTTCCCTCCTGGAAGGACTGTGCCCCCACCACCCCCAGGTCCATTGATGGGCTCCTAAACCCCCGGAAGCGCAACACCCCAGTGCCCCTGTGGAACTACACGCTGCTGCGGGCACAGGTAGTGGGGGCAGGGGCATGCCAGACACCTAGGTTCCATCTCCAGGGGCATGGACTCCATTGGGTTGGGGCTGGGCAAATGGGGTGCTCAGAGCCTGGGTTCTATCCTTCTGGGCACCCCTACTTCAGGTTTGCCTGCCTTTGAGACCCGCCAGGCCTGGGTCTGGCAGAGCAGGGCTATGGCTGTTGGATGCTTGGGTTCTTCCCTTGTTCAGGGAGAAGACTGGGTTAGAGGAGGAGGCCTGAGAACCAGGACACTTGGGTTCCCTTCCTCGCACACCTGTGGGAGGTGGGGGGGTCTGAAGGGTTGGGGCTAGCTGAGGGGGTGCCCAAAGCCAGGACAGCTGGATTCCATCCCTCCACCACTCTCCTGCTTCAGTTTCCACCCCTTCAGGGGCCCTCTCCTGGCAGGTGCTCCCCTCTTCAGGGCCCACCTGCCTGCCTCAGTTTCCCTAGCTCCTGCCAACACTTACCTATCTTCATTGCAGATCTTCATTGTCTATTTCATTGCGGGCATCAAGAAGCTGGATGCTGATTGGGTGGGCGGCTATTCCATGGGCTCTCTGGCTCGCCATTGGCTCTTCAGCCCCTTCCGGTGAGTGGGGAAGGAGGGGCAAATCCCAGGGTTTAGGGTCACTCTGGGCCCAGCCTTTTCCAGCCTCCCTGCCCTGCAGTTCTGCCTTTGGCACCAGGGGCTGCCATTTGCCTCCTAGTGGCTGGCTCTGGAAGTGGATTCGATGTCAGGAGGTGGGAGGGGTTCAGGGGTTTCCCCAGTCCAAGCTGGGGGGTGGGAGGATGCCTCATGGAAACCGGATGATGTCCTGACAAATAACTCCAGTGTTGGGGGCTGCAGGTAGCAGGGGAGTGGGGGGAGATCAGGGGCATTTTGGGAGGGGTCCCTCACCACTCTTCCCACTCCTCAGGCTGGTGCTGTCGGAGGAGATGACAAGCCTGCTGGTGGTGCATGGCGGGGGCCTGGTCCTGGATCTGTCAGCCGGCTTCCTGCTCTTCTTTGATGTCACCCGGCCTGTGGCCCTCATCTTTGTCACTTATTTCCACTGCATGAACTCCCAGCTCTTCAGCATCGGTGAGCACAGGCAGGGGACCCAGGCATCTGCCCCCCTCAAATCCTTCACGTCCTGCTCCCATTCTGGCTGCCAACCCACTTCCCCCTTCAAGTCCCCTAGGCCCAGTAGCATGGAACCCAAGCATCTGACTGACTGCCCCTCCCCCACTCCTGTCCTGGCAGGCATGTTCCCCTATGTGATGATGGCTGCCAGTCCACTGTTCTGCCACCCAGCCTGGCCACGCTGCCTGGCTGCCAGGGTGCCCATGTGCCTGCGCTGGGCCTTGCCCTCCCTGGAGCCCCCGGAACCCAGCCCCCAGAATCAGAGCCAGGGGCCGAGGTTGCGACAGCACCTTGGGGCTGCCTTCACCCTGCTTTACGTGCTGGAGCAGCTCTTCCTGCCCTACTCCCACTTCATCACCCAGGTGAGGCACTGCAAGGCATGCTGGGAAATGGGGCTGGGGGCCTGGAACAAGGCATGCTGGGAAATGCTAGAGTCTGACCCCTACAGCCAACTTCTGCCAGGCCCTAGCCCTAGCCCTAGTTCAGCTTGATCACCAGCAGTTCCTCTCTCTTCCCCTGGTAGGACACCTCCGTCCAAGGCTTCCTGGTGCCAGGCTTATATAGCCTGGTGGCATTGTCTACCTTAAAGGCACAGGCACCCCTTTTTCTTTCTTCCTCTGTAACACAGCCAACTGGACTCCTGGGTTCCAGGAGCTCGTGATTCAAAGCCATGCAGCAAAGGGGTGTGGGTAGTAACAGGGAGGCAGGGCTGGCAATGCAGAGTAAAGGATTGTGGGTACTGGTATGGGATTGCCTAATGGAGGGCAGCACAGTTGCCCCTCTGCCAAACGTCCCCTGCAGAGTGGAGAGCTTAGGGGTGGAGTCACCCCAGGCCCGACTCCCTTGCTGACCCTGCCCTCTGCTCCCCCCCAGGGCTATAACAACTGGACCAATGGGCTGTATGGCTACTCGTGGGACATGATGGTTCACTCCCGCTCCCATCAGCATGTGAAAATCACCTACCGTGATGGCCTCACAGGCGAGGTCGGTTACCTCAAGCCAGGGGTAAGTGCAAACCCATGTTCACTCTGGCCCCATAATGACCACCTAGCCTTTCCATTGGGGAAACTGAGGCAGGGAGCACAGTGGTGAAGCCAGGCCCGTGGAGAGACAAGAATTGGGTGGTGGATGGTGACCCCCATCCCAGGACACCAGGCCCTTTGGCATGTGGACCCTGCTTGCCCCACTAAGCTGTGTTCTCTTTGGTCCCTAATGACCACTCATGAATCCCGGGGCAGGTATTTACCCAGAGCCGCCGCTGGAAGGACCACGCTGACATGCTGAAGCAGTATGCCACCTGCCTCAGTGAGCGCCTAGCCTCCTACAACGTGTCCCAGCCACACATCTACTTCGATGTTTGGGTGTCCATCAATGACCGTTTTCAGCAGCGGTGAGCAGAGGGTGTGGGCAAAGGGCAGAGATTGAGGGTTAAGGCCCTCACTCACACCCGCTCCTCCTGGCCCTGCTAGCCTCTTTGACCCACGGGTGGACATCGTGAGGGCTGAGTGGTCGCCTTTCCGGCCCACACCGTGGCTGCAGCCACTGCTTGTGGATCTGTCACCCTGGCGCACTCGGCTGCAGGAGATTGAGGGCTCCCTGGACAACCACACCGAGGTGGTCTTCATTGCTGACTTTCCAGGTAGCCATGGGGTAACCTGGGGTGGGCCCTGGCAGTATAGGAGGCTGTGTAACAGCTGGGGCTGGGCACAGATTGACCCCAGGGCTTCCCCCAACCTCACTAGGGGTCACAGGGCTGGGCCCAGCCTGGGCAAGGAGGGGCAGGGGTGGATACCACTGCTGGCACTGGACCCCTCCCAGCTGCCAGATGCAGTACCAGGTTGTTATCCAGAGACAGTGTGTCCCCCCTCACCTCTACAATCCATACCCCAACCCCCTCTATTGCCCCTACTACTTACTTCCTTCATTACTCCTACACAGAAGGAAGGTCATTCATATGTAGGGTTCAGGAGATGTGCCAGGGCAAATTGGTGTCTTGCTGTCAGCCAAGGTGGTACAGTGATATTCTGTTGCTCCTTCGTAGTGGAGCACTAAGCTCACTTATCATAGGCCATATCTGCCCAGGACATTAAGTCCAGCCCAGTAGACTGTATCTGCCGCATACTGCAGTCAGTGTACTGGAGTTTCGGATGGCCAGCCTTCCTACTGCCTCTTTCAAATTCACTATACAGAACTCTATTAGACACATGATTGTTGTCTGTATGTACGACATGGCCGACCCCAGGTCATTTGCTTTCGTGCTAGCATGGCTTCCACCAGTCATAGTACTGCATTGTTGATGATTTTGTCAGACCACTTAAAACCTGCTATACTGCGTAGGTGGTGTTGTTCCAGGTGGTTATGTTTTTTGATATGGCGATGATGGAGGGGGCAGGTCTCTAATGCGTATAGAAGACAGAGGACAACAGTTGTGTAAACTTGGCATTTTGTAGACACTTTGAGCACCCCCAGCTTGTCTGCAGTCTTTTTTTCTTTGTCAATGATAGTGTCCTCAGCAATTGTGTTACATAGTAGCAAAGGGACTTGATGTTGGTTAATTGGCTGCCATTGTTTTATTTGTGGTGGTAATAGGTTTCTGCTACTATGCACTTTTACTCTCCTACACCTGTATTTACCCCCTACCCCCTCCAACCTCCTCTATTACCCCCGCTACCCACTTCATGACTCCCTTCTACTCCCTCAGTTATCCCCTCTATTACCCTTGCTATCCTCTATTACCCTGTCCCATTATCTCTCCTGCCTCCCCTATTTATTCCCACTACCCACTTCATTACCCCTTCTACTTCCTTCACTACCTCCCCCAACCCACTCTGTTACCTCCAACCCCCAAGGCTTGCACCTGGAGAACTTTGTGAGCGAGGACCTAGGCAACACAAGCCTGCAGCTGTTGCAGGGGAAGGTAGTTGTGGAGATCATGGCTGAGGGCCGCAACCACACACTGTTCCAGGGTGACCAGCTCCAGGTGAGGCTGTGGGGGACTGGGAGGCAGGAAAGGGGCGGTGGGGTAAGCCCATGGACCCCCCCTTACTTGGCTAGTGTCCCCTAGCTGCCAGCAGGTGCCTACCACAAAGTGCACACAGTGTCTTCAGAGCCCTCGTGCTACATGTACATCTACATCAACACCACAGACCTGGCCCTGGAGCGCAACCTCACCCGGCTGCAGGAGCTGCACGACCGTGTGCAAAATGGCTCTGGTGAGTCTGGGCACCATGCCTACCTGTACTTACCCAGCACCAGCACCCCCTGCCTTCCCCCTTGACCCTGCTTTGGCCCCCAGAGGTGGAGCCATTGCCACCTGAGCTGCAGGCACTGCTGAGCAGCACCGAAGGGGAAGGGGAGGTAGCACCTGGCACAGACCCACTGGTCAGGACCTTCCTGCACCGGCAGCGCCGCCTGGAGGAGCTGCAGCGCCGGCGCCTTGAGCCCCTGGGCCAGCGCCTGGTACGCTTTGCCACCCGCAAGTACTTCCTCTTCCGCCGCAGGTGAGACAGGCCCCACCCCCAGGGCCACAGTTCCTCCCACTGTACTGCATCTTAATCCAGCCCTTGTGCCAACTAGGCCATGCCCCCAGGGCTATGGCTTTTCCCATCCGTAGGTGATGCATGCGTCCTGAAACTGGGGGGGACAGGTACGGCAACTGCACACAGGCAGCAATGCAGGCTGAGTGGGGACTATCTGCAGGTGGCCATGGCAGCAGGGGTACCCCCAGGGCCAGATGCTGAGCCTGGAAGTGCCAATGGCAATTCTTGGGGGGGGGGGGGGGCTTTGGGCCTCTCCTGCCCCCCCCCCCCAC
>NW_017729020.1:5584963-5585463 GCF_001723915.1 Gavialis gangeticus
CACCTAAGCCGACAGCACTTGCTTTTGGGGGGGGGGACCCCTACACATTGCCTAGGTTTCCATCTCCCTTAGTCAAGCCCCATATGCAAATCAGCCCATGCCCCATCCCTTCTGTAGCTATGCCTCCAGGGGCATAGCTCTTCCCAACAAGCCATCTCTCCCCACTCTTTTGCAGGCATGCCCATTTTATGGCCCCTTCCCCTGCTAAACTCCTCCCACAGGCACTTCCATGCAGAATCAAGTCCTGCCTCCTCTGCCAGCTACACCCCCAAGTTTTTATAGCTCCTTCTACCACACTAAGCTCCCAATAAGGCCTCTGCATTATCACCCTCTCCCTCCTTCTCTGTAGGCAGTCCTGCCCCCCCCAAGGCTACAGCTTCTCCCACTGGGCCACACCCCCATCCTCATGGCCAGTCCCTTCCTTAACCAGGCTTGTCAGGTGCTGGCCACACCACTTGCTGCACCACAACTGTCCCCAATGTAGCCACCCCCCCCCCCAC
>NW_017729020.1:5585592-5586369 GCF_001723915.1 Gavialis gangeticus
CCCCCCCCCCAACCTGGGCATGGGAGGAGCCCATTTTGATACCTGTGCCCCAACAGCCTGTTGATGACCCTGATCTCAGTGAGGAACCTGGTATTGGGGCGCCCCCCGCTGGAGCAGCTGGCACAGGAGGTGGCCTATGCCAACATGCAGGAGCCTGGTGCTCGGCCCCAGCCCCCCAAGCACAGTGAGCTGTGAGCTACAGGGAACCCAGGCATCCAAGGAGTGGCTCACACTGTGCCTATGCAGCCGGGGCAGCCCAGACACCTGAGTTCTTTTCAGTGTCTTGGGAAGGCTGTGGTGGGGGTTGGTGCCAGGACTGCCTCAGAGGAGGGGTCAGCTTTCTCAAGGTGCCAGAACCTCCCCCTGCCCTTCACTGCAAGGGGACCACTATCACTTCACAAGGGGTTTCAGCCTCTCCAATAAACCTTTGTTTCTAGCCTGGTGCCATGCTCTGTCTCTGGGGTGGAGCCAAGTCATGACAGTTTCCCCATTGGCTCTCTACTCTGAGGGCAGCTGAAGGAGGGCATCTAGGATAGCATGTCACTTGGCCAATGGACACAGGGCATCTACAGCAGCAGACTCCCTGCAATTAGGGTTTGCTGGGTGGAGGGGGAACAACAACACATGATTCCTACCTGGGCATTGGGTGAACAGCTGTGGGGACCAGCAAAGCTGCCTCACCCCACCAGGAGTCTTGGCTGACACCAAGTACCAGACCCTACCCCTGCCAGCCACAGCCAGTCTGCCTCAGGCACATCAAGGTGCACCCCCCCCCCC
>NW_017729020.1:5591369-5595497 GCF_001723915.1 Gavialis gangeticus
CAACTGCAGCCACCCACCCAAGATAGAAGCATGGGAGCCAGGTAAGGTAGAACCTAGCGCTTTATTGAGACCTTCAAGTTCATGGAGCACCCCCCGCAGACATACGTAATAACCCTCTGGCCCAAGGCACTTGGCGCCGGGGGTGGGGCTGGCATGGCAGCAGGGGGAGGGCTGAGCGTGTAAACAAGCTGGCTTCTCTGTACTACACCAGCCACGGATTCGACATCAGCCTGCCCAGCTCTGCACACCAACCCCCTCGGTCCTGCCCTAAACCCTCCCCTCAAGTGTAACATCAGCCAGACCCCCTGAATAGGAGCCATCCCAGGCTTTTCTGTAGAACACCTGGGGCCACTAGCAGGGAATTCTGGGGGGAAAAAAAAACCATGGCAAGACACCCCAAAAGGGCCAAAGTCTATATAGATAAGGTTTAAAAAAGCTGCCATCTGGGCCAGGGGCTTCTCTGTACTCACACCCCCTGCCCAGAACACAATAAATAAGCCGTTAGAAAAAACGCTTCAAGTATGAAGGGTTCAAATCCCACCTCCCCCCAAGTCCCCGTCCAAAGCCAGGGGGCGTTCTGAACGCAAAGCCGGCTTCTCTGTAGCCACACCGGTGCTTCAGAGCCACCCCCACCACCTGGCTGGGCTGAGAAACCTGGTTTGAGTTGAAAATAAAAAGCCATCTGGGAAAGAGGAGGGAGTTTTTTTGTGCAGTGTGGAATAGATTCGGCTTGTGTAGAAAGGAGGGGGAATGAGAGAGTGCACCGCGGCTTGAGATTGCTCCCGGGACTTTTGTCTTATTACGTACGTCCTCCGAGAATTCAAATTAAATCAGACATGGGGGGTGGGGAATATAATAGAAGAGGCTAGAAGGCAAGATTAAAACCAGGGCTTTGCTTGAGACAGGGAGGACGTATTAAAAATAAAAGGACTGGATTTGTTAATCATGGCAAGCTGCTGGGGGTGAGAATGCTGGCTGTGGGTGTTGGATGGGGAGGGGTAGGGAGCCTGGCTAAGCACAGAGCCCATGGGGAAGCAACGAGGACAGGGCCTAGCCAGCCAGTGGTCCCCCACGGAGTGATAGCAACAGGTGGTGGCTACAGCCGAGCCCACAGGCAGCAGCTGAGTTAGCCATGGAGGAGGTAGGCAGGGAAAGGATAGAAAGAGGGATAGAATTAGGGAGCTCTTCCCCCCCAGAGCCTGCAAGCTTCTCTGTAGCCGACGCTAGCAAGGGTGAGGGGGAAAAGCCTAACAACATGTCAGTACTTAAGCTTTTTGGGAACTTCCCAGGGAAAGCTGTCCCTACCAAAGTGGCCATAGGCTGCCGTCCTCTGATATATGGGCTTCTTCAGATCCAGCTCCCTGGAATATACAAGTCATAAGAACATAAGAATTGCCATAGACTGGCTCAGACCTTCAGACAGGGCCAGCTTGCCCTGTCTCCTGTGTCACGCAGGATCAGGGAGCCAAAGCTGGAAGGGAGGGGCACTGGGGATTTTTCCCTGTTCATCTCCCCCGTGTAGCTTCCAGGACTGAAGGTTTGGGAAGTTCTGATCCAGAGGCCGTGCCCCTCAATCCTATGCTCCAGAGCACCCAACGCCACTCAGCTCTAGGGGTCCTGTCCTTCTGGCTGAAGTCCCAGCTCTGCCCTAGCTCTGGACAAATCCCACCCCTAAATTCCCCACAGCAGGCACAACTGCCTTGTGCTCGCTTCAGACTGCGGGTGTCATACTGTGAACACATTGTCTGGGGGAGACGGCAGCAATCAACTGCCCTGGCTTCCTCTTTGCCAGCTCAGGGTTTGGAAACCCTCATCCTGGCCCTACTCAAGCCTCTTTTCTATGCTGAGAAGGCCTGGCTGTCCGTCCATCCACCCCATGCTCTATCCATCCATCCATCCATCCCCACACATTTTCGCTTTCCTGTTAGACTCATCCATCTACCTACCCCACACCACCTACCCACTCATATCTACCTATCCAACCATTCACCCCACACTTCTATCTATCTAGCTATCCACCAGATGAGGCGAGGCTGAGTGGGGAAGCCCTTCATACCACTCAATATCCCTGTTGCCCTTTTTTCCATCTTTAGTTCTTCCATCTCCTTTTGGAGGTGTGGGGACCACACCTAGGTGCAGTATTCAAGGTGCGACTGTCCCAGGGATTTATAAAGGGGCATCAGAATACTGTCTTGTTCAGTTCCCTTCACCATCCCTAGCCATGTTGTTTGCCTTTGGCAGCTGCTGAGTTGGTGTCTATGGCCAACTGATTCGCAGAGCTCTCAGCTAGATGCTAACAGTCCAACCTAGCATAGGGCTTGCCTGGGTTTTTTCTGCCTAGGCGCAGCACATGACACTGGTCTAGCATTGACCTGCATCTACCATGGAGATGCCCGTTGACTCCATCGTGCCAGCTCCTGCTGTAGTTCCTCAGTCTCTACCCCTTGGAGTCACTGTGTACCCTGGCCTTAGAAGCAGGCACTGCCCATGAGCTAGCATCAAAGCAAAGGACAAGAGCACAGAGAAGGCAGAGCTGTCTTAGAAGCATCCGCTGGGTGAAGCCCCCCAATACTTACCCCCCTCCCCTCGGCTAGGGGCCCCGGGCTTCCGGGCACAGATGGAGCTGCTCTATCTTCTATCGTGCATCCAACACTGGTTAACACAGATGGTGGCAGCCGAGGCCCTGAGCTACCCCGCTGGGTGAGTCTAAAGGCAATCTCTGCACGAAGGCGTTGGCCCCACTCAGCCCATTGGGACATGAGGGAAGCTCTAGTTGTTGGCCCTCACCCCCTTATAATTCTCCCCTGCCTCATTAACACTTCCCTGGGCGTCATTACCTGACGATGACGCCAGGGCGGAGGTCAAAGTTCTTCTTGACAATGTCCAGCAGCTCCCGCTCTGTCTTCTGGGACGTGCCGTAGTGGAAGATAGAGATGGAGAGCGGGTGGGAGACACCAATGGCATATGAGACCTGCGGGGGGGGTGGGCACAGTAGTGTTGGCAGGGGACCCTGGCATCTGAGGGAGGTCACACACCCATCTCCCTGCAGGGATACGGTCTGGAAGGCCTCGGTTCTTTTCCCAGCTGAGGAAAAGGCACCCTAAAGCAGGGAGCCAGGATACCTAGGTTCGCTCTTTCTTAGTAGGTAGGAGCAAGGGACAGAACCAGGACTCCTGGGTTCCCATTTCCTAGAGGTGGGGTGGGGAGGGGGCAGGATTCCCCCCTCCTTTCTCCATGCTCTAGGGGTCAGCTGAGGTCACCTTGGGAGAGGATACCACCCAGTCCACTGGCACAGTGCCTCCTCCAACAGCTCCAAATGAGGCTGTGAGCTCCCTATTCAGTCATGCCTATGCCTCAGCTGTTTTCAGGGATCTCCAGCATCCTCTCTCCCCTTACCCAGGTCCCCAGCATCCCCCCTGCCCCATACCTGGACCAGCACCCTCCGGCACAGCCCAGCCTTGATGAGAGACTTGGCCACCCAGCGGGCAGCATAGGCTGCCGACCGGTCCACCTTGGTGTAGTCCTTGCCTGAAAAGGCCCCCCCACCGTGAGCCCCCCAGCCGCCGTAAGTGTCCACGATAATCTTGCGGCCTGTCAGCCCTGCATCACCCTGGAAGAAAAGATGAATCAGTCCGTGGCTGCTCCGAGGTTCAGCAGGCCACAAAGGGGACACCTGGAAGCCTCACGCATATGGAGGAAACTGAAATGGCTTTTATGCTAATTTGCGGGGGTGGGCCAGGTGAGAAGGGTGGGCAGGAACAGGGGACAGATCAGGGGCAGGGGGAAAGGGCCCTGTCCCTAGTGCGGAGCTTACTATGCGGCTATAGCAGGTGTTCCCGGTGGCCTGAGTCAGTCCCCACTGACAACAAGGACATGCATCCTCCAGCAGTGTCTTGGGGCACATGGGCATGACATCTAGTTCCCCTGGCAGGGCTCCTCTTTGGGAAGGAGCTGGATCTGCTGGCAGCTGGTGGTGCCATGGCCAGCCTGGGCTACTGGGTGGGGCTGTGCACACAGAACTTCTGGGGCAGCTGCTGGCCAGGGCTGCCAGAGCTTATCAACAAGCCCAGGGGTGGGGATCACAGCAGGATGGGCTGCTGGCAAGCTGAGGGACCTCCCCTGGTGACA
>NW_017729020.1:5600497-5607654 GCF_001723915.1 Gavialis gangeticus
TTTATCGCTTACTTCCCAGGTACCCCTGGGGCATACCAGGGGGTAGGGGCTGACAGCAAAGAAGGGCTGTGGGCTAGGCAACAAAGGAGTCTGGGCAATGCAGAGGTGGGAAGATCCAGGGCCTGACCTGGGGCCCCCCAATGACAAAGCGCCCACTGGGCTGCAGGTGGTAGATGGTGTCATCATCCAGGTAGCGGGCAGGCACCACCGCCTTGATGACCTTCTCCTTGAGGGCATCACGCATCTCATCCAGGCTCACATCCTCGTCATGCTGCACCGAGATAACAATCGTGTGCACGCGGATGGGCAGCACAGCCCCACGGTCCTGCATGTACTGCACCGTCACCTGCGGAGAGGCCATGCTGTCAGGGGTGGATGGTTGGGGCAGTAGAACTGAGGCCCACCAGGAAGAGACCCCTGGCCAATGACCAGAAGTATGTGGCTGGAACATAGAAGCAGTGCTCAGACGGCAGTGGCAACTGAGGCCCACCTAAAGGCGCCTCTGGGCTAGGGCATGGGAACACTTGGATTGCCAGGGAAATGGAAGCCTACTAGGAGACCTCAGGGGGGCAGGACTGGGACATTGCAGGGTGGGCATGGTGCAGGGCAGGAATTGAGGGGGCAGAGGACCATGGATGCCCAGAGTCCCACCTGGGAGGAAACCCCAAGCTGTCAAGGGGACAGTGTGAAGGAAGTGGGAATGGGAGGGAGGCTGAGACAGAACTCCTGGGGTCTCATTTTCTAGGGGGCATAAGGGCACTCAAACTGCTGGGGAAACTGAGGCCCACTTGGAAGAAGACCCCAGGCCATCAGGGGGTCAGATGGGGACACAGGGGGCTGGAACACTCCCCCCTCCCCAAGCATATCCCACAGTCCTCTGCACTCAGTCTGTCCTCTCACCTGGGTCTTGGAGTCAGGCCGTAGCCACGGCAAGGTGCCATTGCGCCGCAGCTCAGCCAGCTTTGCATTCAGCTTGTGGGCCAACACAATGGTAAGTGGCATGCACTCCTCTGTCTCGTCTGTGGCGTAGCCGAACATGAGGCCCTGCACAGGTGGGCGGAGCAGCAGGGTCAAGACTTCCCCTGCTGGCAGCCCCAGGCACAATGCATCCCCACTTGTCCCAAAAGCTATGGCTCACCTGGTCCCCAGCCCCAATATCCTCCTCACTGCGATCCAGGTGGACACCCTGGGCTATGTCTGGCGACTGCTGCTCCAGAGCCACCAGCACATTGCAAGTCTTGTAGTCAAAACCTAGGGGCCAAGCAGGGTGGGGTTACTGGGCTGTCTCCACAAGGCAGAAAAGGGTGGGTGGGGACCTCAGGCCAGTCAGAGGGACAGGGCTGGGACATGGGCCACCAGGTATCCAGGCCATTAGAGACACAGGGGCACTCAGCCAGGGAAACTGAGGCTTGCCTGGGAGAAGACTATAGACCATCCGGGGGATGGGAGTGGGACATGGGAGGGGGGCCTCAGTCAGCTGGGAAAATTGAGGCCCACCTAGGAGGCCCCTGGCTCTCAGGGCAACAAGGCTGGGACACAAGGGCCGGGGAGTGGGGCTTGGGCAGCCAGGGAAACAGGTCCACTTGGGAGAAGATGGCAAGCTGTCAGGGGGACGGGACAGGGATACAGAGGCACTCTGATTGCCAGGGAAACTGAGGCACACTAGAAGGAGACGCCACGTTCTTAGGAAGATGGGGCTGAGATATGGTGGGGTAGGAGGGCTCAGACAACTGGGGAAACTGAGGCCCGCCTAGACAGACGCACCCTTGGAAGAATCATCATAGCCAACGTGCTTGATGGTATCACGAACCACCTTCTGGTAATCCACCGCTGCCCGCGACGTGATCTCACCTGCCAGCAGGATCATGCCTGTCTTGGCCACTGTTTCTGAAGGGGAAAGAGAGACAAAGATCAGCCTGGCACTGCCAAAGGCAGGGAAGGTGGGGGGTCCTTCAAAGCTACCACCATCCTGACCTTCAGCCCAGGAACTCACCACATGCCACTTTTGCATCCGGGTCCTGCTTGAGGTGGGCGTCCAGCACTGCATCACTGATCTGGTCACAGATTTTATCTGAGGAAAAGCCCAGCAGCAGCCTGTTAGTATCCAAGTCTCAGCGCTGCCTGCAAGTCAGCCAAGAGCCCCCCTGTGACAGCCGTGGCCTTACACACCTCCCCCTCAAGCTCTAAGGTTATTACTGTGGAATTCACAACATCAAGGCACTGGCTTGGGTTAGAGCTTACATTTTACCCACAATAACCCACACCCCAATGCTTCTTTATTCCCCCAACTGTCCCCCTGGCTGCTCCCCGAGACAAGCCATGATCACAGTGTCAGTGCCAGCTGGGTGGGACACGTGTGGCCTGGATGAGAAGCCGCTGGCCAGCTCCCCCTCCCCAGCTTTGCAAGGCAGATTCCAGCTTTGGAACATTCTCGTGCAGCTGGAGACAGCCGGGCTGAACCTGCCCAACTAGTTTCAGCTGGTCCGTGCGCAGCTGGCTACAGCATAGAGCTGCCTCAGTCCAGAAACTCCCAGATCCTGGCTCTGCAGGAAGCACCAGGCTCCTGGGCATGGTGATCAGATGGACACTGCTTCTTCTGAGTCCACTGTAGCCACCCCACACCCTTCTGGGATCAGCAGAGGTGGATCCAGTGTGTGCTCAAACCACGGGGTCAATGGATTCCTTTTCCCCCCCCCAACAGTCCTCCGACTGGATTGGAAATTTCCTCTGGTTGGCCTGCCCATGATTGGAAGAGCTATTAGAGGTAAGGAAGGGATCAGTTCCCCACAGCTGCAGGCTGAAGAGGCAAGAGGGGAGCGTGGTTTAAACATCAAGCGGAAAAGAAGGGAATCACAATAGAGACAGGGCTGCCCAAACATGGAGCCACGGTCTGGGAGGGACTGTCTGACGTAAGGGGACTGAAGTCCTGCCAGAGGCGATAGCGAGATAATCCCAGCGCGTAATGGAAACGGAGGGAGCGGTGTCAAAGAGCCCATTGAGAAGGGCTAATCCACGAGGCTGCAAGCAGGGGAAGGGAGGAAGGCGGAGAGCTGAGGTGCCCAGAGGCAGTACCAGGGTGGGGATGGATGCACTGGCAGAGTGCAGGGGCTCTCCTCAGTCCCCCAGCCAGCCTGGTTTGGGAAATGCTTCACAATGGCTGTCTTTATGCGGGGAAGAGGCAACTGTGACTGGATGGACAGCTCTTAACCACTGCTTTCCACTATGTCCCCAGACTCAGAGCTGTAGAGAAGCATGTGGAGGGGGTGGGGAATGATAGGGGTCCTAGCCCAACGGGGCTGTGCTCCAGGCTGAGCAGCACGGGCACTCACTGCATCACGTGCGCCTGGGGTGATTCATGCCTCTCCCGGAGCTGCACACTACCATGGCGTCATCGCCTTCTGGGACCCAGCAATGCCTCTGCCCTGCATGGCCCTGGCCTCTGATCCCTACCCCACAGTCCTCTGATCCTGGCTTGTGGGGCCTCCCTGACCCCTCCCTCCCCAAATCCTGCTCCTGCCATAGCTATTGCTCTACAGTCCCGGCCCGAAGTGGACCCGACCCCCAGCCCTGCCTTTTACAGTGGTACCTGCCCCCCCCCCCAGATCCTGCTCCTGGGGCAGGCCCTGGTCCCAGAGGGGCCCCAATGCCCCCTCAATACTGGCTTTTGGGGCAGCCCTCGCCCACCTCAACCCTCCCCCTAAGGTGACACCTGCCACCCCATGGCTGCTTCGGGGGTCTCCCCACTGTTGGGCACCCAGCTACACTACTACCATTGCTTCCGTGCACAGCCCCTCCTCCCTGCGGTCGGGGCTGTCGCCCCCTCCAGTGCACAGCCCCCGCCCCGCCGAGCTCCCCCACCCCGGCCCGGGGACCACGTGCGCAGCGGCGGCCGCAATGCGGCGAGAGCCCACCCCGCGCCCGGCGACGGCGGCGCATGCGCTAAGCGGCACCCCTCTCCCCACCCGTCTACGTCACTGGGGAGCCCGCGCACAAGCTAAGGCGCATGCGCAGCGGGACGTCGGCGTTTCCCGCCGCCCAGCCCGGGGTCGCGCCCCCCCCCGAGGTTTACCTGGGTGCCCTTCCCCCACGGACTCGGAGGTGAAAAGGAAGCTGCCCTCCTCGATGAAGGCCTCATGGAAGCCGTTAAGCTGCCCGTTCATGGCGGCACCGAAAGCAGGAGGCAACAAGATCCAACACGCAGCAGTAGTCTTGGCTAAGTGAGAGCGGCACTCGCCGAGCCACCGGTATTTATATCCTCCCGGGCCCCGCCCATCGCAGGCCACCGGCCCCGCCCTCCCCAATGCACCAATCCGTGGGTGGGGGCGCTTGGAACGAACCATTTTGTTGAGGGGGGAGAGAGGCGGGGGGGTATCTAGGAGATCCCCTCCGTGTCCACACCGTCTAGTTGATGATGGCACGTCACTTACTAAACGGGGAGGCAGTGGCTGCCTCCCCACAGGGATTCAGGGAAGAGTAGAAAGGCAAAGCCTGAGCTGTCCCCTCCCCGTATCTGCCGAGTGGACTAATCCCAGACACTGGAAGTGGGGGGAGGCTGGCGGGAGTGGCCCTGCGCCTGCGCACTGCGGGCTCTTCCCTTTCCTGCGTCCCACTGTCACTCCCGCTCTCCGGATAGAGCGGGGCTGCTTTTGCGCAGGCGCAGTCTCCGTACAGCTGTGAGGTGAGGAGAGCCCTAAGGCGGCTTGGCAGCCATCTTGGTTTATGTCCCAGTCTTTCTATTGTCCACTGTGCAGATGAGACATACAGCCGCCGATCCCCTGGTCATTTGCCTTCCCCTCACAGGGCTGGAGCACACCCTCCCCCCCCTCCCAGCAATAAATACGGTACCATGTCACTCCTTGCCCAGCCTTTGGAGCCCTTCTCTGAGTGGGTCATGCTAATGGTGTGCCTGGCTGCCATCTTGAACATGGCAGAGGCACAGACGCCAGTGGCCACGTGTGGGTGTGGGTTAGACTGTGTCCGGCCACAAAAAGATACAGAAGACAAACTATCAACCATGGAGATGCTCTCCAATGAGGACTGCCAAGCCGTCTGGAACTGCATCTTTCGCAAGGACTTCCGCAAGGACCATGGGGACTTGAGCTGGTTGATAGCACTTCGAGTGCTCCCAGTGAGGCTGTGAAGGTACAAGGAAAGACTAGGGATTTGACTCAATTGCCCCAGGGAAACCTGCCAGGAAGAAACAGATCATTGATCACCTCCTGTACCACTGCCCATATGCCACGGGTGTGTGGGAAAAAGTAAGCCAGGTGCTTGAAGGAGTGACAAGAGTCAGGTTGATGACAAGGGAGGCAGCGCTGTATGGACACTTGACTGAGCAAAAGGGGTCCCAGACAACGCACTTCAACCAGTTTGTGTCCTGAGTTAGAAGTGCCCTGTGGCAATGCAGGAATCTCCTGTTATACAGGCACACTGAGCTCAAGGAAACAGACTGTGTTAAAATCTTTCTGAGCGAACTTCAGTCCTACCACCGGAAATCGGTGCGTGAGGGTGGAGAGGATGTAGCCAACTTCATCTGGAAAAGCGACACCTGGCGCAGGTTGTTCAAAGGCCCCCGGAAGGGGAAGTGGACAGAGAGAACAAAGAGGACAGACACGCAACTGGACCTGGAGACAGCGAGAAGGACTACAACAGGATCAGCAGCAATGGAAGTGACAGCGACATCGATAGCGACAAGGACAGTGAATGAACTGAGAATGTAAACCCCAAATTGGGGTTTGGACTAAAAGATTGTGATTTGGGTAGGTGAGGGTGGGTGTGCAGAGGCACAGGGAAGTAGGTGCATTTATTGTAACGGAAAGCGCAGGTTTCTTAATGTAGTTTTAGGATGTGTGATGGAAAGTTTATGATGGAGGATGCGTATATATATAACTCTCTCTATATAGAAATATCTTTTATAACAAAAAAAAAAGGCTGAGGAGAGCCTGACAGGGGTTTGCTTGCACCACAGGCCTTGTCAAGCCGTGTGGGCCTGCTGCCACGTGCCAGGCCCCACTATGCCTGGGCATCCTCCGTACTCAAAATGGCAGGTGTTGGAGAGCCCTTGCTTGCCAAACCCAGTGGCTGGCAGCAGGGGTCGATCCTAGCTCCCAGACCTTTAGGTTGGAGCAGCCATTTGATCACAGCAAGGTGGATTTGGGAAGGCTGGACTAGGATGAGGGTGACACTGGAGCTGGAGGCACACAGGAGTCCATCTAGGGACAAAGACTGGGTGCAAGATGGGGCTTTGTGGCCTTGTGGAAGCATGTGGCAAGACCTGTAACATAAGCTCTGCCTCTGATCCTAGGGCTGCCTGTTAAACTCTGCCTGTTAAACTCTGCCAATGGTAGCTGCATTTGCAGCCTGTATTTATTTGGCTTTCATCCTCTCGGGCCAGCACCAGAGATGCCCAGTAAAAGCCAGAGCTGCAAGCCTCTGTGTTTTCCTCTAGTACCTGACCTCTGCTGACTTGCCTCCCCGTCACATGCAGTCAGCACCCCCCTGCCCTTGCCCCTTGTTTATAAATGTCCAGACCAGCCTGACAAATGTGACTGGGCAAAGATAAGGCTGGGTTTACATCTGCTGGTTCACTGGGATATCTTGTGCCCAGAACAAATGATAAGAGATATACACAGACACTTCTGCCCTTGCCCTGAGATAAACACATGGATCAGTATTGCCAGTGGCTGCATTTCAGGTGCAATTAGTGTTTAAAAAGGTCAGATGCTGTGGAAAAAACAAAACAAAAAGCCTGGACAGAGATGGAGTTCAGAGATAGATGATCCAGGGCCTTTTCTTTCCTCCTATCTTCCATCCTTCCTGTATGTCCCCTTGCCTGCAGGTTCCAGTGTCAATTATAATCAAATAGAGCTGTAAATGTTATAATGCCTTTTATTTTTTTTAAATGCCAGGGGAAATGTTTTAAAAAGCATGATTTTTCCCATCTTTTGCAGGCTTGGAAACAGAAGCCTGGAACAAACCAAAGGCTGTACAGAGATACCCTGAAGCAAAACTACTCATAGACAATGAGCTGCAACCAAGCCATGGGGTGAGTGATTCTTGACTGTTGCTAACTTGTTTCCAATCAGTGACATTTTGGACTGGTCTGAGGTCACATCTCTGGTTCTTGGCAGGTCTCTTTCCACCAGGTATGTGCTAGA
>NW_017729020.1:5612654-5618204 GCF_001723915.1 Gavialis gangeticus
TACCCTGAAGCAAAACTACTCATAGACAATGAGCTGCAACCAAGCCATGGGGTGAGTGATTCTTGACTGTTGCTAACTTGTTTCCAATCAGTGACATTTTGGACTGGTCTGAGGTCACATCTCTGGTTCTTGGCCGGTCTCTTTCCACCAGGTATGTGCTAGCTTGCCGTTTGTTCTCTATGGGGCTTCTTCCAGTGGCAACATGTAGGGGGTGCACACACACCCCCTGAGAGCACTAGTGTACCCCCTGCAAGTGCCAGCCGGGGAGTGGGATCCTCCCTCCGCCCCCCATCACTAACTGGTTGCTGGGGGGGGGGGCACATGCCCCCCCAACTAAGGCGGCTCATGGCTGCTTCCCTCTTCTGGAACTGTCTCCTTTCCTTCCTCTTTGTTCCCTCCTGCCTCACTTTCCCTTTTCTATCCATTACTTTGTCTTTCTGTTTGCCTCTGTGCTGCCTCTTTCTGCTTTTTTTAATTTTCTTTTTTTGCACAGCAGTTATGAAAGATTTGGGGCCTTCTCGAAAGCTGTACCCCCCAGGGATATTGCAATGCCATCCCTGTTCACAATCCTTGGCTTAGCAGCTTTTGCCTTGGGTACGCAGGGCCAGGGATGCATTGGTGCTCTGCTACCAAGTGCCCTTGTTCCCTGCATTTGGGGCACAGTTTGGGGATGTTCCGAGCAGAGGACAAGCCCACAATGTGGTCCCAGGGTGATTGCAGTTCTCCTGGGACCCAGGCAAGCTTCTCAGGCAGGCTCTTTGGTCCATGCCCCAGATTTATCCCACGCCTTTTCCATGGTCATATTTCCACAACCAAAATTTTACATCTGCCTCTTACTAGGCCAGATTACATGTCCACAGTCATGATCCTTTCTCATCTGTTGTAGGCCTGGAACCTGCCCCCAGGCTACACACCCACACACTCCTTTCAACATCTGAAAACTCATGCTCCTCTGAGCCAGTTAGTCTCTAAGGTATCAGCTTGACACAAATCCTGAAGCAGTAGGCCTGGAAGGGTCCTCCATAGATCATCTGTTCTCACTCCACTTAACACAGTGAATCATCTGTTCAGAACCTCCTGTTAGTTGGCATGGATCCAGTAAAAGAAGGGTTCAGTGGGTTGTACAGAGATGAGACCAGCTCCCTGGGGTGCCCCAAGATACCACCTCCCATGGGGGAGACAGCACTTAGTGGATGGGAACTGAAAAGCACTAAGAGCAATCCCATCTGGGGATACTGTCTCCATGACCTCCTCTTTCCCAGAATGCTGGACTTGCATTCCTGACCTTTTAAAAAGAGGCTTTGATTGGTGGGGGGAAAATAGTGAGCAAATAATACCCCCCCCTGCCAACCCTGACAGGGGCACTGAAGAAGCACAGTGCAGCAATGATCTGCCATGCTTCTCATTTCCCCCACCCCCCTTATCCACCCAGTGTCTACAGAGATTTAGTTTTCGCTAACAGATCCGTCTCCCCCACAGACTTCACCAGCCTCCTGGAGGGATAATGGGAGAAGGCAGCAAGCTGCAGGAGAAGCCAGACAGGTATGAAAATAAACAGGAGGCTGGGCAAAGGAATCATAGATTCATAGGGAAGTGGAGCTGGAAGGGACCTCCAGAGGTCACAGGGAGAGGTCTAGTCCAACTCCTTGCCTGAGGTAGGATCAGCCCTGTCCAAACCATCCCATACAAACCCATCATTTAACCTCTTGATAAAGCTACCATCAACCCTGACACTACACCAGACATCACACCTGACCCTGCCACAAGGGAAGTGGTGGGGGGCACAGCTTTTTAATAAATGCTTTAGACATCCTAGGGAGAAGCTGTGCCCCTGCTACAAAGGAAAGCAAGAACTTCCCCCAATCTGTACCAGTCTGAGCAAGGGGAAAACTCCTCCTTGACCCCAATGCAGTATCAGTCTGAGCCTGAGCAGGACCCTGTAGCTGGGAACCTCTGGGTTTGAGCCACAGCAGGAGCATTGTCATAGATTGGTTGCCACCCCCAGCCTGGACTGCAGCCAACACCCAGTGCTTCTGAGGAAGGCTTAAAACCCCCCTGACACATGTAGCGGTAAGGGGGGTGGGGAGGCAGAGGTGTGTTAATTCCCTCCCAGCCTCCTGCAACAACCAGGGGAGCCTTGGGAAATCCCCAAAGCAGAATACAGGCATAAATCATCCCCAACCAGTGGCTGTCCAACCTCTCCTCAAACTTCTCCAGTAACAGACAGTGCACACCTTCCATGGGAGCTCTTTCCTTGTCAACTTCTGCATTGCTGATAAAGTCCTAAAGCAAAGGTGTCCTGATCCTGAGACTACTAGAAGCATTGCCCGGGAGGGGGACATTGGATTTAGGCAATGGGCTTGACATGCTGTCTCCAAGGCTGGGTCTGTCCTCCCGCTCCCCCCCCTCCCCCACCTCCCAGCAGACCTGATGTTGCCCCAGGGAGGGTGGCATTAACCTCTTTGATTGCTCAATCCAGGCCCCTCCCCATGGCACCCAACCCAGGCAAGGCCCTGTCACCAGCCACCTGTGATCATGATCAGTCACTCCCTGGCCTTCAACCCCCACTGCCCTCCCAGTCCCCCCAGCCCTTCCCAGCTCCACTCACCCATCCTGACACAATCTTTGCCCAGGACAAAGTCCTTGGCAATACACACCCAAGGCAACCGCCTCACCCTTCCCCAGCCAGCATTGTTGGGACCCAAGGAGGCATAGATGGTGCTTTCTGGGCTTTGAGGATGGCTTGTTAAGGCGAGGTGCTAATTAATAAGCTTTCCAGGGGTTTCCATGCCCAGTGGGTGACCTTCTAGTCCCCTGAGGGGATGAGCCTGGGAGCTCATGGCTTGGGGCTCAGCCCCGTTTCTATCCCCAAAGGGACGTCTGGACCCTAAGATCCTACCCCTATCAGTTACTCTTTCCAAGAGGAATTCTCTGGGATGGATCCTGCCCCTCACCCCTGAAGCCCCTGTCCGTCCCATGGGCCGGGCCTGGGCTGTGGGGTTGCCAGCACCCCCATTCGCATGAAGATCCAAGGTGGTGGGGGCCTGTTGCGTATCCTAGCTCTCTGCCAGCTGTCTTGGGCTGAGTCTGTGGCAGGGGGTAGAGATAGATCAGGCCTGCTCCCTCTAAGGATGGGCCTTGCCTCACAGGGATTGGATTAGGAGCTAGGGGGAGCCATTCACGGCCCCTTCACCAGCCCCATGGCACCTTCCCTTAATGTCCTGCTGCTACCCCACTTGCTGGGCCTGACCGAAGTGACTGAGGCCACATGGGGGGAGCTGCGGGATAGGTGCTCAGTGAATGTCCCTCCCCTGGGTGCCAGGAAGAGGCCAGCTGTGCTCCATGCCCCCTGCCATCCGAACCCTACAGCTGCATGATGCAACCAAGCCATGATCTTGCCTGTTGCTGGTGCCTGGCTGGCTCTGGCCAGCACAGCAGGTCGGGGCACCCGCACACCCATGCCCCAGGGCCCGAGAGGTCAGTATGGCCTGGCAGTTCTCTGCCACCAGGCTGATGCAAGATCTAGAGGCTCTTTGCTCAGCCCAGGTGTGGGAGTGTCTCCAGCCTCTCTGTGTTATCAGAACCCAGGTATGTGCAGCAAGATCCAGACACATGGACTGTCCCAGCCCCTGGCCATGCCCCACTCTACAGCAGAGACTTGGGGTGGGGGGAGCTAAGAGGAAGTAGAGCTCACAGTTTTCTACCCCCCACACACACTTTATGCCACCCAGTCAGCCCTGATTCCCACACCGATGCTATTTTTGCCCTTCCTGCTTCAATTTCTCCTTTGCCACTGCTCCTCCTCCCAGAAGTCGCCCCGCTCAGTGAACCCAGCAGTGCTTTGCATCATGGGAAACCATCTACGTGGTCCAGCTGTTCTCCCTCCACACCTTTCTCAGGAGATATCACCCATGCCACTAAATCCACCACCTCCAGGTTTTCCGGAGGGGTTAATGGGCGAGGATATAACCCGCCCCACCATGATTAAGGAAGCCTCCAGCGGGAACCAGTCCTTCTGCTTTGTCTGCCTCACATGTGAGCAAGTGGTCAGTTGTGGGAAGAGTGCAGGGTAGAGGGGGAGGGGGGAAGATGCCAGGCTAATTTCCAGCTCCAGGCTCCCTTCTTCCCCCACCCAAACCCCAGGCCATGGGCGTCAGGGCTGGGCCAGGCTTCCTGGAAGTTGTGATCACTCTGATGGTGGCTGCTTCTAATTGCAGGATTCGTGTGTGCAGCCTAAACAAAAGCCGCGCTGCCTTGACCCAGCTGTGACTTCACCCACCTCCCAGGTGAGCTAAGCACCAGGGGGTAGCTCCCACACGCATCTGGATGGAATGGGGGAGACAGATTGGCCCCCAAAAAGCAAGCAGAGAGGGGAGCAGGTGCAGATGTTGCAGGGCAGCTGCTGTGGAGGCCCAGCATTTGGGGGTCAGCAGAGGAGCCACCTTCCCTGTCTCTCCCACTCTCACCCCACTCCCAGTGCCATGGGCCCCCAATCCCCTTCCAACCATGGCAACAAAACATTCAGAGATCCTGGCAGGGGGCAAAGGGCAAAGCATATCCATCTCCCCAACCCCAGGAGTGAGCCAGCACCAGGTCCACTGAGCAACCCGCAGGCTTGCACAGAGCCCCGCCAAGCCCAGGTGGTTAATACTGATCATAGAATCACAGGGCAGTGGGGCTGGATGGGACCTTCAGAGGTCATGGCTATTCCAACCAACCCCCTCCAGCTTTGGTCCCAGAGGGAGCATTGGCACATCCTGGTTGCCATCCCAGCCTGGGCTGCAGCCAACACCCAGTGCCTCTGAGGGACGCCCGCCCCCCCCAAAACAGAGCAAAACAAAACAAAAAACACATGGAGCAGCTTGGGGGGGGATGGTACTTCTCTCCCTAGCAAAGCCTGGGAAATCCCCGTAGATGGACAAACCAAGGCAGATCAACTCACCTCCAGTTTATACTCTCTGAGGCTGGCACCTGACAGGCACAGAGGCCCAGCCTGGGAGGGGTAGGGGGCTAAACTCCAACTTAACTTTCCGCCCAAATCCAGATTCCCAGCAGCTTTTCCCCCTGCTAGAACCAGGCTTCCGATCACTCCCCTTCCCCCACCCCAGCATCGATCACTCAGTGCCCGATGCCTCTCATCTCTTCTAGGGGAATCAGGGCATGATCCCCATTGTCCGCCCTGCCTGCCAAGCTGTCAGGGACTTGCCGTAGGGGCTGGGATACACCCGCTGCACCAAATGCAGGCTGGCCAAGCTGCCGACTGGCTGCTGTAGAGGGGGGCGGGTGGGATCACATGGGTAGAGGAACAGGTGCAAGAGGCATGCCAGCCTGAACTTCCCCCTCTGGGAATCACCCCCACTCCCGATCTGCTCACTGTAAGTCCACTGGGGAGGCCACATGGGGCTATTCTGAATTCTGCCCTGGTATAAATAGCCCTGGCCTGGAGCCAGGGGGACCCAGGCATCCAGGCAGGGGCTGGGCTTAGAAGCTGCTGGGATGATGGAGTTGGGGCTGGTCCTGCTTGGAGCAGGAGTTGGACTAGATGTGACC
>NW_017729020.1:5623204-5623419 GCF_001723915.1 Gavialis gangeticus
GCTGCTGGGCTGGGGCCAGCTACCAGCTTTTCTACCCCTTCACCTCATGTTGTACACTAAAACTGGCTGAAGGGAAGCCCCCTTGCCCATGCCCTACAGGCTTGTTTGGGCTCCTGTTGAAGTCTGATTCTGCCTGGGGGAGGTAAAGACTGGCTGTGGGGGGACTCCAGGCTTGGGTGGGGGGCACTGCCTGAGGGGGTGGGGAGTACTTGGCA
>NW_017729020.1:5623430-5628467 GCF_001723915.1 Gavialis gangeticus
GCTCGCCGTACGAGATCAGCCAACCTGGAAGAGAAGACAGTAAGAGGAAAGGGCCCCAGCCAGGCAAGCACCGCTGCTCAGGGTCTGACTTGCCTTCTTCTATACCCATGCTAGCGGAGATTGCAGGCCAACCTGCAGCCAAGATCCCCAACATGTAAGATGCTCTGTGGGTCTGAGGCAATCCTGGGGTGTTGCTCTTTGGCTGAGGCTCTGCTTGAGCCTCATGCGCTGCACACAAGCACCCAACGTGTTTCCAGCAAGGCTGTTTTCAAAAACACACTATTGTTTCTTTAAGGAACACTTTCTGAAGGAGCCTTTTCCCGTCTCAGAGACACGTGCTTGCTGCGCCCTGCTGCAATGGTGCCAGCCCCGGCTTTTGTACTGCCTCTGCGTGACTCTCCCCAATCCCCCCAGGAAGTTCTCAAGCACGTTAGAGCCAGATGCTGAGCCCCAGCTGTCACTGCAACAGCCCAGGAGGCCCCTGGGATTCATCCCAACCAAGCCAGTTAGTTCCTCTTGTAGCAGACCTAACAGCAACGCTATGAGAAAGGCATGCAGCCTGCCAGCCCCAAGAGTGCACACTAGGCAGCATTATCACCCCCACAAAGCACAAAAAGCCAGGGGGGCCCAAGGTTTCCTGCGGCACTGAAGGGAATAGCTCTCAGCCCTCTGAGAAGAAGGAGGAAGCCAAACAAATGCCACTCCAGAAATGCAAGGAAACGCCGCCTGCCAGAATCCAGGGCATGGGACCCATCCGAACTGAGCAGCACAGGGCGGCATGTGGTGGCTGCTCCTTCTCCAACCTCTTTTTAAGCAGTGGTATCTCCTGGAGGGTTGGAGAGTCGGCGTTTCGGAGTCTGACCCACCATCATCACAGCTATGACAATACCACAAGCCAGGCAAACTCCCTGGCTTCCACGGGGATTGTGTCATGCAGCAAAAGGGAGCGTATCCTTGCCACAGCCCCTCAGAACTTGACAGCGTAACTCCTAATGTCTATCCAGATCACATCAAGCGCTAAGTGTTACTTTGGTACTGGCACCTGGAAGCAATAGGCAGCCACTGCCCAGGGACAGGACCATGTAGCGCTGTGTCCCAGGGTCAAGGGAGTTTCTCTGGCCTTGGCTGCAGAGGCAGGAGCCAGTCTGGCAGCTGTGTTGCTGCAGCATAGAAGGCGAGAGGAGCCCTGTGAGCATGGCCCCGAGGGCTGACGCACAGCTCCTCAGGCACAGACCTACAAAGGTGAGTGGACCGATGGAGGCAGCCGCACGTGATGTGCTGCTTGTGCGTGGCGGGAAGCAGGACCTGCCCTTGATTAATAAACCAGTTAGTCACCAATTCTCCTTATTGCAGAAGCCTCCTGCAGAGGAATGCGCACTGGCTAATCGCTCCAGCCCAAACACTAGGAGCAAGTGCGTCTGTTGCAGCACAGGACACGCAAGGCCACATCCGGTGCCTGGTCCCCTCTTCGGGATGCCTCAAGCTTATGATGCATCTGCTGCAGTAATGAATGCGCGTTGGCCTTTCCAGCTGAGAACAACTGTGTCCCTTCACGCCGGCCGTGGGTGGTCTAAGTGACTCTGTGATTCTCGGACCAAAAGCCACAAAGGCCTGTGCGATATCAGAATGGGATTGATTATAGATAATATACCCCAGCCAGAGCTGCGCTGACGTCCAAGCTGGAGGCCCCTGCTTCCTGTACTGATTCCATGCTGGATGTTGCTGGAGCAGTTCCTGACCTCCAAGCTAAACAAACAACATGGCCTTTAAACTGAACCCAGTGCAAGAGTCACACTTCAAGAGGGACGACCTGTCCAGGTCCCTTCCCACGCATCGATTCTGCGATTCCAAGAGTCCACAGGGGGCATTACAACCGGCGGGCAAAAAGCCTCCTTCAAAGAGGCCCTTGATAACATCATTCAAACCCTGAGGATCTGAACTGGAGATCAGCCAGAAAGGAAGGAAACGGGCAGAAATCCCATTCCCAACATGCTGTAGAAAACAAAGAGCTCTGCAAAGCAGCCCAGGACTCGAGGAGCAAATGTTAAGGTATTCAGGTGTCTAAATCCCTCTGAAAACAGCAGGCACCTCAATAATTAAAACAATCTGGCCCCTGCTGCCAGGGGGGGACAGCTGTGCCCAGGGTGTCGAGAGCTGGAGCTGCTGTTGCCTTGTTGCTGTGGAAGGCAGGATGGCACAAGCAGCCCCCCTCAGTGGCAGGCCAGTCTGCGAGGAAGGAGAGAGAGCACACATCCTGGGTACAGAACAGGAACACGGGGAGCCCAGTGCCTCTGGCTCTCCCACGTCTGAAGATTAGTCAGGCCAAAGATGCGTCAGCTCTGGTGTTTTCGGGAAGGCACAGAGCTAGAAGATAAGCAGAGATTGCATCTTCTGGTGAGGCCGTGAAGAGAAACTTTGCTATGCCCGCTACCCATCCTATGGGTAAACCCAGGGCATCTGTCTGGGGCTGCCCACCTGCTATGTCTCAGCTCATAAAACTGACAGCAAGTCTCTGATGCTCTCCAAAATGGCGTAACAGCTCTCTGCTCATTTACATCCAGGTTCCCCATGATGCCCACAGCCATGAATTAGCTGTGGTGGAACAGCTGAGCCCTGCAGAGGCCAGCAAGGCTCCCATGGGCACAGGCACCCCAAGACTCACAGTTGCCCTTTGCACCTGCTACATGCACTCCTGCAAGGAGGGCAGGATGCATCTCCCAATTCCCTCCCTGGGGAACATTCCCAGCACTGCACCAAACCCACCTCCTTCCCTGCACAGACTCCTCTGCAAGTAGCATCCAACTGCACAGATAGATGCCCAGCCTCGACGCAGCCCAAGAGCACGGGGTGTTAAGGCAGGAGGGGGTGGCCAGGGCAGTCCTGTAAATTGGCTCTCACTCAGCTGTCGCAAGGCAAGCCAAGGCCATGGCAGCCAGGTCTCAGCTCGGGGCAAACCCTGGCTGCCCCAGCAACCTCAGGAGCAGCTGGGCAGCTGCTCCACCCCTGCTCTGCAAGCACAGGCTTTATAGGCAAAGCCAGCTGGTAGAGGGACACCGCAGTCTATCAGGGAGATGGCTCACTGCCATTAGCAAGCAGGAGTCCAGCAACTTTACAGGGCTGTGAACGCTTCTGTTCACCAGGACCTGAAGTTCTCAGGCTAAAACTCCAATCCAGGACAAGGCATTTCGTTAATCTGCCTTAATAACCCAAGTGAGGGGGAAGTATATGTACCCTCCCACCAGCATACACCTCAGAAAGCCAGCAAAATCAAAGGAACCTCGCCACGCTTTGGAAACTTCTCCCCACCATGGCCTGCAGATTCATGCCACAAGAAAGAATACCTGAACCATTGCAGCAGTCCAGGTCTCCAAGCTCTTGCCCTACTGATATGGCTATGCACAGTCCCTAGAAACAAATGCATGTGATTCATCAGTTCCTGGACCAAACAGCAGCCTTAAACAAAAGCAACCCTTCTCTTCTCCCCTGTGTAAAGCATGCACACGTAGCCAAATATGAAGCTGATACTTGAGACAAAGCTGACACATCCTCCTGAAGAAGCTCTGCAGCATAATCATAGAAGTGTGCCTGTGAACAGCAAGAGCAAAGGGTGCTGGAAGGACAAAATGTCCAACACACACCAGCCAGTGAGAAAGTAGTTTGGATAGGCACTTTCTAAGCCGCACCACAATGTCCTCCCTACGTTTCTGCTGCTGATTCTGCCAATTCCTGAAGGTATTGACTGTACGTGGTACCAAAACTGCTGATATGGTGGTTTACCTCTGCCTGTCTGACATCAAATTCCCACTGTGGCCCACTAAAAGGTTCCAGGTGCCCCTAACTGGTTATTTCCATATTTTCCAATATTTTTTCAGCTTTATTTGAAGGGACTCTTCTTTGCCTTTCTGGTAGGTGCTGCTGTCACTGCAGAATTAATTGCAAGGCTTTTCTGTCTGACTGCTGGCTTATAGGAACTGCCTGCATTCCAGCATCCCTTAGAGGTTATTTTTGTTTTTAATCCCAGAGTAGACTGGCCAGCAGCAGAAGACAGGCCCCATCTGCCCTTATTCCCAAATAAGCATCTCTCTCTCTCTCTCTCTCTCTCTGTGTCAGTGTTTTGTCACCTTTTCATCAAACTATTACAGACACAGTTTCTCTCCATGACAGCAATCCACTGCCGCTCGCCCAGTGTCGTCACTGCCCAGAGAACTGATAACCAAGCCCTGCACAACTTGCTTTGACTCACACAAAGGCTACAGCAAGGCCCAGGAGTAGAGCGGCGCCTCCCTCATGGAAATTATGAAGCCCCTGTGGGTTTGCCACCTCTTCCTTTTGCCTATGATGCCTGTCTGAGAGCATGGCGGTGACTTCCTAGTGTTTCCTGAAAAACGAAAGCCTTTCCATGCTGCTTCCTGGCCGTTACCTCACTGTAATTACAGCACAGAGGATAAGATCAGAATCTGACGTCTACCAGAACAGCACAGTCACTGTCAGCACAGACCGATTTCTCTAGCAATTGTGTCATAACAGTAACACTGCATCCAGTACCAAGGCTGCCACCTTGTGCTCCAGCTGCCAGGCTCATGATGGACATCAGTTCCTCCAGAGCGGTGTATCCGATCGCTCGCCAGTCTTCTCCAGCTTCTTAATTCCTGCTCTCACCACACCTCCATCTCTGAGCATCAGCGATTCCCCCAAGACCTTTCCCAGTCCGCCTTTCCGCAACAGACTGCCTGGCACCTGGGACTAAGAAGCAGAGGGACACAAAACACCAGGATGTAAAAGTAAGAATTGATAGATATCTCCTGAGGGCAGAGAAGGCAAAACATCACTTTGTAAGGGACGGGTAAAGATCCTAATAGTTGCAAAGGCAGGTGGGCGCACACATTTCACTTTGCATTTGCGCACACATTTGCCTTTGCATTTCACCTGCAAAGGCAGGTGGGCACACTACTTCACGGTCAGGGCAGCTAGGATCTGGAACCAACTTCCAAGGGAAATGGTGATGGCTCCTACCCTGGGGGTCTTTAAGAGGAGGCT
>NW_017729020.1:5633467-5633928 GCF_001723915.1 Gavialis gangeticus
GGCAGAGAAGGCAAAACATCACTTTGTAAGGGACGGGTAAAGATCCTAATAGTTGCAAAGGCAGGTGGGCGCACACATTTCACTTTGCATTTGCGCACACATTTGCCTTTGCATTTCACCTGCAAAGGCAGGTGGGCACACTACTTCACGGTCAGGGCAGCTAGGATCTGGAACCAACTTCCAAGGGAAATGGTGATGGCTCCTACCCTGGGGGTCTTTAAGAGGAGGCTGGATGTCTACCTGGGTGGGGTCATTTGAGCCCGGTTTTCACGCCTGCCCAGGGCAGGGGGTTGGACTCGATGAACTACAAGGTCCCTTCTGACCCCACTTCTATGAACCTATGAATTTCAGTCATCACTTCCTGCTGAGGTTGACCAGTCTCTGTTTTTGAGCTCCACCAATGTACGCAGTTTTTGGGGTTTTTTTGCAAATAGATCTATATCGGTATCTATATATATAGA
>NW_017729020.1:5638928-5640754 GCF_001723915.1 Gavialis gangeticus
TTTTGGGGGTTTTTTGCAAATAGATCTATATCGGTATCTATATATATAGATCTAAATCTGCCAACAACGCTCCATCTGCCTTGTGGTTCACTTGGCAGATCAAAGCACGCTTTGACACTTAAACCATTAAAAAAAAACCTTTACACAGTTTGCACTGTGTATCCATGCACCCATCTCCATACCCATACCTCCCACCCACTGCCCTCCTCAGAGGGCCTGTCCATGAAAAAGCCTATGCCAGACCCCTCTCCACCATACGAGGTCTGCCATTTCTTTCCAGTCATCCTCTTCTGCCTTCCTGTAGTATCAGTACATTTCACTTAGTCCCATTTTAATACAGTCCCATTTCAGTTAGTCCCATTTTAACAGTCCTCAACTCCAGGGAGGTGATTCTTCCCCTCTACGTGGCATCGGTCAGGCCGCAGTTGGAGTGCAGTGTCCAGTTTTGGGCGCCGTACTTCAAGAGGGATGTGGACAACATGGAGAGGGTTCAGAGGAGGCCACTCATAAGGTTAGGGGCCTGCAGGCAAACCCCTGTGAGGAGAGACTGAGGGACCTGGACCTCTTCAGCCTCCACAAGAGAAGCCTGAGAGGTGATCTTGTGACCGCCTACAAATTCATCATCCGGGGGGGCAAGGAATAGGAGACGTTCTGTTTACCAGGGCAGATTTAGGTTACACATCAGGAAGAACTTCTTTACAGTAAAAAGGTGGCCAGAATCTGGACTAGGCTGCCAAGGGGGGCGTGCTCTTCCCTACCTTGGAGGTCTTTAAGAGAAGGCTGGACATGCACCTGGCGGGGGTCCTCTGACCCCAGCACTCTTTCCTGTCCAGGGCAGGGGGTCGGACTCGATGATCTAGTGAGGTCCCTTCCGACCCGAACATCTATGAATGTAGGACTCCTGTCCAAACAAGTAAGACAAGCCCGTTCTGAGGAGCTGCTACCTAAGCTGTATACAGGAGGACTGGTCTAATATAGTTATTAGACCAACTATTTGAATTGGTCTAATAAAAGAGATCAGATTTACTCAAAAAACCTTGTCTGCCCATGTCCTTAGACCAACACGACTACAACCTACACCCCTGTAACATGGAGGAGGCACTTGCCAGCCTGCAGTATCCACTGCTAAGGCAGCAGGAAAGCTGGCTGCAGAAGCCTCTCCTCTCAGGGGTGCTGTTAGGCTGCCAAACTCAAGGTCAGCAGCCCAGGGACTCGGTGTGTTTGAGCTCAGTGGGTCCTGCTGGCTTAGCTCTATTTGCTGCCTTCTCCATCTTATCTTCTCATTTTCTTTTCTGCCCTTCCTTGCCAGGTCCCTCCCAAGCAACCCTGCTATGCCATGGCACCATGCCAGGCCTACATCACCCTTTCTTTCAAGTGTTGCAAAAGGGCACTGCTGCAAAGTAAAGCCCTATGCCCAGGTATGCACATTCCTCAGAGCAAGGGCAATGCCTTCCTCTGGTTTGCACACCATCAGTCACACTAAGGACCTACAGAAAACATGAACTCTTGTATCTATTTTGGCATGGCGTGGGCGAATCCCTTCCCTCATTCTTGAAGCCCTGCTTGCATCACTCTGAGTCGTGCTTGCCTCTGATCTGTTCCTGGAGTGCGAGGTGCACATGAGAGGAAAGAGGCTCTGAAGACAATCGGTTTTCAGATCAGGACCATGAATAATACTGGTTGGCTGAGAGCCAGAATACACTGTGCTGACTTCAGGGGCACTTCCTCCCCTGTGCAACCTCCCACACCTCAGCCTGACCTCATCCCCACAGCCAGCTCCCTGTGCACCACTGCTTCAAAAGAAAAGTTGCATCCCTCCCCCCCCC
>NW_017729020.1:5640989-5650867 GCF_001723915.1 Gavialis gangeticus
GGGTTTAAAGTAGGACAGGCGCTGTGCAGAGCGATCTGAGCGGAGACGCATTCCAAGCACATCCAGTCTGCATCTAGCGGAGGCCAGGAGCAGCATACAGACGAGGAGAAGGGCAGACAAGGAGAAGGGCAGGTATGTGTCATTCTGCACCTGTCTGCAGCTCCAGCCCCTCTTTCTGCTAAGCTCTGCATTCCCACGGGAGTAAAGCAGGTCACACTCTAGCTATGAACAATTACTGCGTGACTAACGAGCACAGGGCTTTTGTGGGATTTCACTGAGCTGGTGCTTTGCGCGGTGTGGGAAGACTCATGCTTTTGGGGAGAAAGGCCCCCCCCCCCGCTTAGCTCCCTCAGGGAAGGCTTGCTTCCCCCAATTCAGGGGACAGACTAACATTGCAAGCACTGTCAGCAACTCTGGGAGCCCCTGGGGAGGAGCCTCCTGCAGAGAAGGACACTGAACAGAGAGAAAAAGAATTTAAATAGGGAGACACTGAAAGTTTTGGGAGACCCAGCCGCCCAGCTGCAAAATGCCCATCCACCCTCCCCCCAGCAAAAGATCAGGCTGTGCACCGCTCTCCAGCACTCCTGACACTTGGCTTTCTTCCCTCAGGGGAAGCTGCAGGGCTGGACCCAGGCATGTAGAAACGGTGGATTCAAAGCATCTTAGCTCCTGAGAGGTCAGGAGAGCAAGTGCTGTGTCTGTAGCATGGCTGGGCAGAGTGACGATCTACTCTCCCAGCATCTGCAGTGGGGTGAGCCCCAAGCAGGTGCACCAGGTCCAGGGAGGGGTGTTGGAGTAGAGCTAAGCAGCATGAAGCAAATCCACTCATTCCAGGCTACCCAGCCCCCGCCCCCCGCCTGTTTCTCCTCTTCAAGGCAAGACAGCAGTTACTTCACCACAAAATACTTGCTCATGGGTGTCTATGCACAAGCCGTACAGCTTTTAATCCTCTTAGAGTCTGCAGGAACGCAGCCAGAAAGCCCATTTGAAAAGTTACAGCATCAGCTAGGTATGGTGTCTGCCTTCCCTCCCAGAGCATGCACCAAAACAAGAAAATTGGCCTTTTGGTCTCATCTCTGGCTTAACTTCTGGTCCCTGGGAAGGGTAAAGGTCAGAGCTGCAGGTATAGCCATGCTGAGAGCAACTAGAGAAGTGTTATTGTTAGCAGAACTCTGCTTATAGCTGTGTAAATAGTCTGTATTTTTAGAGGGCCATATGGTTTCAGTTAGATACGGCTTATCGTTCAGAACAGCCTGATTGATCGGGCCAGGCACAGCCTAGGTCAGGATCAGACTAACAAAATACATCTAGCAAACACCAGTTGGCAGCCTTCCAAACCTGCCGGATACCAGGTCTGCCCAGCGACTACACATCTGTCTTCTGGAGATGGATGGGCATATTAAAGGTAGGAGCCAACATAAATGGAGGTAATGAGGGTCACTGGAACCAGGATGCACCAGGCGCAGGAAGCACTGCTGGGTAGAAAGATAATGCTCCGGGCTGGCCGAGCGCATGGCACAATGCTTTAGCTACCAACTTAACTGGACAAACTTGGTTTTACATGTCATTGTTCTTTCCACTGTCCAGAGGCTTTAAATGGGGTGTTCTCCTCCTACACCAGCTTCCCTCCCAGGTCTTAACAGAGAACTTGCTGGGGGAAAAAAACAGAAGTCTGCTTCCTTCTTCTCCCCATCAGAACTACCAAGGCTCCACCTGAGTGGGAGGATGTGGGCACGCTAGAAAGGAGGAATAGGCTCCAATTGGACCTAGACAGGTTACAGGGGCGGGTGGATGAGAATAGGATGGGATTCATCACCGACAAATGCAAAGTGATGCACCTGGGGAAGAACAACCGGCACCATACCTACAGGCTGGGAACTCCCCTCTTGTCAGCGCAGAGGCAGAAAAGGATCTTGGAGTCATCGTTGACTCCAAGATGAGCATGGGCCGGCATTGTGGGGATGCAGTCAGGAAGGCCAACCATACCTTGTCCTGCATCCACAGATGCATCTCGAGCAGGTCCAAGGAGGTGATCCTCCCCCTCTATGCGGCACTGGTCAGGCCGCAGCTGGAGTACTGCGTCCAGTTCTAGGCGTCGCACTTCAAGAGGGATGTGGACAGTATGGGGAGGGTCCAGAGGAGGCCACTCGCATGATCAGAGGCAGCAGGGCAGGCCCTACGAGGAGAGGCTACAGGACCTGAACCTGTTCAGCCTCCACAAGAGAAGGCTGAGGGGGATCTAGTGGCCTGTTATAAACTAGTCAGGGGGGACCAGCAGGAGCTGAGGGAGTCCCTGTTCCCCCCTGAGCGCTCCCAGGAGTGACCAGGAATAACAGTCACAAGCTGGCAGAGGGTAGATTCAGACTAGATATCAGGAGGCGCGACTTCACGGTCAGGGCGGCTAGGGTCTGGAACCAACTTCCAAGAGAAGTGGTTCTGGCTCCTACCCTGGGGGTCTTTAAGAGGAGGCTGGATGAACACTTTGCTGGGGTTGTCTGACCCCAGTACTCTTTCCTGCCATGGCAGGGGGTTGGACTAGATGAACTGCTGGCCTCTCTGGAGAGACTCAGACTTGGCCACAAATGGCTTTTTTCCAGGGAATCCTAACAGACTTCACAACCGAGCTGGAGCAGAGGTTTCCTTCCAAGGAAGCCTGGGCCAGAAATGCTTCCTTCCAGAGCAGCACAGTTGCAAGAAATACACTGCTCCAAAGCAAGGTCTTAGCAGAAGAGAAGGGGATTTTGCCCGTCTCTGGGTGGAAGCCACGAGGGCCAAGTGCAGTAGTTGCACTTGGCTGCACAAATTATGGTTGCGCAGCAATGGCTGCTGGAATTCAGAGAATCACCCCCCTTCTGGCTTCGAGGCAGTGACTCCGGGACTCCTGGGTGAAAACAAGGGCCCAGATTTCAGCAGTAGCCCCTCGATCTTAGGGTGAGAGGCTGAGATGCAGCTCCCATACAGTAGTCCTGCGGCTTCGGCGTCTCTTCTCACATTCAGTGAGCACAGTCCCAGCCTATTTGAAGGACGTCCCTGAACTTCATAAAGGGCTGCCATTCAGTGAGGACTCTTCTTTAATGGGCATTTTCTACCGCCAAAAGGCCTGAGTCTGTAGGGATCTGTGGGAAATCTGCCTGCTCAGCTATGCTCCTAGGGGGATGGTGAGCTGCAAGGGTTTTCCCATGAGATGCAGGGGAGGCTTGAAGCTGGGAAGAGCTGGTGCATCCTGCCTGCTACTCCCCCGATTGGTCAGCTGCACAGTCTCAAAATGCCTGCGACCCTCTCCCATGCCCTGCGCAGGCCCCCTACAGCACACTGCCACAAACAGCCCCTTGCTGCCCCTGCTCCATCCACCACCTGGAGCAGCCAACTCCTGTCTTTCAACCAACCCCCTATTTTAAACAAGCTCTTTGTAGTCTCTCAGCTTTGATTTCTGACCTATGACTAATCCGTTTGTCATCTCCGCATCCCCACAGCCTTTACCCCAACTGCTCTCCGTGGCTTTATTCAAACCATGGGGACTGAGCTCCTAACGTGTGAAAGCGCAGCCTCTCTCACAGCCCAGGGCTGCATTGCTGCTCATCCCTGGGCTTCCCAAGAGAAGTAAACAGAGAAAGGGGGGCACAAGAGCAGAGCTGCATCTGCCGGCAGGAATATACAGCTGGCAGAAATTGGGACTAAATATAGAAACCAAATTCTCCCCCTGGGCCCTGGATCAGTGATCACGTCAGAACACACTTGGAAGAAGACTGAAGGGCAACACTTTTACCTATTTGGGGCTGGTCTTGTCAACCGAGACGCTTTGGAAGGTTTGGGAGCCTCTTGTTACTAAAGCTGTGTTACAAATGCTCCCCCCAACTGAAGGCTCGGTGCCAAAGGCTCTCGTCACCCTGGAGCAACCACCCTCCACCAGCACGTTACCCTCCAACCCCCCTCTGCTTTAGGGAAGGAAACCATCCCTCTGTCTTCTTCGTCAGGGATGGGCCAGGGCAGGGAAGGGGGAAGATGCCAGAGAGGCTACTGCACCCTAGAGCTAGAGCTTGAGCTGCAGCCACTGCCGGAGGATGGAAAAGCTGCTCAGCCCAGGGAAGGGAGCACACTGATCTCAGCACCTCGGTTTTTCCCACAGTAGTTACTGTGATCAGGTCAGCTCTGGGCACTTGCCCACGGAGTAGAAAGACAAGGCTAACAGAGGAGCAAACAAACTAGCCCACAGAAAGAGGGATGCAGGCAGGAATCCTGGTCAAATCCTCCTTGGGTCTTGTTAGACCAGCCGGGAATTGGGGTAGGAGACAACCGTTTCCCAGGGCTACCATTGTGGGGGATGGAAAATGTGAATGAGTCGCGGGAGCTGCAGAGAGCTCATTCCAGGCGGGTAAGAAGGAGGCTTTGTCTGAAGGGCAGCGCTGCTGGAGGAGACCAAAAGGGACAAAAAGTTGAGACTGCAGGGAAGTGAGTCAAGGACAGAAATGCGCCAATGAACAAGTACGAGGCCACTCCCCCCAGCTCTCCGACTCTCAGCTGCAAAACAAGGGGGTGGGAGACCAGGGTGGGAGAAGGAGTGGAGGGGGGTAAGATGCCCCAGAACAGGTGCCCAGTCTCTTTGCATTCCTCAGAGCACCCTGCCCAAAGCCCGGGCAGCAGGATGCCAACGCGCACACGGGTCAAGGACAGGGCAGTCACGGCTCCAATTCCGCATGTGAAGCAGACCAATTCCGCCAGCAAACAGTCCTGCCCAGCTCTGCCCTAGCTGGCGCCAGCTTGTTTCTGCCCTACAGGTGCCCCATAGCCGGAGCAGCTGGGCCCCAACATGCACACGCTCCCTCTCGGGCACCTCTTGTTGCTCCCCTTGAGACCTTGCACTCTTGTTTCTTTAACTAAGGCATCACTTCCCCTGCGCAAGCCCAGGACCCCATGCTTTGCCCTCAGCACCAAGCCTGTCTTTGCCTCTTCCCAGCATCACCCCAAGAACTCACCCAGACAGCTCACCCAGGGGCCCCTTTTTCTTTTTGTCCTTTTAGACACTTCAAGATCTGCTCGGAAGGGAACAGAAGGGAACAAAATGGAAGGTGCCCTCCTGTGTCTCCTGCTGCTGCTGGGAGCCTGCGCAACTCTCCAGCACCAGGTAAGAGGCCAGCATAGCAGGGCCGCTCGGAGCCCCCATGGCCTTGGCACCTTTGGCACCTTAGTCCCAGCTCTGACAGCACTCACTGGCTCCTAGCCAAGACACTGGCTGGTTTTGTTGGTCAGGATAAGGAACGATTAGGCAGTGCCAAAAACTGGAGACAGAAAAGCCCAAACAAGGCCCCAGTGTTCAGCCCCAAGGCCAGGCTGGGACTTCACCGTGTCCTCCACTTCTGATTGTGTCCCATAAAGGCCTCCCACCATTCTTCCCAGGCAACTGTTGACAGTCCTTTACCATCCACTATCAAGGGCTCCACCCTGATCTGTCTTTACTAACAGCCATCCTAGCACCTTCACAAGTAATTCTCACCTCCTTCCATTCACAAAGGGGTCCTCCCCTTCCCCCCCTTCCCCCCCAGCTCTGACTTCGGCACCCAGACACCTCTTAGACATGACCTTTCCTCAGGAGGCAGTCACTCCAAACCACCCCCACTAGCACTGCTCTCTGCTGCCGCCAGACTAAGGCAGGTTCCTGATACAAGAGGATTTCTATTTCACAAGCCTTAGTGGCTGCCCTCCATCTCCCGTCCACACCCAGCCTGGCTCTGAGGTCTTATGGTTTACATTTAAAGCAGGCACAGACCAAGGTAATTCATATGTGAAAGTCTTGTGTAACCAGAGGGATCATGCGTAACCCAGGCACGTAAGCCAGCTTGCACGTGGCCCTCACTATTACTGCTGTGTGTAGCTGCGGCACCCTTCCCTTCCTGCTGTCCCATGTACTGGGCAGGTAGGAGTGTCCAGACTCACAGTGCCTACTAAATAAGGGAGACTGGATTTAGGAAGTACTTGCCACATGACCAGCCAACTGGACTCAGACACTCTTCCTACTTCTCTGCTTGCAGGAGTTTCACGTCCGTGTCAGAAGGGGAGTCCGATCACCAGGTGAGGCAGACAGGCGGGACCCCCACCTTGACTAGGGCCAAGCAAGTGTGCAAAGAAAAGCAGGCTGATGCTGATGAAGCAAAGCCAGAGGGCCCCAACCATTCTCCCTGGCTTTACAAAGAAAGGTTTGGGTACAGCTGATAGGGATGGTGGGGCGGGCAAGCTGCCACATCCACGGCCTAGCTGAGAGGAGAAGGAAGCTCTCTCCTCCCCCACTCACAGGCAAGCTGTAGAGAGCACAGTGCTACCTCTGGCTACCACAGGGACAAGGATGTCATGGCTTGTCTGGGAAGGGGAGCACCCTGCTAGGGCCGCCCCACTGAAAAAGGATGGGGTACGAGTCTCCATGCTCGGAAAACCCCATTCTCAATCTCTAAGGACAGTTTCTTGTCTCCATTGCAGCCATTTGCAGGGACTCCTCATTCCAACAGATTTATCAGCCAGGGCAGACCTGGCTGCGCCTGGCAGGATCCAGGGTGGAGTACTGCCGGTGCGAGAGAAGCCAAAGCTTCTGCCATACTGTGCCCGTCAAAAGTGAGTACAACATGTGTGGGAGAAGTGATGCGTACACTGGTGTTTCCCAGGGAGCACTGCCCATGGGGTAGGACAGTCCTGCAGAGACCCTAGACAGGCCTCTCAGTGTGGCAGGACTAGGAGTGCAGGCAAGGCCTGAGAAGAGCCGACACACCTGCCAGGGGGAGCAGAGAGAGCAGAGGACAGGAGGGGCATGGGGCAGAGGAGGGAGACCAGGCCTATGGGGGCTGATGGGTGGGGTTGCATGGGGATACGTTCCCTGAAGCCTCTCCCTACGAAAACCTAACACAGCGTCCTGGCTTGTGTCTGCCAACAGCCTGCGCTGAACAGAAGTGCTACAACGGTGGCCAGTGCAGGCAAGCGCTCTACTCTCCCCAGCACTTCATCTGCCTGTGCCGCCGGGGCTTCTCCGGGCAGCAGTGCGAGATTGGTGAGTGTGCAGCAGGCAGCCCGACTAGGTAGCACGACAGCAGCACCCAGAGGCTGCTGGAGTGCAGCGGGCTCCACTCAGGCCACAGCTGATGCCACAGAAGGTCTTGGGCTGCAGCAGGAAGAGAGACACCCACCATGGCAAAGCGAACACATCTCATGAAGCACCCTTGAGCCCCGGGTCAGAGGCCCCTATGCACACACAGGCTCTGACAGTCCTGTTTGTCAGGGTACTTGTGCCAAGTGCCTGACAGCAGGATCTACAGGCCCTGCCTGAGGGAACAGGGGCAAAAGGGGCAACGGACCCCAGCTGCTCAGGGCTGGAAGCAGAGGTTGCCTGGGATCCCAGTCTGACACTGCCATTGTGCCTTCTGTTGCTCAGATACTGAGGTCAAGTGCTACAGCGATGTGGGCACAGAGTACCGAGGGACATGGAGCACGACAGTGAGTGGAGCCGAGTGCCTGAACTGGAACACTATTGCCCTGGTGCAGAATAGGTACAACAGGCGGCGAGCGGATGCCACTAAGCTGGGACTCGGCAACCACAACTTCTGCAGGTAAGAGCCCAGGGGCGCAGGGAGTGGGCTAGCAGTGCTAGGTACTTTACAAGGTGCAGGGAAGGCTGCACACAGCCAGGTTCCACAGAGGGTGCTGCAGAAGGCTGCCTTGGTCCAGCTGCCCAGAGATGCATCTAGCATGAACGTGCTGGAGCCATCCTAGGTGTGGAGACAGTGGAGTCACTCCCACACCCACTGCCCCAGCCTGAGCCCAGGGAAGCATTTGGTGATTCTCAGTGCCCAGCCTGGCTTGGGCCTGTCTGCATAAGCTACAGCCACCATAATGCAACGTGCCATGGGTGGGAGGGGGCCAGCGAGCATGACGCAGGTCCCCTGGGGGATCTTACTCTTCTCTGAGTTGCCCGCATCACTTGCTTCAGCCCTTCTTCTGCCCAAACTCCCTCTCCAGCAGAGCTACTTTGCTCCCAACTGCCTATCCAAGCCCTCTTTAAAAAACACTCCCCAAGCCCTAATACTCCCAACACACAAGCTGCTTTGTAGATAACATGCCACCCCTGCTGCCCTGTCATGTCCTGACTCCCATATAATCCTCACTCAAAGTCACTGAACTCAGCAGCAAGTCAGGAAGGAGCCAGGCATAGTTATGGAGCTATATGCATTGTGTCTATTCTCTCTCAGAAACCTGGACAAGAATGACAAGCCCTGGTGCTACATCTACCAAGGGGGAAGGTACATTTCGGAGTACTGCAGCACGCCTTCCTGCCCAAATGGTATGTGCAATGCAAGCCATGGGATCTGCACACCATGGAGTGGATTTAAGGATTCCCTGTACATTCACACTGAGGCCCTCACTATGGCTGCAAAGGTGCAGAAGTCAACAGCCTGCCTGATGCAGCTGTGGGCTCTTGGAAGGGGTGTCTGGCCGGGGAGAAAGGTGCTGCAGCAAGCATCCGTGGGATCTTACCAGTGAACAGTTGGTTTCCTGTTGCAGGTAAGAAGGATGAGTGCTCCTCTGGACAGGGCACAAAGTATCGGGGCAGCCACAGCACCACCTGCTCTGGGGCCACCTGCCTGCACTGGGACTCCAGAATCTTGGCCGGCAACGTCTACACAGCGTGGAAGAGCAACGCCCAGGAACTGGGCCTTGGGAGCCACAATTTCTGCCGGTGGGTACGCAGGGGGATCACACGGATAGCAGGAACCTCCCTTGCCTCCCTGTCCCATGTCGGGGCTCAGACTTTGCCCCTGAATTAGGGCAGAGGTGCTGCACAGGCTCCATGAAAGGGCCCTGCCTGGCAAGGAGGCAGAGGCACATACATGCAGCCTGTCTAATGTTGTGCTCCACACACATAGAGGAAACACCAATGCCTTCCCCTGTCCCCAGGCAACACCAGAATGCAGACAGCTCTCTGAGAGCCATCATGCTAGGGGTACACCAGGACATGGACAGCTCATAGAGAGATATCATGCTTTGTTAGCTGTCCTGTTCACCCCAAAGTCTTTGCAGGTTTAAGAAGCTGAACTATGCCCCTTCTCTGTTCCAGGAACCCGGACAACGACACCAAGCCCTGGTGCCATGTGTGGATGCGAGGCCGGCTCACATGGGAGTACTGTGACGTGCCTGCCTGCTGTAAGGGCCCTGTGCTCCCCCACCCTATCTCCCTCTTCCTGACAGTGGCCCCTGCTCTTGCTCACACTGGTTCCACTCCAGCTCCTCCAGCAAGTTAAGAGCTGGAATGGGACCACACCAGCAACACAGGACCTTGGGCCTCTTACTAGTGCCCTTCTCGAGCAGAATGGCAGACAGCAGAGCTGGGGGGACAGCCACAGCTTCCTTGCTGTGTTTTTCCTGGTGCCCTGTGAACAGTTTTCAGGGACAGGGTCAGATTAGGACATTGACAGCTTCACGTCCAGGGCTGGATCAGCACATGCCAAGCCCTTAGAGGCTTTTCAGCACAGGAGACAGGAAGGCACAGGACAAAGGAGAAGGCCTACATCTGTATCTGTCACCTCCAGCCACCTGTGGCCAGCGGCAGCGCAGCGTGCCCCAGTTCCGGATCACGAGGGGCTTCTACACAGACATCGCTTCACACCCATGGCAAGCAGCCATCTTTGCCAAGTATCGGCACACCTCTGGGGAGCATTTCCTGTGTGGTGGGATCTTGATCAGCTCCTGCTGGGTCTTGTCAGCTGCCCATTGTTTCCAGGAAAGGTGAGTGAAGGACCCAGCCTACGCCTCCCCTCCAAGAGCTAGAACAGGGACCAGAAGGATGCAGCAAGCCCTGACTGCCCCTTTAGGAGACATGGTATTTGGGTGGTGGCTGGCCCAGG
>NW_017729020.1:5655867-5663040 GCF_001723915.1 Gavialis gangeticus
ATTTACTGTGTGGTGGGATCTTGATCAGCTCCTGCTGGGTCTTGTCAGCTGCCCATTGTTTCCAGGAAAGGTGAGTGAAGGACCCAGCCTACGCCTCCCCTCCAAGAGCTAGAACAGGGACCAGAAGGATGCAGCAAGCCCTGACTGCCCCTTTAGGAGACATGGTATTTGGGTGGTGGCTGGCCCAGGCAGAGGGAGGGCATGTGCCCTGCAAAACCTTTTGCTCCCCACACGGCTTCCCTCAGCTATCAATAGAGGAGGACGACGCAGCCCCCAAACTGCTTCAGGGGGAGCACAGCTTGACCAAGTACCTTCTCAGCAGACCCCTTGCTTGCCACAAAGGGTCTTGGTCTTCCCACAAGAGCAGTGTCACACTGGCACCTGCAACAACTATGGTCTGGGCTCACTCAACTAGAGACTGTAACCTCCACCACTGCCTGATGGGGTCAATGCAAGCGAGCAAGCCCAGGCCCACCTCTGCTCCTGTGGAGGCTTGCAGTGTTATAAGTGAAGGAGAGGAGATGTCTCTGGAAGTAAGTCCAGACTCCCCAGGTAATTAAGTTACAATAAGGCTACAGGAACGGAGGCAGCAGCACCTTCAAGGGAAGGATCACCTCTTTCAGAGGAGGGCGACTAAAGCTCTCTCCCTCTTCAGGTATCAGGCTCATCAGCTGAAAGTCATTCTGGGCAGGACTTATCGAGTGAAGCCTGGGAAGAATGAGCAGCAATTCCAGGTGGAGAAATACATTGTGCACAACCAATTTGACCCAGAGACCTATGACAACGACATTGGTGAGAACTCCTGTCCCTCAGGCCAAACAGCACCACCAGCCCCCAACTTCTTCTCTCTCACACACTTTCTCCCCCTCCAGCTCTGCTGCAGCTGATGTCCGAGTCAGAAAAGTGTACTACTGAAACAGATACTGTCCGCACAGCCTGCCTCCCGGAGCCAGGGCTGCAGCTGCCTGACTGGACAGAGTGCGAGATCTCCGGCTATGGGAAGCATGAGTCATGTAAGCAGAGGATGCTCCCTGTGCAGGGTACTGTTCCATGGGGTTCTCAGACATCAGCACGGGGAGGTCACGACAGCCCCAGGGTTGATGGGCTATAAATCAGCATTACAACTTGCATGGCCCAGTTCTGCCAAGCTTGCCCTGTACTCTCCACTCCATTCCCTCTGCACACGGTACAGAATCCTCTCTCATCTGAAACCTTAATGCGCAGGGAAGAGTAGGACCCTGGCATGAGGGAGCAGTTGGGCAGAAGGCAACAGCCGTGACTCCAAATTCTCTTCTACATCTAGGGCTCCCTTGCACAGTTCCTGTGAGGGAATGAACTCTTCTGCACAGGGGTGCTGCAGAGCACAGTGCACAAAACCAGTACACTCCTGAAAGGTCTGTTACCTGAGCAATGCCTAGCAAACAGCAGACCAGCAATAGCAGATATCTCGATGCCAGCTAAAAGCTCAGCTGGAGGATTTTCTAATGACTATATTTAAATGCAGCTAAGAAGCCTTCTCCTACTGGGTGTACCTTTGAGTTGGCTTGTATACGAACAAGTTTTTCCCACTACTTCCCTTCTCCTCACTCCTTCCTGTCTCTTGATACACCCACCTTTTTCATCTGGTCTTTGAAGTGCAAGGTGTTTGAGGCAGGAACTCTCTGTTTGTTTGTGCAGAACCCAGCACAATGGAGGCTTCGTACCAACTATCGGGAGCCTTTTTAAGCTACTGTAATAACATACTTGGAAACTAAATGTACCATTGTGCTTGTAAAACAAACAGGAGTAATCGCCATTGAGAATCAGCTTCCTGCAGAACTCGGAGCATGTTCTGGTGGAGCTGTTTGCAGCGAAGAGTTTACAATTGAAAATTACTCCATGGATTAAAAACAATAATTCTTCCACCCCTTGTGCAAGTCCAGCTCCAACTGAACTAGATCCCAGCCACCTCAAAAGAAAAGCTCTGCCCTCTCTGCATTCAGCGTAGCCATAACATACAGGAACTTATGCATTCCAATCCCTTTACACACCATGCTGTACCACTGAGGCTGTGTGTACACAAAGAGGGCATCTGGTTTCGGTTAGAGCAAGCCTAATCCCAGAAAGCCATAACCCGTCAAACAGCTCATGATTCGTCCCCAGCAACCCCGTCCCAGCTTTATACAATTCAATTTTTCTATCAAAAACAAGTTTGGGCTGTTAATTTAGGTTAGACATTGGGAAGAATTTTTTTTTTTTTTACAGGAAGGGTGGCTAGAATCTGGAATGGGCTTCTAAGAGAGGTAATACTATCACCTAACTTGGAGGTCCTCAAGAGGTTTGACAGTCACCTGGCTGGGGTTGTCTGACCTCGGTCCTCTTTCCTGCCAGGGGCAGGGGTCAGACATGATGATCCATTGTGGTCCCTTCCAACTCTACAATCTATGAATCTATGCCTGTGAAGCCCATGAGAGGCTCCATTTCCAGCTTCCATAAAGGCCCAGGAAGCCTGTTAGTGGAAGCAATTTGGGACAATAGCGTCAGCCGAGAGGAGTAGTGTCTACTCCCAGACAGACCCAAAGTTGATAGCTGATGACACGGGAACCCCAGGGGTTTCAAGAACAGTAATGGCAAGCAGGGGAATAGGAAAAGTAACTGTTCTGCATCTCCATTCACAGCCTCCCTGTCCCCTACCCACCTAGAACTATCCACAGAGCAGAGGTGAGTCACAAAGCTCACATGTGCATCCATTTCTCTTGCAGATTCTGCCTTCTACTCCAAGCGCCTGAAGGAAGGTCACGTCCGCCTGTTCCCAGCCAGCCAGTGCACATCGCAGCACCTTGAGAACCGGACAATCACCAAAAACATGCTGTGTGCAGGGGACACCAGGCAGCTGGATGATGCCTGCCAGGTAAGCCTGCCAGAGCCCTGTCTTTTTCTTTCAAGTCCTCCATGAAGCGTCCAGTTAACAACACAGAGATGATGCAGGGAAGCCAGGACAAAGCAGCCCTGCATCAGATTCTCTTCAAAGCCACAAGCTTCCCAGTGGCTGGGAAGAAAGGTCACACTTGCCCAAACAAACCGAGGACAATGGGTATTGAAATCCAAACAGTAGAAACATCACTGATAACTGGGCAGGAAACCCCACCTGATGCAGGGTTTCCCATGATTCTGTCAGAGGAGAATACCATGAGGGCCTCACAAGGGGTGTCCGATAGCAAGTAGGTGCGGAAAAAGGGAAGAACAGTTCTGGGTAGTTGGGATGGAAGTAGATTTAGGTCCTAACAGCCTCGCCAGCTTCCACAGCTCCTGAAAAACCTGTTCTTGCCATTAAATTGCACCCTTTATCCTATCGGGTTGGAAGAGCAATGAGGATTCTGGAAGCGCTGGCCTGAGAAAGTCCTTTAGCGTCTCATCCTTTCCCTCCTGGTCACAGAGGGGCCCAGGGAGCCTGCCTGGCACACCACAGCTTGGTTTTGAAAGGATTGTCACTGGCTGCACTTGAAGCTGGGCCCCTTTGAAGACAAGGCCCCACATGACCCCTCGCCTTGGCAGTGCACAGGAAATAGGATGGACCCACACAGGATACTTACTATGAGACAGTGTCACAATCCCTGTAGCCTTACACCAGTCAAAGAGAAACAGCAAAGGTGCTTCTTACTAACCTGCTTTCTCCCTGCAGGGTGACTCTGGAGGGCCTCTGGTCTGCATGAAGGATGATCGCATGCATCTGATTGGCATCATAAGCTGGGGAATTGGCTGTGGGAGCAAAAATATGCCAGGTGTTTATACCAACGTCACTCGTTACCTTGGCTGGATCCAGGACAACATGAACTCCTAAGGGAGATGGTGGACTATCTGAACCCTCTGGTCATGCCCCCACTCTCCAAGTGCTTAGGGCACCACCAGAAGCTGCCGTCTAGAGGCCCACGTCTGCCCAAGAGGCAGGCGCACAGCAGCGCAGAGTGTGAGAAACACTCTTGCTAGGTACTTTCTCTTTCCTCATTTGGGACTATTAGGAGTTTAGGGTATCCCTGTTACTTTGCACCAAGGCACAATACAAGACACACAAACCCCTGCAGCAAACCCCAGCATCTGGCAGGAGGCCCTGCAGCCCCTGGGAGGTGATGCTGCACTGAGAATGGCAGAGCACCAAGGCAGAGGGGACAGGTCTGGCTCCTCGGAGCAACTATCTCCTTCCTTCAGAGTAGGAAGCAGCACTTGCGCTGTGCACCAGCGTGTGTACAGAGAAGCACCAGTGCATGTGTTGTGTGCAGCACGTGGCCACATCATGTCTGACCCTCCCCTCCCTGCCATGAGGCATGGGCTACACCTCACACCTACCACCACACTCTTGTGAGGCTGTTTGGCCATTGCTCCACCTCCTCAGGGTGTGCTCAAGGATGCAATGAGCTTGGCAGGCAGGGTGCAAAGGAGTTGTCCTTCTGGGTCCAAAGCGTGTGTCAGGTAAAGTTCATGATCTCACATTAAGCAGCAGAGAGTGATCACACACCAAGCCTGCAACCGAAGAATTCGCCTCTTTGCACCCATCCCCAGGCCTTGGCAGTGCACAGGGCCCAGCAAGAGCCTCCCGCAGAGGGAGCTGCCTTACCCACAGCGGGCACTGCCAGGCATGTGCTGCTTCTGCCTAGGAGCTGTAGAGGCACAGACACGCTATGATACCATTCACTTCCCCGATGGGCCCTATGTCCAGACACATGTATTTTCTATAGATTTGTGAAAGATTATTTTTGTACTTCTGTAGATACTGGAACATTCCTACACTCCCCATGTGCATGCGTGTAAGTGTGTACGCTTGACTGTGGATTGCCACCAATGCCTGAGGGGTTGGCAAGCCCACGCTTGTCCCCAGAAACATTAAAGGTGACATGAACACACAGATCAGCATGGCTCTCACTGCCAGGTTTCAGTGTCTCTTATACAGGACAGGGCTACTTTTCATTGACCCGTCACTGTCAGCGGGGAAAGGATCCCAGCTGGAATTAAGCCCTTCTGATCCCCATTTTACTTTGATTGATTAAACAGGCAGAGCCTGGCTCCAGTGCGAACAGCACAGCCACGGGCATGGGCTGCTCGTTCCTACAGCAATGCACCACAGGGCTTTTTCGGTTCTTGGTAGTTTTGCAGCAAAACCCAGGCCTAAGCTCTGAGCAGATGATGGAAGCAGGAGCTTGCTTGAACTAGTTAGCCCCCTGTTCACTGTCCCTCCTGCCTGGGACCCTCCAGGAACCTCTTGTCCTTTCCCATGTCACCTGCCATGCTCAGAATGGTCCCTGCAACCCTGTGCACTCAGGACTCTTTCTCTGAGAGTCTTTTCAGCTAAGCTCCATCTTTGCACCCTGCCCTTTCCCTCCAAACTGCCACCAAACAGCAGCTAAGCCAGAAGGTCCCAAAACCCAGAGAACAGCTTAGCACCAATATTACCCATATCACGTCAGGCAGGTATTGGTAGGGTCAATCCGTCACATTGTGCGTGTGTGGTGCTACTCAGTGATGGGGAGGACCTGTAGCCCTGGGTGCTCTTAAGAGCCTGGCCACCTCTCCCACACTGAGCTGCAACAGCTGCCCAAAGAATCACCCAGTGCCTCCAAACAATCCCACCAAACCCAACAGGATTGTCCCCAGAGCACAGCGCGCCCTAGCATGAGCCAGGTGGTCTGTGCCTCGAAGGACTCGCTCATTATGGCTCTGTAGATGACCTGCCTCTCTGCTGCATGGGGCCTGGCTACTCGGTCAACGCTGCAGTCATCCTCCACAGAGAGGCTCTGTCACACCAGCTGCAGGAGGCAAAGGAAGAAGGAAAACGATGCATTGTGTGACCTTTGCTCCCCTTGGCTTAGCTCTCTGTAGAACTATTCCCGGAGTCAAAGAGCTTTCTGGTATCTGCAGGCAGTTCATTAACCAGAACCTAAAGGGGCTGACGGGGGATGCGTTACTGCCAAGCTTGTGGTGACCACGTGAGCCTGAGTCAGACATTTTATTTCGTGTATCCCAAGAAAAACACAGCTGAGAGCCTCCCCTGGGTAATCGTACAATGCTGTTTGAAAAAAAACAAATGAAAACAGCTTCAGGACAGAGGGAGACAGGAACATGGGCCCACCCCCCTAGGGCTGCTCGGCTGTGAGCAAAGAGGGCTCTGTTTAATTTGAGAAAGCAGCCTAGGTGCCAGGTTTGAGGATGCCACTTTAGAAGACGAGCCCCTCTCTGAGTCACCTTGTAGAAGCCACAAACTACAGGGAGACCTGCCACAAACTGCAGGAAGGTTGCTGATTCAGCGGGGGAGGAGGCTCTGGAGGCAGCAAGGCTGTCTGAAGAGCTCCAGTCTGTTCAAGGTGGGACTCAGCCTGCACCCACAACAAAGTAGGGAAGCGGTGTCCTACAAACCAGCAAGCACCTTCATTGGAGAGAGGCTTCAACAGGCACAACGTGAAGGCAGAGAAGTGTCTTCTGTCCACAGGACTGGCCGGGCTCTGGAGGATGAGGCTTTTCTTCCTCGGGACCAGGCCTAGCGATATGGAACAAAACATGCCAACAGGCAAGAACCTCAATGCGCCTTCACAGACATTGCAGCAGCTGCTCAGAAACCACCATGTCAAAGTGACCATTCTCCAGTCACCCTCACCCCAGGCAATGGAGCTTGGATCACCCTTCAGCACCAGCACCACCAACTGACTGCAGCTTCAGGCTCCAATGTAAACACTGAAGTGATGTGGCCCTGGTCGAATCAACCAGTCAGCAGAGAGCATCCCTGGACAGGAAGCAGCAGAGCCTGGATCCCAGCACCATGCATTGGTAACTCAGTGAAATGATTCATTATTTGCAGGAATGTAGCCCCGGGATCCTCCAGTCAGGGTCTCTGTGCTACATGCTGTACCTCTGCACAGTAGGAATTTGTTCAGCCAGAACAGCTTATGACCTAACTGAAGAAGGAAGACAAAGGGTGGAAGAACAGATGTCCCCATTTTGCAGAGATAGTAAGCAACTTGCTAAAGCTGCCCACGTGTGTCCAGCCAACGATCTGCAAACAGGCTCCAAAGACAGCAACCCCTTCACACAAACCTCAGAACAAGTTACCCTCATTCTCACAATATAAGAATCCCTCAAGTCATGCTGACAAAGCATAGGACATTTACAAACAAGGTTAGCTTCCTTCAGAGTGATTTCATTGTTTTT
>NW_017729020.1:5668040-5671412 GCF_001723915.1 Gavialis gangeticus
AGCAGCAAACAAGGTTAGCTTCCTTCAGAGTGATTTCATTGTTTTTTCCAGGTATTAGTTCTAGAGGAGAGAGAGTGCCAGTCCGCGTTCACCAAAACTATCTCCGAGGGTGGCTTGGCCTGCCCTCTCTTGGCATTCACAGGTCAGCAGCCAGACGACCCAGATGAAAGACACAGACATGCGTATGCAGCCGCAGCTGGCACAATCACCTGTCTCATGAAAAATCCCAAAGATTCTCTATTATCTGAGGGCACCATCTCCTGGGCAGAGGAAGAAATACAACAGAACTGCACTTGCCACAGATCTGAATTTTTTGTGCAAAATACTCCAGAAAAAAGCTTCGTGATCAAATCAGAGAGTGCAAACTGGCATGTCACAGACAGCTCTGTCATTACAAGCATTTCCAACTCTATAGTCTGCACATTACTCCTCTGAGGATCATCTGGACTGCAAAGGTCCAACTGCAGAGACAAAGCGGAAACTTGTTGAAGAGCCCTAAGGGAGCCTCAGTTACTATCTCCAGACAGCTCCCAGCTGGCTGCCTCTTTCCAGCCAACCCAGCACCTCAATTATTTATGACTTCAGAGCACTGTCACTGAGCAATTTTCACTGGATCACCTGCCAGTCAAGACTCAGTGTGGTGGGATGCAGACTCTGCCACGCACAGACACCACAGCCCTTAAAACCCCAAACAGAGCACTCCAAATGCAGCTTACAGGTAAAACAACTTTATTGATGCTCATATCGAACCCGTACATTTGTAGTGAGCATGCTCAGTTTTGAGGCCACCTCGCAGCACAGTTCACATTAGTTGCATAGGAATATGTCATTCCAAAATGAGGCACCACACACACAGCAGAGCAAGACACTTGCTACCCTACAGCCCGTCACCCCCTCCAGCTCATACGTGCACTGGAGCCCAGAGCCACAGCAGCTTCACAGGGACCAGAGCCACATGCGCAGCAGCTCACCAGGTAAATCCTGCTGCCACAGCAAATGCCACAGGCAGCATCTCATCGCCCAGAGTGCACTGCAGATAAGGCAGAGCAACGCGTGCACTGCTCACATCTCACAGGTGCTTTGCTCTGCAGTGGGAGGCATCACCGGCTGGTACAGCCTAGCACAACACAGCATCTCGCAGGACAGGTGGCCCCAGAGGCAAATACACCACACCACATGGGCTAGAGTCCACCCGCAGTAGAGCAAGACAGAGTGGGATGAGGTTAGACAGCCAGAAGCACAGGACTACCTACATCCACCTCAGTAAGCAGCAGGACAGCAGAGCCTCATCACCATCAACAGACAAGCAGTCAGACACAGAAGTCACTGCCCCAATTACTGCTAAGGCATTGCTCAGCCTCTGCTTGCTGCAGTGAGGATTCCTGTCAGACAGCACTTTATACAGATGCTTAAATAAAGGTTATGTACACAACTGTACCCCCACCTGCCAGCAGGGAACCAGGAGCAATTCCCTCTCCCAAATACTAAACGGAGAGAAGAAGCAACATGCACATTCAGAAACATCAGTCTACCAGGCCTTGGGGTGACCCCTGCTCCAATGACCTCTTGTAAGGGCACGATTCTGAGGCTTCAGGTTTCCCATCCATCCTCAGGTGCTCAGAAGAGCTGCACATGCCAAGCACTGTTATTCCAGCCACCTCCCCAAGGCCTTTGTATCCTCCCCTTGCACCTCCTCTCTCCAGCTGCCTTTGCTCCTCCCGAGAGAACATCCCTGACCCACCACTCCTCCCCTAAGCTTGGCACTCGATCCAGTACTGAACAGGAATGCCTGGTCAGGGACAGGACGGAATGTCAAACCACTGAACTGGGAACCCAGCTCTTTCAAACCAAGTCTTGTGCCACCCGTGGAAAGACATCAGCCAGCTGAGCAAGGACTGTGTGGTGCGTGTGGGGTGGGGTGGGAGTTGGCACCAGTGGTTCCACTGGGAAGCAGAGCGAGGTGCCAGGAGTGGAGCCTACTTATCTGAAGTGCCAACCCCATGGACCTGACATTTCATTTCTCCTCTGCCCCATCTGAGAATTCAGGACTCTGCTACAACAGATGCTACCCAATTGGCCCCTTTCCCCTTTATATGGCCCCCTCCCTGACCACATCAGCACTAGCGTTCCAGGGGAACCCAAGCCTAAGACGTGGGCCCAGCAGGGGTGACAGTGGGTAAAGGAAGAAGCCAACAGCTGTGGACATAGGGGAAGGAGTGGAAAGGAAAAAAAAAAAAAAAAGAATGCTTGTGGTTCTTCCCTCGCTCTCAGACGCCTCTATGTCCGGACTTGGAACTTGCCAGCCTTCGTCATATATTTTATGCCCTTGAAGGGTTTGTACTTCTCCCCATACATATCCAGGCGATTCACCTTCAGCCCTAAAACAAAGAAGGAGACAGTGAGATTCTGGGAGTGGGGCAGGGCTCCTGCCTTCCCACCCCACCTGGGTTACTGTGTGACAGAGCTGTAGAAGCAGCAGAGCTGAGGTGGGGTGCAGGCAGGCGGTACTAGGCAGCAGCCAGCAGAGAGGTGTGTAACTAGATTCACCAACATGAAGCCCAAGCAGAGACAACATTTAAATGGAGGAACTCAGCCGTGGCACTAAGATGGCCCCAATGCCTGTAGAAGCATCAGGCTGGGTGTCAGACACAAGCTTGCCCAGCACAGGACAGTCTGTGCTCCTTCACTGGCAGCACCTACCAGAGATAGCCAGCTGCTGAATTTTAAACTGCAGGTTGATAGTGGGATTTTCGTCAGGCTTGGAGGCCCCTGCTTGGAGGCTCATGGTCCCCTTCAAACTCGGCAGCTTCTGGGGGTTTATTTTCCCTACATCCCATGACAGCAGCTTCCAAGAACAGAAAGACAGCAGTAAGACAGAAGAATAATCACAACGATCTGTAACAGATTAACTCATCTACGGAGGGTGTCAATACTGCCCTGGGCAAAGGAGTTTGCCAACTCCATCCAAGTATTTGGTCTTTCCCATGAGAGCCACTGGACCTGCTCCCCTTCTCAATCCAACTCTACCGCATGAGCCACTGATACGACTCAGGCCACCTCAGAGTACATAAAGGTGAAAGGCTGCCTGAGGCCTGCACACTTGAAACCCACTGCGTCCTGCCCCTTTCGTGCCAATAGGCCACTGGCCACAGACATTCTTGCTGTGCGTGTTTAGGAGTTCTCACCCTTCCAACAGGGGTGCATAAAAGTAATGCAGATCTTCCTGGGGTATTACAGACTTAGGCTGATCATCTACCATGGGAAACAAGGCTTCTCCCTGCTTTGAGGCAGGTCTAGTTTGAAGCACACTCAAGATCACGAGCCAATCAATCCAAAACGCTCAGCCCTGTAAACAGGAGTCAACACCCTTGC
>NW_017729020.1:5676412-5681942 GCF_001723915.1 Gavialis gangeticus
AGTTCAGGGGCTGATCATCTACCATGGGAAACAAGGCTTCTCCCTGCTTTGAGGCAGGTCTAGTTTGAAGCACACTCAAGATCACGAGCCAATCAATCCAAAACGCTCAGCCCTGTAAACAGGAGTCAACACCCTTGCACCACTGGACTGCACAGCTTGGCATCAAACAGGCAGCATTACCCTCCTCACTATTTCTGCTCTCACCATCACCCAAGAGCAATCAAAAGTCAGGCATTAGATTGCAGAAACTCAAATGAGCAGTGCTAAGTAAATACTGGCTGGGGAGGAAGACGACTCTGTCCAGCCGGGGAAGGCTCTGTTGAGAGTGATGCTCAGGGCAGAAAAACAAGCACAGAATCCCCACTCCCCACTGATCAGGTGCTATCCCCAGATTTCAGGCCAAAGCTCAGAGGGAGCATTTTATGCAGCAAAGCAGCAGGCTGCGCCATGCAACTTCAGATCCAGCCTAAGTTAAAATTCCACATTCCTCTTTCCTCTCACCTTTGTCACGGGGTCAAAAGTGTGCGTTCCCTGAGAGGGAGTGAGGCTCATGTTTAAGACACCTTTTGGCATCTGGCTAGTGACCATCACCCCTTCTACAGTCTTCCCCATTGTCTGCTTGGGTCCTACAGTGATCTCGAAGCGTCCCAGCGAACTACTGTCACGGAAACTGATGTTGTGTTTAACATAAACAGGAATGGCCACCAAGCTGAAACAAAGGACACATCACTGCAGTTGCAAGCCACCCCTTCATCTGCACTTCACCCTCCTGGACCCTTGCAGGTCCTGAAGGACATTCATGCTGTGCAATAAAGAAAAGAAGTGCAAGGCCCAACTAGAAGCTGTTTCCAGCTTTGTTTCACCAGCCCACAGCCTGGCCTCTCAGCATCCCACTCTCCTTCACTGGAGGCCAGTCAAGAATGAATTATGGTTTGTAACAGACTGGGAAGCTTTCAAGGGAAAGAAATACAGCATCCTTCAGTCTGACCACATGGGCAAGCTGACCTAAGCCAGGTAGCAGCAGCACTGCCTTGAACTGCTTGTAATTTGACATCATGTTTCTGCTTCCTTCCGTCTAGCTGCAGACAGCAAAGAGCTCTTCGCTTGACAGTTCCTCACTTGACAAGGTCCATGACACAGCTTTAGTGCCTAGGGCTAAGGCTGCTGATGGCAAACCAGCTGTTCGTGGAGAAGCCCAAACAATGAGGGAAAGCACACAAAGGTTACTTGCCCTATTATATCACTGGGTCACTCAGCTCTTGCTTTCCCTTAAGCTAGTTGTCTTGGGGGATGAGAAACTGAAGCTGTTGCTGACCTGCCATTTCCCAATTTGTTACTGCTGTACGCTGTGTTCCTGCCATTAAGCTGTGAACAGAGCTGGCTTGCAGGAGTGAAATGACAGGATCGCTGTCCCAGCAAGCAAAGAGTATACTTAGATATTAGCAAAAGCTACTGTTCCTTTGGTCCTCGCTCAAGCATGGCAAGCAGCAACCCCCACCCTCTTGTTGTTTCTTTCATCTCCAGGCACAAGGGAAGGAAACAGTCCTCAGCCCTGAATTCCTCACTCACTTCTGAGCACTGACATGGTAGGAGAGCAGACGGAAATTCCCATCAGGTGGGATGAAAGAAAGAATCCGTTCCGACTCCCAGCGTTTGAAACGCACACAAGGATGGAAGCTGACATCATCCAGCAATCGGGGGTTCTGGAACGAGAGACAAGAGCCTAAGGCACTACTATGGCTTGTGACGAAGAACCTGTCCTTGTCCCCTCACTGCATTCCCTTCTGTGCCACACAAAGCACCTGCTGCAAGGCACACTGTACATTCCTCCATTCTGGAGCTGCCCACACTCGGTTGCCTTTAACCATAAAATATTTTCACTTGTCTGATAGTTGTTATATCAGATCATAGCCCAACAATGCCATGCATCGGGTTAGGTCATACAGCTGCTCTGATGAACAGGTGGTCACCATAAGACACTTGTCTCATGGTACACGATGACACCATAAAACTATAGGCTACTTCTAGCAACCTATTTGGAAATGTAACCCTCACACTTAACTGCACAATTATTTAACAAAGAGCTTTCACCATTAGTTCCTTCCTCCTTTCACCAGCCAGCAGCTGAAGCCTGCCCTGATGGAATCCATCACAGCAATCCCAGAACCCCATCAGCCAAAGATATCTCCTGATGCCTAGCAGAGGCTGTTTAAATAAGCCTGTACTCCCTTTAAACACTATTAAGAAATCATAATGCCCCTTCCTTAAGCTTTACCATGAAGGAGAGAGTGAGGTCCGGCATCCCTGTCAGCTTGACACAAGCATCAATCACCCCTTGGATTTCGGCAGTAATTGTGGAACCTAAAAAGGGCAGCAAACAAAGCAGATCATGGTAAATAACTTCAGAGCTGATTGACAGTCACCAGGGACAGACAGGAAAGGCTAGGAAGTGACATGAACAGAGTAAGAACCAACCCCTCCATGCAATGCTGGAGCCTGCAGTCTCCTTGGCGCACTTGCATACAGACCTTGAACATCACCTAGAGAACTACCAGAGACTTGAAAACCACTGGCAAGGATTCCTACCCATACAGACAGCTGAAGGCCCCAGTCCTCAGCTGTAACCCAGACTTCGAGAAAATGTAGTGACAAAGGAATAACCTGAACAAACAAGGTTTGCACTCAACTACTATTTCCAGATTTAGAGTTGATGTGTAAGCACTTGTGAAGCAGAAAAAGAGGATGGCGTCCTGGTGTTTTGCAAAAATGTAAGATTTAAGCAACAGCTCAAAATGAGGATGGGAAAACAACCTCCAACACTCCTCTAAGGGAAAGATAGAGCATCTCCAACTGACTACTCCTATAGACAGCCTCAGCCTTCAACGCAAGCAGCACTGTACCCGACTTGTCGATGATGGCATCTATCTCCTCAATCACATCAAAATACGCCTCGTTGTTGGTATACTTCACCCCAGTCCGGCGCCATGGCACCACTGACAGCTGGCCTGTAGGGAGCTGATCGCCCACATTGGTGCTTCCTAGAAAGACAGAGGAGGTCAGAACAAGGAAAAACCATTGCAACCTCATTCTAGCAGAACATCAGTCTGTTCCTGAAGACTTATGGCCCCTCATGCAAAAGCAGTCGCTCCAGCCACATCCTCGTGTGGAGTCCCTCCATGCCTTCTCTTTTGCAGCCCATCATCTACCCCTCACATGAAAGCGGGAGGGACAGTCAACACTGAAAGCCAGCCATGGCCAGACAGCCATGTCCTGGTTCTCAGTAAGCTACACTGTCAGCAAGAGCAACATGTGCAGGTACCTTTTAGTATAAAAGGAGATGTAGTTCTGGACCCTAGGCTGCCCCAGTACTAAGGGGCAAACAGGGACCCCCAGACAGGCTCTGCCATGTTAGACATTAATCAGTTATGACCTGGATACCAACCTCTCCTACTGCCCAACACCCAGGCTCACTTTAGCAGACACATCATCATACGACCTCTCCACCTTGCCCGCTCCCCGCTGCCGCATACCTGTGATGGTGTTGACAACTGTCCGCAGAATGGTGGGGGGCTTTATCAACTCCTTCAGGATGTTGGACTCGGTAGCCAGAGGGAATCCATTGTCCAACATCTCCTCCAGCACCTCATAAACCACCACCACATTGTCTTTGATCACCACCTCTGAGCAGACGCCAAAATAATCCTGTAGAAACAGACAAAGCAGCAGCTCCGAATTAGGCAAACCTAGGAGATGAAGAAGCACAAGTCCCACTAATTGGGCCTCCTAGTGGGAGTCTCCCCTCCATCTCACTAGCTCCTGGACTCCACTGCACCAACCTGAGCAGGCTGGGGTCCAGGCACAGACTGGGAGACAAACCCCTGGCTCCATTTCCAACTCTGCCACTTACTTGTGCTGCACAACCTTGGGCAGGTCCCCTGCACCAGGACGTGCCTTGGTTTCCCTGTCCATAACCATGGCTTCACTCTTCTCCTCCCTTGTCTAGAGTGTCAGCTATTAAACATCTATGCACACAACGCTCTCTTCAGCTCCTGCTGCAGATTTTGCGCTCCTGGAAGGGAGAGGCCAACGTACATTTGATTATAGCCATGTGTTACTCACACAGCGAAGATTAGAACGGGTGCAGAAAGCTGCAACCTGTGCCCCAAGCCCTACCTCTGCGGTCTGGCTGTTTGAAGAGCACCATCCTCTCCCCCAACTGCCATTCCACTTAACTTTGCTACACTGCAAAGAACATATAGCAGCACAATTGACTTCTGGTTTTAAGGAAAGCCACAAACTATTTGCACAATGGCTGCATAAGGTGGGGGAGGGTAAAGCAGAGCTGGCAAACTGCAGGCTGAGAAGAGATTATGCTGCTCCCCTCTGCCTGGGCTTTGCCATGGAAACACATTCACCAACTGACACGGCTGAAGTGCTCCCTCGCATGCTCCCCCAACACGTCTTCCAGCACATGCATGCTGCTTTCAAAGACCCCAAAGCCAGGAGAAATTTGCTGAGTCCTTGGCTTGAGCCCCAAGAAGAGAAGTCTGGTCTCTCAGACACTGCTAAAAAGCCCAAGCAGCAATCAGCTCTGTACAAAGGACAGAAAACCCAACGGTGACACGTGAGAAGTGGGTAAGAGAGACACCTGCATCATGAATAATGGACAATTCCCAGCCCAACACCTGTTTCAGTCGTTCAGTCCTTCAACAGGCTATGACTGATATAAATTGACTGCGATTCCTCCACTGTTTCCTCATTTCCCACAAGTATGTAACAGCATTCCTGTATCCAGTGCACAGGTACAGGATGAGGCTGAGCCTGAGAGCCTAAACAATCTCATCAGATGGACTGTTTGGATGGTGCTCTCCAAGAGAGACTCCTTATGCTGCAGGAAGCTGTGCTGGCCGGTGAGCAAGCACGACAGACTGTTGCTCCTTCCCACCCTACCCATCAAAGAGATCAGGCCCCAAAAGCTTAACAGAGCCCAGCAGGACCCCCACAGTGGAGAGGTCAAGCCCCAGAGGCACAGAGCACGAGCGACCATGTCATGAACATGCTGCACAACCTGCTGTTTGCAGCATGGCAGCACCACGCCCTCCAGCCTCATCCCCTATCTGTTGCTTTTGGACTCCCGCCCCCTCCTACCCAGCAGGGAGTGAGCTCAAACACCAGGCTGGACTGCCCCATCACATGACACAGTGCTCAGACTGACCGCTCCCCATTTTCTCCCTCTGCCCGTGACCAGTCACAGGGCACAGCACATCCTGATCACAGGGTGAAGCATGACCGTTTGAACCTTCCCAATTGCCCGAGGATCCCACTAACACTGCTCGCTGTTACATTCACCAGCGCCAGGGCTGCGGGACTACAAAGAGAACAAACACGAGTTTATTCTCATTCTATGACTCTACTACAAGAAAATTTGCGAAATCTGGCCCACTATCCAAACCAGGCGCAAAGGGATTAACCCTTTTTGCAAACAGGAGTCCAACCAGATCACTTAATTACAAAAAAAAAAGAAAATGTG
>NW_017729020.1:5682159-5683217 GCF_001723915.1 Gavialis gangeticus
AAAAAAAAAAAAAATGTGTAGGCAGCTGCCTTTTTTCCCCTAAAGCGTGAAGAGCACAGGGCACCGGCTGCACTCAGGAAGATGCTGTAAACCCTACAAACACGCACCGCTCCTGCACCCTGCTACTCTAGACATCAGTACAGCTCTGCTAAGTCAGACCCTGTCCTCTCCGCACCCAAGCAGGGCAGCCCACAGAGCGCCGCGGGCGGCTTCCTTCCTTACCTGCCTGTACGGTACCCTGTAAGAAAAGATCCGCAGTACAAACAATGTGAAGCAGCAGCTGTTGGGGGGTTGTGGTCCTAAATATAGACAAGAAGAACCAGATGCAATGCCAAGAAATTGTGTGTGTGTGGGTGGGTGGGTGGGTGGGGGTCCTTCTTGTCTATATTTTGGGGGATGGCACTTTTCTTTTAGCTTCTGTCAGCACAGGGACATGCTGCTAGTGCTAGGTCTTGCCCCCAAACAGCAGAAGGCTTGCTGCTCTGCTCCAGGGCCTTGCAGCTGCCAAGCAACAGTTTCACAGATGTCAGGGGCTGGCCAGGACCTGGCAGATCATGGGGCGCTCGGGCAGGAAAGACCTCAAGACTCTGCTTCAAGATGGGCAGGGCGGGCGGGTGACTGCCCGTCGCAGGACGCGATTAAAAGGGGAACAGACATCAGTTCCCGTTGTCTCCCTCTCCTCCAACGCTTCCGTAGGCCCAGAGCTGCTCCGCGGCCGAGGCCGAGGCCAGGCCCGCGAGGAGACGGGCAGCCCGGGGCTCACCTGGAAGGTGTCGACGACGCGGTGCAGGAACTCGATGACGAAGAGCGGCGGCACCTCGCTCTGGATGACGGCCACGAAGAAGATGCGGTGGCGGTAGACGCTGAGCAGGTAGTGGTGGGGCGTGGGGATGACGGGCGGCACGTTCTCCGCCTCGGACGCGCGCTCCTGCGCCTCGAAGAAGTAGTCGCAGACGGAGCGGCTCACCGCGCTCTTCCAGTGCTTCTCCAGGAAGATGTCGCCCGCCGCGTTGATGAGGAACAGGCTGTGGATCATGGCTACGGCGCGGCCGCACTGC
>NW_017729020.1:5683886-5691294 GCF_001723915.1 Gavialis gangeticus
CGCCGGCAGTGAGCGCACGCCCAGCCCGCGCCTGATTGGCTCCCCCGCCGGGCCGCGCGCCGCCATTGGTGGAACGCCCGCGGGTGCAACGCCCGCCGGAAGCGCCCCCGGAAACTGCGCTCAGCCGCGCCTGGTTCCGCCCGCCAATGCGGCCCCCTCTGCTGAGTGTGAGCACTCGCTTCCTCTTGTGGCTCTTGGCCTTGTCCCCAGACCACGGTTCCCCCGTCCGGGGAGCCCGGGCCACCACTACCCTCCGAGGGCAGACTGAACGCCTCAGCCCAGTTATGACTTCTTTGTGTTTTGAGGCATAGCAGGGTAGTTCATGTAGGGCTCTTACAGATGACTGACTTGGGAAGATTTTCTTCCTGGTGTAGCTACCATGTTAGCACTGAGACTGTGACTCTGTAAGCCGTTAGCATATCTGTGCAGAGGGATAGGAGGGTCACGTCAAGTGCAGGGCAAAAGCAATCCCAACCATTGCTGTGGTATCTAGGCTACCTGTAGGGCCTTGTTACTCCCTGCAACAGGCCAGGAGAGGCAACCACCTTCTTTAAACCACAACAGCAGACCTTGCCACTAGGACTTACCCTGGAACACCAGCTTAAATAGAGCATAACAAATGACAAAAGATGTAAGGAAATGCCTGTGCTTTTTCTATATTACAGAAGTTTAGACTATCAGTAACCATCTCAAATGTAAAAACTATGTCTACACAGACATACAGACATGTCTATAACAGACACAGATGATACACAATAAATGACGCGGCTGTGCAAAGAAACCTCTCCTACAGTCCTCTCTTCTCTGTGCAAACAGCTTTTTTATTGAAAGGCTGTCCCCAGTCAGCAAGATACTGTGTTTTTGTGTGTGTGGTTTGTTTGTTTTTTATCTGGCCCTTTAATCTGGCAGACACAAAAAAAACCCTAAAATGCTCAATAGCTGCTATTTGTACCCATTTTCTTCCTTTCTAGTAAGCATCTATTTTTTAAACTGCTAAGATAGCATGTGCCAACATTCCACTTACCTGGCATTTCAAAACTTTGAGTAGTTTAGTACATGGGAAAAGCTCTAAAATGGAAGATTCAAGCCTGGCCCATGACCAAATGTGGTCTGTTTTGCTTTGGCAGCCTGCACAGCAGATTGAGATGTTGCAGGACATAAGCTTTCATTGAAAGAAGCCTATTTTCTAGCTCTCGCTAAAAAGTTTTAAAAAATATTTAGCCCATGTGTAACTGTTGCACAGCTCTCTTCTTGAATTTGTACACAGCCTGGAACAACAGCCAAAGAGATGCAAACTCTTCTTGGTCATCACCTTGTGGTACAACTTCTGCATCCTCCTTCAAAAGCAGTATTTAAATGACTGAGGTAGTTTACTGGGAACTTAACTTGCACACCTATTACTAGGTGTTGCACAAATCAGTTAATTGCGTGCAAAACAGCCAAATGACTAACATAACTTGCTCCTTCCATAAAATGAATTTGGAACTCTTGCAAAGAGTGTAATATGCTTTATAGCTGCAATAATTGTGATGTAAATTAAGACATTAAATGTGCCACTTCATCCCATCCTAATGTAGCACCAAAGGCAATAGTTTCTCTGGTGTCTCGTAAGCCAAAATGGGGCAATTTACTTTCCTCTTCCAGACGCAAAGCTCACAGAGCAAACCTTTTCAGACCAACCCAAACCAGCAGAGGGCTCCACTGAAATTTGGATAGAGGGTTTGGATTATGTATTTGCCTGCATGTCTAATAACCCTGTCTGCTTCTCATGTTAGACAATTGCATACACATTTGTTCTACCGATACAGATGGAAACAGTTCAGCGTTATCCAGAACCCTGGGAAGGCTCAGTCCTAACCAGAAGGCTGCTCTAGTTCTTCTACACCCCACCCCCTTTTTTTTTGCAAAATAGATTTGCATAAAAGATTGTGTGTGTTCTAAAGTATGCTCCAGCTCCAACTCCTCTCATCTTCCATTTAAGGTTTACAGAACAATATGTATTTCAAAATGACCCAGCATGTCACAGTGGCAGCTATGCAGAATGTCCTCTCTGACTTTGAAAATTCATTAAAAGCTAATCAATGCTACCAAATTACACAGGGATATTGATCTCCATAGCACTTTCCGCCAGTGTTTCAGGGTAGTTTGCAATAAATAGTGTAGATTTAATTAAAACATAATAACATGAAAAAGCATAAAGGTATATGCCTCCCAAAGTCCCTCGCAGTCCTTGGGGGATAGAAAAATCCCTTCTGTTCCTTGTCCTGAATTACTGTATAGAGTGCTTCTGTGCACTATTAAATGTAGTTCAGATAAATAATCCTTAAATAAGGCCAGGAATGATTAGCTGCAGATGAAAATTAAGTGACATGAGATGAGACGTGGACAAATAGCTTCTGGGCAGTGAAGAGCTGCTCTTAGCATGCTGAAGCTCTATTGACACAGGGGCTGTTCTTAAACCCTTCCAGCAGTATGGCAACAACCACACCATCTGTTCTTTGTGGACTCAGTACCAAGCAAGTGATAAACCCTAACTCTGTGCTCTCTCTGAGGACGCTCAGAGAGCTACTTCGGGTATTTATTTTCCCCTGATCAAAAATAAAAAAGGATAAAAAATCTTGAACTAAGAGGCTCTACTCCAGGGGGTTGAAACACTCATTTGCCCTTGCAGCTGAATCCAAGGTACAGACTGCAAGTGCACAGAGAGCACTTTGCAACAGCTGAACCAGTTGTGGATACACCCCCGCTTAACTGAGTTTAACTCTTGTGATCCTGAAAGGAAAGGATAACATCCTGTAATGGAGAGATCATTGCAGATTTCACGCATGTTTGTAGTTCAAAGCAAACCGTCCATTTCCTCATGACGTTTGTTGTTTTCACCTGGTATCATGTCAAAACTGAAACTGCCTTGACCACACCAGGATGTTACCAGTTGTTAGTTAACACAGGGTGCAAAACCCAAACAGCAACAACAAAAAAAACAGACCAGCTGACCCGACCCAGCACAATTCACGTTCCTCCTTAGATGAGAAAAACTGCCTTTTCATCCAAGTGCCTTATGGCTTTCTTGGTTCTTTGGGTAGATGTGATATCTTTTATTAGGCCAACTCAAAAGTTGGGGGGAAAAAAGCTCTTTGCAAGCTTTTGGGCACAAACACCGTGTGTCAGGCATAGGGAGACTCTGCTGGTGTTGTGAGTAAAAAAGGTAGAAAAGAAGCAAATTTACAACAAGCAGGTCTGTGAAAATGCAAATGAGTGGCAATTAGAAAGACAAAGGGTAGAGATGGGTGGGAGGAAGGGAGGAAAATGTGTAGAGGAATGCAAATGGTCAGCTGGAGGCAGGGTATCTGGGGTGTCAGATGTCAGGCAGGTTGTTAACGTGTCATAATCCAATGTCTATATTTAGTCCATGATTTTTTGTATCCAGTAGATTTATGAAGGGAAGCTCATAGGATGGTCTACAAAAGGTGTGTTGCAAATTCCCTTATGGCTTCCTTCTCATTATTTGCCCCTAAAGGTAAAAGAGATTATTGCTGCTCCCTTCTCAGCTAGTTGGAGAAATAGCCTGATTAGTTTGTAATCTGTTTTTAGGACTGTGTGTATGCTTTAAGTGTGAAAAAGAGTGAGGAAGCCAAGCTGAAGAGATGATTTATATGTATTTCTGCTCTATGTGAGAAAATTGGATTTTGTTAAATTGGCAAAGCTAGAAATCTACCCAATTACACAAAAGCTGTACAGAGGTCGCCAACATCTTGGTTCTAAACAGTGCAAGGCCTGATAGCATTCTTGGCTCTGTATTAATTGCTCTCCAGATCCCTTTTTTAGTTGGTGTCCTGCCAGCAGGGGTAGCTTAGGGCTGAATCCACCTGTCATTGAATCCTAGCTATATACTGGCCTTTTCTGGACCCAATCCAGAATATTTTTGTTATGCTAGGTCTTTGAAACTCAGGTGCCTTTCAATCTAATGCCTGGTCCTGTGGTACTGGCCGGCTTCTTAATTTTGTCTTCAAACTCACAGTCTCTTCTGGAGCGTAGCTGCATTACTTCAAGTACAAGTGATCCAAGAAGCACTGCCAGTAATACTCTATTTGTCACCTCAGAGATGGGGAGGCAGTCGCATCCTACAATAATGGGAACCAGAGGGAGTACCATCTATGTTTAAGTGGCCTAACACTAAACCCCTACATTTCTTGCATCTTTGAGACGTTCTAACCTCTCCATTTTTCACATCAAGCCTACGAAATTCAACAAAGGTAATCCCTTTGGGTGTAGACCCATTTTCTTTGTACCTCTAAACAGCATCCAGGTTCAGCTGAACCATAAATTGTTTTTAAAAGATTGCCATTTCCTTCTGTTGCTCATACTCAGCAAAATCATGACTACTTTGCCCCGTTCGTGTTGTTCATCTATTTTCTTCAAAACAAGAAAAAAAGAAAAAAAAACCCAAATACCTCAAAAGGGTTTTCTTTCGCCTGCAAAAAATATTAATATAAGCTTCTGACTCCAATTTCAAGTTAATGTGTACGAAAAACCATCTTTTTGGCAAGGGAACAGGTTTCACATTTCAAGCTTGCAGGGAATTAGGGAGGAAAGAAGTCTTAGCGATACAATGCAAGATACCTTAAAATCCTTTGAGCAGTCCTGGCCCTTGACAGACGTGAATCTGTTGGGATCTACTTTGAACTATAAATCTTTCAAGAACGTTCCGATCTCCTGCTAGTACCTGCAGAAAGCAACGTGCAGAATTACCCAACTATTTACTGCTGCAGAAATGCTGCCTGGCTGCTTCTGGGCTGTCAGCAGGGGGATCATATTTCATTTTGAAAGTAAATAAAAAGCTCTGCCCAGGATTGCTGGAGTTTATATAAACCCGAATTGGAAACTAAAAGGAGAAGAATCCAGCGAAAGATGTTTCTAAAGCAAAAATCAATCTTGCTGGTAAATATAGCAAGACCCAAGGGAATCAGAGGTCATTGAGGAGCCAGCACTCAGTTAGAAGGTGCATGGGTCTCCTATGAAAGTTGGATACAACCACAGCCAAGGAGTTAGTCATTTCACAAAACGGTGTTGCCAAACTGTGCATTATCTTGATGGATAAAACAACTTTTTGCCATCTGCAGCATACCATATGCAACGATCCTGCTGGTGTAACTGTCAGATTGTGCTTTGAAAATGGAAAGGAAAGAAAGGCAAACAGACAGTATTGGATTTCTGAAAAAAATCCTAATTTTTAAACGATATAACCTTGAACAGTTTACAATTTGCTAGCACTGAGTGCCGTAGCATGATGGTCCAAGAAATAGGGAAGAGGGAAGGATTTTTGCAGGTGACACCTTTGACCAACTTAGTTGCACAAGTGGAATAGACTTAAATAAGCTTTCAAATGCAACACGTTCTTCTTTGCCTCATAATTTGCTGCTGGTTAAATAATCCTAATATGACTATTAAAACAGACAAAAAAGTCCGGCAGCTAAGGAGGAAGTCTTAACTTAGTATCACACTTGCAAAAGCGATTCTCAGTTTTACTCTATTTTACCCTCATTAACTCCTGGAAATGAACTTCGGCTCTTTATTCCCTCTCGTGCACTCAGCACCACAGTTATAATTCAGGGGCACGGGGACCCAAGCAGGAAGGGGGGAAATGATGAACGTAATAGGGAGGAGAGCGCTCTGGGGAGAAAAGCGGCCAGGGGAAGACCCTGAAACTCTGAAACCTTCAGGAACAGAGACTGAAACGACTGCTACAGGGAGCTTTAGATGCTGATGTCAAGCTACCATCTGCATTTTTCTCTAGGCAGAGACAGAGCAACCAGGATTCTCCTCTGTCCCAATTAAGTTTACTCCAGCACTCTCCTTCCTGCTCATTCTGCTTCCTCACCTCAGTCTAAGACAAGAAACTATAGGGGCGGGATGGGGGGCATAAAAAAAGTAAGTCTACAAGAGTACTTTACCAATTCCCTCTCTCCAAAGAGATTAGAAAGTTTGTGTAAAGATGATCCAATCCAAAACTAGACACAACATTCATCCGGGAAGTTCCTGGTAAAATTGTGTGGCTACTGGCCATGTCCTGTTTGCACAGGACTGTACCTTGCACATGTAATCAAAACCAACAACCAGATCTGAAACCAGAAAAGCTCTCAGAGCTGTCACACGCAGCCCAAGCAACGCTGAACAAGCAGATCAAACATTATCTAGAGCAAATGGCGTGAATCCGGTGAAACAAGGATTTCTTAGTACCAACAATGTTTCAGCCCCAAGCCCAGGTCACTTCAGGTACTCCCATGAAGGAGCTCTCCTTGCTCGCACAGAAGCCGAGGGTCTTCAGTGAGGCTTTGTATGGACACAGTCACCCATGAGGATCTTACTGAAGCATTGTCCCCAGTTTGTACGTAGGTCTGGAGTCTTTCCAGTGGAAAGGGATTTGCAATTTGGCAAGATCTCGGTTTGTAGTGTATTAGCAATAAAACAGTTTTAAATGCGTACACTCAGCAAAGAGGTTTTAGTTAGAAAGCATCTCCAAAACACGCGTCGTTGTGACTGCTACTCTACGCCACCTCTGCCAAAACCCTGCTTGGGGGGTCCTTATGGTCTCCAAGAGCTAGATATTCTCCACCGTGCACGAAACTAAGAGCTGTTAGTGTTGCTCCCCTTGGTCTCTGGGGAGTTGCACGCTAAGAAACGTCTCACCCAAAACGTGGCACGCTATTTCACGAGTCCAGAACTGTCTGCAATGTATAATTAGGTATCGGACACAGACTGTATGCCTACTCAGAGAAGATCCTCTAAAGACAGAAGAGGACCCGCAGCCGACAGAAGAGGGTGCCTCCCAATCTCAAGGATCCCGGAGAACTTGGACAACCTTTTCTCCGACGCCTCGCGAAGGGTCAAACGTTATCTAGAGCGAATGGTTCGAATCTGGTGAAACAAGAATTTCTCGGTACCAACAAAGTTTCAGCCCCAAGCCCGACAGCTTGCAACGAAACAATTTTTTTTGGAGGGGTGGGTTTTGGCAAAATTCGGCGGTCTCATAAAAGCTCCCATCTCTATGCCAGGAGACCGCTTAAAAACACCGCACCCACGCTCGCCCATCCAAGAAACCATGCCGCAAGCTGAGGTCGACGCGGGACACCCCCAAGTCCAGTCCCCCAAACCGGCGCAGTCCCCAGCTGGGGACCAGCGAAGGGTGTCACTCGCCAAGAAGCATCCGTGCGGCTCTTTTGGGGCCGGCCGTGTCCTCCCGCAGCTGCCACCTGCTCCCGATGCAAGGATGTCTCCGGGCACAAAGAGAGCCAGCCTGGGGGATGGCAGCAGAGGGCTAAAGGCGATGCAGCGGTGATACAGGCCCGGCGCTGGGACAGAGCTGCCCCCTGCCCCCGGGCGCTGGGACGGAGCCCGCCGTGTCCCCGGC
>NW_017729020.1:5691551-5740805 GCF_001723915.1 Gavialis gangeticus
GGCGAGGGGCGGCCGCGCTTTGTCTGCCGCGGGCGGCGAGGCCGGGCACTCGGGGGGCTTCCCGCCTGTGCGGGCGGCGTCCTGTCACCCGCCGCCTCCCGGCCTCAGCCCCCGGCGAGGGGACACCCGCAGGTTTCACCACAACTTTCTCCACATCGCTACGGCGGGCAGGTGTCGCGGCAGCTTTCGGGACGCGAGGAGGGGTGGCCGTGGCGCGCGCCCCCCTCTCGCCGCGCGCCCTTTCGTGCCTACACTGGGCACAATGGGGGCGCTTTGGGGTCCGCTGTGAAACCCCGGCTGCAGACAAAGGCGCCAGGTAGCCTTTACTCAGCGCATCGTCCGTCCCGACTCTCTCTGCTTGGGACTCGCCTTGGCTAGACGCGAACGGGCAGGAACGGCTCTGCCTTCTCGCCGCTGGCATTTGGTTGCGTCCCTGGATGCGAACGCAGTGTTTTTCTTTTTTCGGGACTTGGCGGTCTCCCGGGGCGGCAAGGGTGGTCCCAGGAAAGCTTGGCGAGGCGTCCGTTCGTAGGATGGTGGAAGTCAGACTTCGGCGTCGTGACTTTTTTCCCTCAAAAATGACTCTCTTCCGTTTTCTTGCAGGTATAACGTTCCAGTTCTCTTTCTGATCGCGACGCGGAAGTCCTGAAGCGAGGTAAGATGTGCTTTGACAGCTTTCCAGCTTTGCCAGGCTTGCCCAGGGAGCGGTGGTGGGATCTGTTGGGAAGTGTGGATCAGTTCCTAATGGGATCTGTTGTTTCTTTCAGTTTTAAGAAAACTAATATTGGATCAAAGAGAAGCAGTTCATATCAGAAACGTGTATGCTATGGTTAGCTGGTTACTCTCCTCCGAGAATCTGTTTTCCCACGGTGTGAAACTTGTGCAGCATCGGGATAAGGGATAACGACTCTATGGATATACAGAAGTCTTCACCATGGTAAAACTCGCCAACCCGCTGTATACTGAGTGGATTTTGGAGGCGATTAAAAAGGTCAAGAAGCAAAAACAACGCCCTTCAGAGGAGAGGATATGCAATGCGGTGTCTTCATCCCATGGTTTGGACCGTAAAACTGTTTTGGAACAACTAGAATTAAGTGTTAAAGATGGGACTATTTTAAAAGTCTCCAACAAGGGTCTCAATTCCTACAAGGATCCCGATAATCCGGGGAGAATAGCACTTCCGAAGCCTCGAAACCATGGAAAGTTGGATGGTAAACCAAACGTGGACTGGAATAAACTGATCAAACGGGCGATCGAGGGCTTGGCGGAGTCCAGTGGCTCATCCTTGAAAAACATAGAGCGCTTTTTGAAAAGTCAGAAGGATGTGTCTGCGTTGTTTGGAGGTAGCGCTGCTTCCGCTTTTCACCAGCAATTGCGACTAGCTGTCAAGCGTGCTGTTGGCCATGGCAGACTCCTTAAAGATGGACCTCTCTACCAGCTCAACACTAAAGCAGTCGCTAATGCTGATGGGAAGGAAAGCTGCGAGTCTCTTTCCTGTCTGCCACCTGTGTCGCTTCTTCCCCATGAGAAGGATAAGGTAAGAGCCTCGGAGCTGACGAAATAGGGTGGTAAAGGCTCCGATTTTGAGGTCAGTATTTCATTGTGAATCAGATAAGTTGGAAATGGTCTGGGGCCTGTGGTGAATCTTTAAGTGGATGGGGGTTTCTTTTTCTTTCGCATGCTTCTGAAAGTGCTTGAAAATGATCTTGTTCCATTCACTTTCAGGCTTGGTGCAGGGGAGTTTGTAGCCTCTTTCAAAAAGCACCATGGTCTTTTCGTTTTCTTTAATTTTATAAATACGAGTCCTTAGTGCCTCTCGGATTACTTTGACACTTCAGGCAGAGCACTTGGCTGTGGCCTAGGCAGATCTGAGGCTTTGAAGACTGCAGGATATATAGATATATATTTTCTAATATTCATTTTCTATCACTTTTTGCCATTAGTGAAGATCCACGTAGGGTTATGATGGTAAGATGGTGTAGACCACAGCGTTGCCCTTTGCAGGACAAAAGAATACAGGCCTATGCTGAGCACCTTTCAGTGACACTACAGGTAAAAAGCCAGCAGCTTCTTCATACAGTTGCTTGGTTATCGCTTTGAGCATTACTACAGCCTGTAGTTTGTTTCCAGACCAGCGTAATCAAACTTTTTTGTGAAAAGACCTAATGCTGATAGGAATGAAACTGGTGGTGGTAGCAGTAGGAAAATACCATTAAATAAAATGTTGATGTCAACACAACCTGAGAGCAAGACTAGTCATTAGCAATAGCTTTACACTCATTCTACAGTACCCACCCATTCATTTAGTCTGATCATTACAAGAGGGCATCCTTATGATGAGGTGAGATACCAGAAATCCTGTCCCTTTCTGTACTCCCCAGGTATGCTTCTGTGCAAAACAGCAATTTAAAATTTTAATCAAGATTTGAAGGGGGGGGGTGTGCATGTTTGTGCGCACACATCCCCATTCTCCTCAAGCATCAGGTATTGTTGCATTTCCTGGTAGCTACTCAGATTTGGAAGGAAATCCTTGAATATTCAAAACATGTAACGAGTATTAGAAATGTAGTGTGCTGTGTTGAGTCATTTCTTCTGTGACCCTAGCCCTGTTTGTAAAATGTAAGCTCACATAGCTGTTTACTGTCATGTTAAAATAGCTTCAGTGTCCTGCTAGTTTTAATTTGGCTGCATCTCAGAAAGGAGAGCTGGAAGATACCTCGAGGTCATCTAGTCTAGTGGTTTTCAACCTTCCTTCATTTGCGCAGACCCCTAAAAAAAAATTCACATGGAGGTGCCAGACCCCTTCGAATTGTAAGTGTGGGTATTCGCATACCATTGATTGATCATAATCATCTTTCGTAGACCCCTTAGACATAGTCTGTGGACCCCCGGGGGTCTGCGGACCAGAGGTTGAAAACCACTGACTTAGTTAACCCCCCTGCCCCAAGGCAGGGTCAGCTACACACAAACTCTTTCTGACAGGTATTTATTGAACCTATTCTTGAAAAGTCTCTTCTGTACCATCTCAGGACATAAAGCCACAAGGAACTTGGATCACTGGGAGGGATGTACCTGCAGTGTGCAACAAAGGCAGGGCGATCAGCTTACGGACTGATATAATTGCAGGGACAACAAATGCTGTAGTAGCAATCCTGCTTTAAATGTAGTTTGCCTCAATTTTAGTGTCTGACAGATGCTTTGGTTCCTTTGCTCTGGTATTTTTGTTTTAATGAAGCTGGTGTACCCTAAAGATATTGATTGCTAGCACTGGATGTTTGAGTTACTTTATCCCCAGAACAAGTGCAGGCTGTGTGGGGTTTTCCAGGCAGGACCTTCCTTTGATTAATGTGGTGGGTCAATCTCTAAGGGTGAGGAAGTTCAGTCTCCATATCTAGGTCAGGTTATGGGCTTGCTGCAGAAACTGCCAACAGGTGTACTGCTCATTAGAATCTGTTGGGATTTGTCAGATGTGAAGACCTGTATGGGGTTAGGAACTGCGTCGAGTTTGAGACATTGTTTTGTTTGCAAAGACCATTTTGGTAACTCACCTATTGCTGTTTTCGGGGAGATTTTGCAACACTTATGCACAGGATTTAATAAATTGCTTGAGTTACCCACTTGTTTGGTCCTGCTGAAATCATAGGAACTCTTCATCTAGGGTACCATTCCACCAGCATGTTTTGGTATTGTTACAAAAATATAATTCTAACAACTCATCACAGCACATGAACTTGGAAAAAAAAGTTAATCTAGTGTAGCTAGCTGTAAAAGATGTTGCCTTGCTTTCCCTTTTGCTGCTTTCTCCTAAGTGTGCATTGTGAGAGAGGCTGTTAAAGAGCTGTTGTAGATTTTTCAGATATGGGCAACCAGATTTAGGATCCTAAATCTGTACTTGGTCATGAATTTTCATTTCTGCCCAAAAGAACTTTTACAGTCTTTGCTCTCTCCTACACCCGATGAAGGGTGAGTGCACCCAAAAGCTTGCAAATGAATAAAACAACTTGTTCGCAGCTATCTAGTTGGTCTAATAAAAAAAAATATATATCACCTCTTCCACGAGTTTTGATTCCTTTTGCCTCTAGACCAATCTGACTACAGCCTGGACACGTGGTCATGTAAGAAACCTTATCGGGTTTTCAGATGTGCTGAGCAACAGTAGGTTCCACTGAGGTCAGCGGGGACTTTGTGTACTCAGCACCTCTGACAAGCATTAGACTTTTTTTTTTTTTTTTTTTTGAGTACCAGTGTTGGCACTGTTGTAAAAACTTTGTCCAGACATCTTTACATTTCTTATAACATAAAAGGGAAATTTTAAAACCTAAAGCCAAAAGCAAAATATTAAAAAAAAAAAATACATATCCTGCTTTTCTCATCCTGGACAAAGGCACTAGAAACTCTTTCTGCTGTTCACAGTTCAGTTTCACTTCCAAGTTCTCATGTTCTAGAATATATCTGTAGTTGGTTTGAAAGCATCTTATAGACTATTCTCTATAAAATAGTTTCTATCAGTAGTTAAAGAAGTAAAACCACTAAGTCTCAGTAGCTTATGTAAAAAGTTGCTTTTCTTTTTTTGCAAAACTGAAAATACTAACTCTTTACCACGTTACGGCATTCATTCTTTGGACAAAGATGACGACTTGGGCTCACAGATTAATGCAGTTGAAAAGCCCTCCTCTGTGAAGTCTGTGTAGATCCAGAAATATCACTGAGATTTTGTCAGTGGACACAATTCAGTCTTAAGGGTTGGGTACCTTTATGTGGCAATGGTTAGTGAATAGGGAGCTAGAGTTATTTTTAGTTCTGAAGTGCTTTGCCTACCCTCTTTTCTTTTGCAGATGGAAGGCATAGTCGCCTCTCTCTTTGCTTCTTTATACTTTGACTGGACCTTTTCTCTAAAGCTCAAGGCTTGTTTTACTTCCCGTATGGCATCTAGCACTGAGTTCTGGGCCTTGGTTTTGGCTCAGTTTGTCTGTATGGCAGGTGGCTGGCTACACTAGAGCTCCATAATCGTTAGTTGCTTTGGTGAGAGGAGGGGAAAGGATGAGGGCAAAATAAGAGATGGCTAAATTCATTGCAGTATCTTGAATCAGGAGGGCCTTCCTTTTATTTGTGGTGGGGAGAAGAGCAATTCTCTGAGCTATCTAGTGAGAATGGTGTGCAAAGTCTAGATGAGGCTGGAATCCTCCCTTCCCATGTTCAGTGGACCCGAGGAAGTGCAGATTTCAAACGTCTTGCATTGAGTCAGCCAAGTAGCCCAAGGTGGTGGGAGCGGAGCAGAGGGCACTTGCTTGGCACCGGGTGGAGCCAGTACCCTTCCCACTTCCGGGACTGAGTTATCCTATGAGGAGGTGTCTCTAGAAGCATGCAATTTTTGTGATTACAGTTTGGTTGTTAGCACTCTGGTTAAAATATTTTTAAAGCTTTTACAAATGGCTAATGGGTATGTGTTTCATTCTGCTCAGAAAACAGATCCTTAGGGATTTTTATCATGTTTGTTTTCTGAAAGGTTTGTTCAGCACTGACAGTTGTTAGAGGAACAGATTTGTTCTCTCAGATTCCCTCCCAATTATTAGCTGAGTTGACGTGGTTCTAAGTCACGTTCCTTTTTTGAGCACTTTGGAGTGCATAGATTGAGGTGACAGACGGTACGTACGTCTTCCCAGTCATCCAAAATGCAAAAACTTGTTCCGTCTCCAGTACTAGAAACAGAAACAAGAATTTACTTTCAGCTTATTAGGGTGTGGCCAGGCCTGGAAGGGCTTCAGCAGTAAGTATGGGGAAAGGAATTTGGAGAGCATCTGGCTGAAACTTTCTTGGATACTTGGTTGACATAGCTGTGTTTGTTGCGACCTGATTTTCTGTTCGTACTACCTGCCACATCCCTGTACATCTGTATAGTAACACCATGATTTGTTCTCTCAGCTATAGGAAAAGTTGCTCTCAATTATCTGGTGGTAAAAGTGTCACTTTTTGTAGGACTGCTGATTTGATGGGATCTGTAGTTAATATATGTATTTCTGAAGTGTGGAAAATAGAATGTTTCATATTTAAACAAGATCATGCATGAAGTGTGTGGTACCTGCCATATTTAACTCCCTTTACAGGTGGAATGGTAGCTTTTGGAGATGTTCGCAGTGGTTTGGAGAGAGGGTGGCAGTGTTTTAAGAGTCTGTCCTGACCGCTGACATTTCAAAGCAAGCGTTTTTGTGATTCCCAGTTCTTTTCTTGCCAAACAACTGAACTGAACTACTTGAACTGGTAGAGCCACTCAGTTAGCTGGAGAGGTCCTGATTTAAGGCACTTCTGCAACCGATCCCTCTGTCACAATAACAATCCTTATTTGTACAGCCCTGTTGCCTAGCAGTCCCAGACTTACTGTCCTAGCGTGGTATGAACACTTCAGTAAAAACCTTCTTGCTCTGAGAATTTTCAACTTAAGTATAAAACAAAACAGTAACAGTACACAACAGAAAGATAACATAGTAATTGTAATACTGCAATTATTATTTTAATTGGTATGCTGTGACCACTGCTTGCTATCTGCTGATTTTTTTGACACTGCGCTTTGCTAGGAACCATGGACAGAAGTACTCTGTATGTAACTCCAAGATGTTGAGACATCTGCCAGACACCTAACACTACTATACCTAAAATGCATCTCCACCGTGGCTGTTTGGCATGATCTGTAAATTGCCACCCGTGAGGGAGGGACCAGAGATTATAGATGGAAGCTGAACACGAGAGAAGCCACAATCGCAGATCTTAGTTTAGACAAGACCTTAGTTAGCAGTGAATAAAGATTAGGGGAAGACAAAGCTTAGCATGCTGCAAATAGTCCTGGAACAGTACATGACTTCATTATTGTGGTGTTAAGATTGCACGAGTCTAAAAAAGATAAATGCAAGTTATGATTATTATAGTATCTGTAAGTTTGCCACATGGCAGACCATCCATACTTTAATACTTATTAGTCATAAACGAATGTAATAACCTACACATTTAACAAACACTGGGAATCAGATTTACTTTTTATGTGCAGCATGTCCATAATTTTTGCCATGTAAATGTCATATTGTATAATGTGGAATTTCTTGCATTAAGGGAAAAATATTCTATTGCACAAGGCTGTACTTTTCATCTTTTATGTGATCCAGCAGCGGGGTGTTCCTGTTTTGTGGACGGGTGAGCTGATACACAGGGTTATGCTACAAGAGCCCAGACGTGTTTTACTAAAGTTTAGGATTCTCCAGGAATCATGAAGAAACTGGAAGCTGTCTCCCTAAAAAGCTGACCAGATTTAACATGGGGGTAAACTGGTTTGTTCTGATGTGTAGTGCTGCTGAGCAGAGGGAAGAGTTCTTTCCTGGTGACCTAGTGCCATAAGCTGTAAAGATGTGCAGTGGGAGAGACTGGATATTGCAGATGGGGAACCTTTTTCTTTTCCAGGGGCTTTGGGTCTGCAGAACTCTCTTTATAGTAAAGGATGTAGAGAGATTTCAGCTAACTAAAAAGAAGGATGGAGTAGCTAGTGAGGCTGGGCACTGGCAGCATGGTCTGAAATTTTGTGAGAGCACGACTGGAACAATTTTAAAAAGCAGCTGGAAGAGCCAGTACTTCTTGCATTCATTGGTCCCATTTTCTGTTTTCCTTGGGTCTGCTTTTTGTGTCGTCTAAAAGCAGAAAGTCCCGCATTAATCTATAAGTATTGAAACTCTGTCCTTCAGGACATCTTACGGTATAGAGCTCTACAGCAAATGTTGCTGGCTCCAAAAAGGAGGGGAGAGGGTTTTTTTTCCCTAAATAGTATAATGGGAGACGTATTTATTTAGTTCAGTAATGATCCAGTTGCCATAATGAACAGAACAGATCAGATACAGCTGCACAAAATTTGGAAGTAAGCAGGTAACTGTTTATATCTGTAGCACAATAAGATTGTCATTTGAATTGGACAGACATGCGTGCGCACACCAGCCTTCATGGCTTGCCTTTGCAGCTCTCCTGTCCTACCGCAGGTCTTGCAGACATGCCTTAGCTGCCATACTGTGTTCAGCAGAGACAAAGCCAAATTTCATTTATCCAGTGAGAGCATTCACTTGTCAAAGACGGCATTGTGGACAGTTGGAGGGCCTTTATCCATATGATAACTAATGCTTCTGTGGCTATACTAAAGAATATGTTAAGTGAATGCCTGTTAGTTCAATGCCTTGTGTCCAAGAGCAATTCCATTGCTAGCAAGTGAAGTTGTTTGGTGTGTTTTGGGTAGCGATAGGGTCTGTGGGGTGCACAAAGGATCTGCAGCAACCACAGTGGTGTAATTAGATTCAAAGAGAGTTCAGCCTTGTGCTGGCGTTAGCTCCCAGCTGGAGCAGGATTAGGATTCACTCTGTTCCAGCTGGTTCCTTGGAGAGGGAAGACTGTTCTCCTTTGACAGGAAAGTCATGGCTCCTAACAGATGGCCTCCATCTGCACAGTGTGTAACTCTGGAAACCCAAGTGCCAGAAAATTACTCTGAACTTGATTCGCTTGATTAGTGAACAGGTGAAGCGCTACCTAATAATGCAGCAGTATTAAATGGGGCAGAAATGGCATCCATTCTTGGGTTTCCATGATGGTGACAGGAGACAATACACTGGGAAGGCAGCATGGTCTTTTAGAGGTGGGGGGTAGTCTTAGACAAAGAAATGACACAGTCTGGAATACCGGGGTGTGTTTTGTCAGGGGACGGGGCAACAAGAGGCAGGTGAGTCCATGGGAAGTGGCGGGAGTGTGGTTGTGATGTATTTACAGCAGTGGTATGTTTTAAGAACCATATTTTTCCCTGTGTACTGACAGTTGTTTGAAGTTGCGTGCAGGATACCAGTTCTAAATGAAATGAGATTGGCCCAGTGTGTTGGCTAGCACCCTGCTGTGAGTGTTTTCTGTCCAAGTGGCTCTTGGCCGATGTGGACTGACACATCCCTGAAGTGCAATTAAGAACGGAACCTTATTTATCATACAGAGGTTTAAAATATGGACAGACTGGAAGAGTGGATTCTGGAGCACACTAAGTACACAATAGCGTAGTTCTGGCTTTTTGTTACATAACGAGAGAGACAGCAGGTTATTCGCTCTCTTCTACCCTCCCTCCCCAGCAAAGCTACTATCAGCCCACAACTTTGATCTTTCCACTTGCATACTTCACATGTCACAGATGTGGTAGAAATGAGATGATTAAGGATAGTGTAAATTTTGAATGAAATATTGGCCTATTACCCAAAAGATGGGGTCTGAATTATTAAAAATACACTAGTGCGGGCAATAGAAAATCAGGCCATACATATCGTATGTGTGACAGAAGACTGTAGATTCTTTTGACCTCTGTTCTCTGTGCAGAGGAGGTGGGAAGGTGTATATTATTGCTCTTTTCTCTTCTAAAGGATCATGAATTAAGTTTGACCTAGAGAGTAGCTATAGGCAGTGTCTGCCTCCATTGTGTGTAGAGTGTTCTTAGCTTTTCTTTTCCGGATCTGGAGACTACAGCAGAACTCCTTGTCTCCCTAAAGATCTTGCAGGATATGTGAATCCCATATTGCTTCTCTTGTAGGGTGAGATGTAGGAGTGGTAAGAATTCAGCACCTGCCTTGTTATCGTAAGATCCATCCATCTTTTAAGACACCAGTACCATCCTTATACAGGTGATCCTGTAGACTAATTTTTTTTTTAAGTTTCTAGATGGTGTAGAAGTATACATAATGTGTTGGCACAAACAGTACTCAATCATCTAGGCTTGCTTAGCTTTCTAAACGTTTTCACTTCACCATACCAAAAGAATGGGACATAATTATGTATCTCACCATATAACTGAATGCAACGAGACGGGTTACTTGAGAGCCTAGACTCAGTCCCATGTTTTCTGACTTGCCGTTCTTGGTTCTGTCACTGGTGCATTGTGACTTTGGGCAACTTAATCCACAGTTCTGTCTGTTTTACTCATCTTTAAAATGGGTGTAATGTCAGACTCATAGAGCGGGATCTTAGTGTTTTGCACTGGCTTTTTTTGAAATGCCTTTAAAGGATATTCAGCACTGCTAGGCATTTGGTTTCTTAGTCTTCAATACTTATCTCTAAGTGTTTAGTATTGAGGACCTATGGATGAAGACTTCGTGTCCTAACTTGCTTAGGCTTGTAGTGAACTCCCTGAAGGAGTATGTGAAAAAAGAAAGGGAAGGTTACTTCTAAAATTGTACTGGATAGGTTTCCGGAAGCAGTAACCATTAAGAGATGCACAGAAGGGATAAAGTGTTACCAGAGTTATTGCTAGACTACATATCAGAAACAGAAAATCTGTCTTTGATATCTGAACATGTTACAGTCTTGTATATTCTCTTAATCACCTGCCAGTGAAGATGTGGTAATTACTGTAGCTTGTCTCATAGTCAGCACAATTTCTTCACCTACCTTTAGGCTTGCAAGGTATCTGTATGTGCTCTGTCTCCCTGCAGGAAACCTGTTTGCTGGAAGGGACCAATCTGTATGTCTGAGCCTTGTCCAGACTTACTGTTAAGGTCTTCAAGAGACTGCTGATGTAGGAATGATCTGTTCTTGTGCAGGCTGTACAGGGGGTGGTGAAAGAGCAGCACTGATAACTTTGTGCTGCATTTGACTGTGGATCAAGAACATATTAATAAGGACGATGGATTAAAAACATGGGAGTTTGCTAACTCTTGCTGTGAAAGATCATTAGAAATCTGTTTCTAGTGGCTTTTGGTAGGGGAGAGTTGTGCTGCTTTTGTTTTTTTTGTTTCCCTAGTTACACTGGTTAGTAGAGTTCTTAATAAAGGAGCAGGGCTGCATTACAGCTTCGCTTGTGTGGTTAGGTTGAATAAGTGGAGAAATAGCAATTCCAAATTTTAAATTTATATGCCTCAAATAAAGATGCGGTTAATTCAAATTCATTTAAATGCTGTATAGCTACTCAGCTGTCTGACAAAGAACGTATGTTTGTGTAGGCCTCTGCACCACATCAGATGTTCCTATGCTACTGGAAGTTCAGATCAGATCTCACCACAATGGTGTCTCCTTTTTTCAGAGAAAGAGCCATTATTATTCCAACTCAATAATAGCCCCCAAAACGATGACTGTTCTCCTGGCACAAAACCATAAGATGCCTTATTAGAAAACAAAAAAGCAATCACTTATTTGCCCTTGTTCAAAGACATGTCTAAAACTTGATTTTTTCCATTAGAAAATGTTTCCTTTTTTTTGTTTATTTGCTATTTTGGCTTCAAACTAGTTCCCACAGGTTCTTCTTTCAGTCAGCGTAACCACTGCATCGAGTTCGGGTTGGATGTGTTGTGCTGCTAAACTGCCTCTCTCATCTCGGGCACACCGGTATGTGCAGCCGTTCAGATGTTTTCTTCATTGCAGCATTTGCTCTTTTTCCCCTAAACGGGCTAAAGCAGCCATTTTCAACAGAGTGACCAACCTCGCTGTCTGTAGGCTAAGTAAGGACAGGCTGTTTGCTTGTACAGTGTCCTTAAATTGTTCTTATTTCTTTTATCCTCCTCTTAGAGCAAGCTCATATTTTGGCTTCTGCACACCTATCTCCTGGTGAAATAATACCAGTCTGTTTCTGGCCACTGATCTCTGTTAACAGTTGGATGAGACTCGGAGGAAAAAAGCCCATTAAAAGGCAGGCATTAAAACAAATGTGGTGGTAAAATGGAGCCTTCCTTCAGGAACCCTTTAGAAATCTGTTAAGACTCTTGCCTTGGCCACAAATATGTATCTTAAAACATTTTGGTGTGTTCAGTCCACGCTGGCATGTATCGCCTCTTGACAGTTGTGTCTGCAGAGTATCAAGAATGGTGACTTGGCATTCAGTAAGAGGAGAGAGGGTGGCTGATTCTGCAGATTATAAATGGCACCCAGTTCTGCCACAAACAAATCTTGTGAAATAGTATTCCAGATTATATTGAGCCGCTCGCTATAAGGCTTTTTTGCACTGCAGTTCTCAAACTACAGTAAATGTCATTAGTTCTGTTGTACAGATGAGGAAACTGGAAATTGAGCGCCGAAGCGACTTTCCCAGTGTGCCACAGCAGGTTGCTGGCAGAACTGGGAATAGGATCCAGGTCTCTCGACTGCCTGCTGCAGCGCTCTGTACACTGAACCATGTTGCCTTCCACGCCAAATATTCTTCACGTGATGTTGATTGCTGCTGGTTCCAGTTTTTACCTTCTTACAGTTGCAGGCGTCTGGGGCAGTTTCTGTAGGTCACTTTAAGAAGCACGTACCTCCTCGATGACATCCAGCATCGTGAATCGGAACGAATGGGGTTATGGTTTAGTCCGCAGAAGCGTTTTCTGGTAAATTAATAGACTCTCTTGCTGTGGCTTTCCTGCTACCATTCTCTTAAAGGGTAGATCCTGGATTTAGAGCAGTGACTTGCACATTTTCTGACGGGGTGACGCAAAGCCCTATATATACATTGACACAACGTGATTCCAAATCTGTATCTGTAAAGTTTGAGTATTTCCTTCTGCTTCCTAGTTGCAGAACCATGTTGGTCCTTTTCCAAAACAGGATTATGTGTTCTGAACCTTCCTGCGCATGTGGGCATATGTGCAATAAAGGGATGGAAACAAGATTGTTTATCTGATGAGCATCTGATATCAGTAAAATGTCTGCAGGAAATGCAGCACATTCAGATAGCTGATAGTGACCTGCACTGCCAATGTGGTTCATGGATGTAGCTCAGGAGGCTTTTTTTCCTGTAGGTTTAGAGGATGGATATTTTTTTCCTTCCCTCCATGAATTCTGGGAGTTGCCGAACCGAGTCACTGGCTGAAATTCAAGTCTTTAATTAAAGGCTTTTCTCCTTTCCAGAGGCAGTTCTCTTCTCTGCAGTTGTCTTCAGGAGGGGGGTGCAGTCTTTGAATCTTACAGCACGTTGGCTTTCTAGACATCCTTTGTATAGTAACAGCATGTGCTGAGGGGCTGGCAGCCTGTAAAACACTGTCGCTCTCTTTCACTCTGGCTCCCTCCCCTCTCTGGATCTGGTGACATTACAGAGATAGATGTGCTTGCGAGAAAAACAGCAGAAGGAGTTGAATGTCTGCCAACAATCTCCAGCATGAAGCGGAGTTGGCTGCTTCCAGTCTTGTTTTCCCGGATCTCTCATTGTGTGCACGTATTCTTCACTTGCCAGGATTTTCTTTGCTGAACAAACACACCAGCAGCGAGAACTCTCCATCCTTACTATAACACTGTCTTCGACACAGGCTGCTCACCCTCTTAATCGAGACTCGCTGTAACCCCCCTAACATTCAAACTGTTTTTATAATGTGCAATATTAATAACAACAATTGGAGTTGATTGGGCTTATAAAAGTGCATTTTTAGTATTTGTTTCTAAGAGGTAACAGAAACGAAGCCTTCCGATCGAGAAAGAAAACTTCTTGCTGTGTACAAGCGATCCATCCTGCTGTCTTCCAAAGAGTGCTGATTTCATAGACCCGTAACTTAGAGGATGGTAGTCAAGGAGAAGGAGCTGGATGATAGCAAGAGAAGCACACAGATAAAGAAAGATGAGTCCAGGTTTTTAATAGTGCTGTGACTTTTTAAAAATTCTTTTGGAATAAGGTAAACTTCCTGCAGATGTAGGATGTATGAAATAGTCTGCTGCTGTGTTAAGGAAGTGCTAGGTCTCCTTTTTTCCAGCTAGTAGGTTGCTTTGATAAGTAACATAACAGGGTGGCCAAATTGGCTTATCCAATTATCCAGCATTGGCTGTTGGTTGAGGACAAGTGTGCTGAGTAAACTCATTTTCAGTGAAGAGAGAGCTACTCCCTCCTCTCCAGGCTGCAGAAAAGAAATGATTATTTGGGGGGAAACTATAATGTGTAAGTCAGTTATCCATTCCAATAACATTCATTATCCCAGAATTCATGGTTCCAATCTGATCAAGTACACTCACTGCAACATGCCTTGCACCATCCAACCATTATTGGATTAGACGCTTGCCCTCTGAACTACACCTTTCTTCTTTGCCCCTGTTTACTCCAGGTGCCACATTCAGTCATCCTCTCAGTTTCTGAAATGTAGCTACACTAGTTAATATGATGCATTGAAAACTTCGGGTAGTGAGAAACAAGTTTTCTTTTCTATTTTTTTTAAAAAAAGAAAAAGCTTGTCTCAAAGCTTTATCCCCTTTTGGCCTTTGTTAGGCCACACAGGCCAGGCTTTTGCAGGATGGGCTCTCTCATTTCCTTGAACACCCTAATAGCCATTCTCTGAATGCAGGTGACCAGAATGAGGCACTCTCTTACCAATTCCTTGTACACTGGCATTAGTACTTCCTTCTCTCTACTCAGAAAATATCCTGAGATTGCATCTGAGTTTTTCAAAGCTGCATCCCACTACTGCCTGATAGTCATCATGTGATCAACTGATAAAGCCTGAATTTTCTCTTCCTTGACAGTTTCCAACTGATGCACCATCAGCTTGGAGAAGACATTTTTGTCGCCCTCAGGTGCATGTCCTTGCACTGTGTAGTGCTGTATTTCTCCAGCCCTCAAGGTCATCCAGATCTTCCTGCACGATGCCTCGGTCTTTTCTGCACTGACTGTGCTCTAAGCTCGGTGTTGTCAGTAAATTTCATTCGCGTGCTCCTACGGTTTGTGCCAGAGCCATTAGTGAAAACATGAAAGACCAGTCCAAAATCCAGTCCTTGGAACTCTCCAAGGAACCTACATTTAGCATAAACTTGTCTGTCCTGTAGCCAGTTCCTTACCCTTCCTTTTACAAACCCTGTCGTCTTCAACTTAACTGACACTTCCCTTGTTGCAGAGTATTTTGCCAAAGCCCAGACAATGACACCTACTGCATTGCCCGTGTATAAAAAGTCAGTTTTCTCTTCAAAGAAAGCCACTGAACTCTCAGTCTAGTTTAGTTCACAAACTACTTATCCTGATTGTTTTCAAACTTTTCCTTTGAAATCAGAAACCTCGGTTAGCAGTTGAGTTCAGATTGAATCAACTTGTGGTCATTTTATCTAAGACCGTCTGTGACTACTTCTATAACATCCTCAGGACCGCAAATCAAGTCTTCTGTATGTGGCGCTTTAGTGTGCGGGAGAGAACGGGCATAAATCTAGTTCTGTAATTAGGTTTGCAGGCCTGGACCTTTGCATATGCACAGGCTAATTGGATGTTATTGAGTTATTGTACATGCTGTGGGGTTCATGCTCGTGGAGCTGACCGCAGAGAGGGGTGTGACATGGAGCTCCACACATTATGCTTGTCACTTAATTCCCTTGCCTTTATGTGGTCTCTTTGAACCAGCCACGGGTAATCTCACCTCCAGTGGAAGCCAGAGTGCTGCAATGTAATTTTTGTGGGGCCTGTGATCCCACTTGTAAATGCTGCCAATATCACTTCAGATCATGACCAGTGGTTGGGGAATCGCTGCTTGACAGTGGAAGCATCAGGGATATAATTGCCTCTCTTGTCTGTAAATCACTTTGTACTCTCTTGGTGCTTTATGTTTCATTAACTACAGCTCTTTCAAACTACTTTGGCATAATTCTTAAGTATTAGCATAATACATATTAGAATCCTCAGAACCACAGACAGTGCTCATCTGCGGTTCCTTGTGTCTTTATCTGGTATGGGCTGGATACCGCTCTGTTGCATATGCACGTTTCCTGGTGCTACAGTGAGTGGGGAGTCTGCTGGCTATTTAACTGCACCTCCACTTTCTTTTGACATTGTATAGAGTAGTGACCTGTTTCCATATCAGATGTATTAGCAGTTCATATTTCCAGGTGACAGCTTAGTGAGACTTGAACGTTCCTGTCTTTGAAGAGAAGATTGGAAATCCTTCAGGTATATTTTGAGGCATGTGAAATCATTCTTTTATCATCTTACTCCTATAGAAATGACACTTCACTAGACAGAAACCAATGAAGTTTTGTTGAGATGTATGAGAGAGTGAGACTTGGGTTTGCTGCAGAATAAGCTGTTGCACTTTTTAGATCAGTACTTTTGTCTCTGCTTTATTGTAACAAAGCAATTTTATGTTCAGAACAAATCCATGTGTGCACTTAAGTTGCTTAAGTTCTGCTTTTTGAGCTGGTGTTTTCCTGCCACCTTTGAAATTTGCTATCCTAATAAATAAATCACATTTCACAACTTGGATGTCATTCTTGATCTGTTTTCTAGCTGTGTTGCTTCTGCAAAATAGGAGTTAACTCAAAAATTAAACACAAGAGCATTAACAGCACTTTGGCTCCTCATTGTGCATGAATCAGAAATCTGTAATATTGACTATGCAGGAATGTAACTATCAGTTTTACGCGTGGAGACACGGATGCCATCTGGTCAGTAAAATGTTGACAACTAAAGTCTAGTTATTCAATGCCATGTCCAGTTGTGTGCCTGTTGCCAAACATTGTTTCTGCAGTGTGTGGGGTTTTTTCCTTCCCTTATATGCCTCGCTTCTTTCTGATCAAGAAATCCCTTACTGTTTGTGAGGTTTTGTACTATCCAGGCTAACAGGATACTCAATGACTGGCATCCTGCGCCTAGGCAGGAATGAAGAAAAGAGATTTGTGTGTGCCTAGTGTCATTCTCCTCTCCCAGTCCCGAATGAGGAAAATGGCTCTGTGCACAGGTTGTTTTTCCCCTTCGATACTGTGGTGTCTGAGGGTGGATAGATCAGTGCGTAGCTTACTGGGCCTTACCTGAATGGAGGAAAGGGAAGGAAATCCCCTGGCTCAATCTGTCCACGGGAATTTTTCTCACTGGGCTTTTCTTAAAATCTTTCCTGAGTGAACCTGAGAGGTCAGCTTCATACATGAGCTTGGAAGGGGGCAGTGGGGGTGGAGGGAAACAAGGTTTGAAGCAGTCACTCTGTGTCCTGCTGTCCAGATTTGCTTCTGTCCCTGAGATGCAGCATAAGAAATGTCTGCTGTACTTGTCTGGAGTGGCTCCATCTGGCGGACACTTCAAAGAATACGGCTCAGTCTGTGTGTAGTGTGCGCTGTGAACTGAAGCCTGCACTGGTGGACAGGAAAGACAACCAGTTACATTACTGCTGTGCAAATAGCAATAAGCTATGCCGGGGTAGGCAGCCAGAACATGGCATACAAAGTCATTTGGTTTGGCACACGTGCTTCATGGTACACAGCAGGGAAAGGGTTGGGGCTGCACTGCCGCAACAAGGATTGGGCCTGTTTTGGCTCTTTTGCCATCCACCCCTGGCACACCAACATCTTACAGTTTGAGGTTGCAGGTGTTTTTGGCACTCTGCCCAAAAATGTTGCCAACCCCTGAGCTGTGCTATTTGGAGACTGTATGCTAACAAGAACCCTGAAGGTTTAGCGTTTTCGCATTTTGCAATTTGGGTTACTTTACTGTTTCTTCTAGTTCTCATTAGACATTAGTTTTAAATGAATTCTTAAAGGCACGGGTCTCGGGTGCAACTTTTCCCTTGCATGCTCTGTAATGTGTTCATTGATTTGCATATGTGGACAGATGGTGACGGGTAGATTGATGGATGAATTGCTGTTTGCTTTTTCCCTTCAGCCGGTTGCTGAACCAATCCCAATCTGCAGTTTCTGCCTTGGTACGAAAGAACAAAACCGGGAGAAGAAACCTGAGGAGCTCATCTCTTGTGCTGACTGTGGCAACAGCGGTAGGTGACCATTTCCAGTTCTCTTGGGAACAAGTGTGCAGCTGGAAAGAAGAGTGTGATGTCTAGGGGAACATCCCCTGGGCCCTCTCTGTTTTGGGGTCCAGTTGGATTTGACAGCCTGATCCTTCTGCATCTTCAGCTTGTGGGACAGGTTGAGGTTAATTTGGTACACATGTAGTTCTGTTGGCCCTCGGTGAACATCTTCAAAAGCAAGTTGCCACGCGACTAGTTTTATCATCCTTTGCTCCAGTTCTGAAAAGCAGGTTGGCATGTGCTGACAGGCTTTGCTGAAGGAGCTGCCCTGACCACACTGACCCAGGGTTCGCAGAGACACCTCTGTGAGGAAGCTGCTGGGGGACAGAACTGGGAACCACCCAAGACTGACTCAACAGCTGTGAATGATAGTAACTGATGGGGTCTGAGAGCCACTTCGTGCAATGTTGACAGTCCCTGATTCTGCTAAATCTGGCTCCTCTTATGGATTCATGAGTTGATGGATCTCAAACGGAGGGTCTGACATGCTTTCAAAACTGTCTTCTAATGTGTGGCTCTTAATATAGTAATATATGACGCCTCTAATCAGTCATGGGCTTAGAAAACTGAAGCAAGGTCTCAGAGGTTTTAGGAGAAATGAAATGGGATGGGAACAAACCCTGGCTCTTCTGCGATATTCATCATCATTGTGTGTGCTCCCTGCCTGGTCTTCCTCCTACCTGAGCTGAGGAAGGTAAAAACCAAGCTAAAAAGCCTCAGTCCAGCAGAGGAATAGACTTGTACAGTCATGTTCTTTTGGTCTTGCTGCTCAAGTCACACTGAGAAGCTCACTAGTTAATAACATTACGATTAGCCTTTGTCACTCACTGCACTGAGAGTTTACTTCGTTTTGCCTAATTTATATACTGTCTCAAAGTGAATCCAGTTTCTTTGCCATTTATTAATGCACTGCTCAGTACTTGAATTTTGTATTTGTCTTGTTATTTATGTCCATCTGCCTCTTGAATATGGGTCTTGCTGCATCTCCTTGTTCCCTACTGCTGTCACCTACCCACACTCTGCTTCATCTCCCTACTTCCTCTCTGATTTCAGCTCCTGGATGCAGGTTTCTCTCTGCCTCTGGGGACAGCAGGTCCCATGTTTAACCCCATGAGGGGCGTGAGGGAGGGAGTTTCAATTCTGGTGTCATGATGTTTTTTGTCTGTGACAAGTGTTTCATGCTTGGCCCCTGGGAGGGCCATATACCTTTACACTTTCACCCTTTGTTTCTAATATGTGTATAATAAAGGTTTAAGAAGTCAAAGCCCTTCTCTCTCTCCTACTCCTTCTCATTTCTACCTCTGGCAGTTGCCCACTTCAGCTTCTAAGGTGATGACTCATCTGACCTGATGGCCACATGTCCCCTTGCTTGCCTTCACCCCATGTAACCCGCAGTCTTGGATCAGCTGTCCCACTGAACAAAATAGCTTGCACTGGTTTTCGCCACGCCCATTGATCTCTTAGGAATAGTCTTCATTATGTGTTCGCAGATTGCTCACGATGGAACCGTGGTCCATGACTGGGGACCTTAGGTGCTGCTTCAGCGCAAGTAATATATAGCAGTGCAAAGCCTCTTGTGTGTGTCTCTGTAACTTCATGCACTTCCACATGACTGCAGAAAATGCTGTCAGAAACACTGACTTTCAGTAGAAACCTTGCACCAGACTCACCTGTTCTTGTTCAAAATTGAATATAAACAGCTCAGTTTGCCTGTTTCCATGGGAGAGCATTAAACATTGCCCCAAAATGTCTTCAGTTCTATCCATAAATGTTCAAAAAGGGAAGTGGCTGCCAGATTTTATCTCTATTTCTGTGCTGTAAATAAGTATGAGCAAGAGCTCCAAGTACTGGCAAGACTTATGAAATACAAGGAGCACCTGGGTGAATGAGAACCTGCATGTGAGATATGACTGATTATACCTCCTCTTCCTCCACGTGCATCCATGAGCACTGACTTCAGCAGGAATGGTTTCACTTAGGGTTGTTTTGTCCTTTTTCAACAGGTCATCCGTCCTGTTTGAAATTCTCTCCAGAGCTGACAGTTCGAGTGAAAGCCTTGCGATGGCAGTGCATTGAATGCAAAACGTGCAGCTCCTGTCGAGATCAGGGCAAAAATGCAGTGAGTACTTTAAATAATGCAGTGCCTGGGCTGGGCCTCAGTTCTGTGAAACATGGTCTGCTAACTGTTGGCCAACCAAGTAGTTGCAGCTTCTGCTTGACTTATTTGGGTCTGTATAGTGGGACTTAGTGGCATATATAGTGGGACCGGTACTATTGTGTGTTTGGGGACTTGACGTGGCTTTTCTGGGCCCAGTGACTAAGTGAGAATAGAGCCTGGTGCAGTCTTGCAGTGTGAGGTTTACCAGAGCTGTCTGTCTTCCACAGGATAACATGCTGTTTTGTGACTCATGTGACAGGGGCTTTCACATGGAGTGCTGTGACCCACCTCTCACCAGGATGCCGAAAGGTGAGGAGTCTGTCTGATCAGAGGGGATTAAAAGGGATGCTGGAGGAAATGAGTGAATAGAAAGTACCTACCTATCAGGAAATTCACTTCTTTTTTTCCCCACATTTATCTTGTTCAGTGCATCACCATTTTCCAGGTTTTAGAAGCCTTAAACCTTCTTTGTAGGTTGAGAAGAACACACACTTTTTATGGACCAACATTTTCTTCCTCTCCTGCTTCCAGTATGAAGGATCAGAATGTTTTAAGACGGGCTTCCAAACCTTTCAGAGGTCTGAGAGGGTGGGGCTGATGGTTCTAGTTTAGCAGAATTGACTTTTATGCAGTTGAAGGAGTAGGTTTGTGAAGATAGAGGAGACTGGCAGGTGGTCCATGAAGTAATGGCAGGTATTTCTATTTGAGTAGCTAGTAGCACCTCTGGAACGGAAGCTAAATTTGTATGCCTTTTGAGATGAGAACTGGCTATGGAAAGGAGTATGCCAGAGTTTTTTTTGAGTTGTGTAGAGATGTCTCCATCTACTCTGGAGGCACTGTCCTTAAGCAAAGTAGGAATTCGTTAAATGGGTTATCCTTGTGCATTATTCTTCTCTTCGGATAACCTGTTGTTGGGTACAGTGACACACTTAAGCATACATGTAAAAGCATACATTAAAAACTTGCTGAAAGAGCCTGTCTGGGAGGAGAGCCTGCCAGCAAGGCAGGCTTTGCATTTAGAGTGCTTGGACAAGTAAGTGCCCTTCTTAACGTATTACAGTAGTTGGAGCCTGTCAGACTGTTTCTCATACTTGTGGAAGGGGCCTGTCTTTTTGACCTGTCCTTTTTTTCCATTTTCTAATGGGACTTGTATCTTTCAGGTATGTGGATATGTCAGATATGTCGGCCACGGAAGAAAGGAAGAAAACTTCTACACAAGAAAGCAGCACAGATAAAACGGCGCTATGCCAATCCAATAGGACGTCCCAAAAATAGGTTAAAGAACCAGAATGCAGCGTAAGTCATTTGAAAGAGGAAAAGACAGGGCTCCTACAGATATGCGGGGAGCCTGCTCCAATGTGCTAGAAATCCAGTGCGTCAGTGCAGACTTGATTTAATAGAGTCTGCTGGAGCATGGAAATTGTGCTCCAGCAGCCTTCCGCATCGCGTGTATCAGTGTCCCCATGCTGAAAAACTGGCAGCAGGGCACTTTGAAATAAAACACATTTGATGAGCTTTAGTTCAAAGCGCTCCGCTGCCATTTTTTTCAACGTGGGGACGCTGACACACATGACATGTGGGCACTTTTAATTAGTGCAGCTTGCTAATTAAAGCACCCCATGCCATGGCCCAAAGCACATGTAAAAATGCCCAAAGTGTAACCTACCTGGGGCTGCTTCAGGAGATCAGTCTATTCTCTGTTCTCTGTGGGATGATTTCCTGAAGGAAGGCATCTCTGCACAACACACAGTTTTCATGCTTTTCTGTGCTGGATTGATTTCCTCAGGAGTACTGTATCCAGTGAGGGTGCCTGTGTAGTGCTGCTTTGTCCCTATATTGTGTCCTTTTACCATAATTAAGTACTTGTCGATAAAGACCATGCCTTGGACTGACTTTGCCAGTTTGTAGCAGGTCTGTGTTGCTGTGCTTTCTCAACTCTGAAGTGCTGAAGCAGTACTAGTGTGAGTTAAAAAAGATTGATCCCCCGCACTGACACAGCGAAGGAATATTGTAAACATCTTTTGAGGATCTTCAAGGGATTCTAATATTGGAGCCAGCGGAGGAAGGATCTGCGTCTTTACCTTCCGGGGAGCTTTTCAGCACCTTGGATTAAATAAGATTGATATATCATATGTGTGGGTAGAGGGAAGGCTGACTGTTCCTGCATTGTCACCACTGTTCCCTGTATTTCATGTTTTGGCTTCAGAGTGTTGCAAAATCTAGTCCATGCCTCAAGTTGTACACAGACTTCAGACTTGCTTTTAGGAGTCCTGTTTGTTTGTGATTTGCAAAGTAAAACTTCTGAAAAGGAAAGCATCACTTGATTCCGTTTGTCTTTCCAAGTCAGCAGACAGCCCGGAGCAATATCTCTGCAAAGTGCAAAGTGCCCTAATCATCACAATGGGTTTTTAAGTCTGATTCTAAAGGATAACAGTGTTGATATTGGTAGTCTGAATTATCTCATTGAGATCATCGCGACACACACAGTCAGTTATATATGCATGCTCCACAGCCCTTACCTGTCAGTCCTAACCATTTGACACTGGTTTGCTGGGAATTTGAGTATTCATTCATTGGATTTAACAGTAAAGTGACCATCCAGTTCTGCCTATTGGCTCTGTACTGGAGTTCCATGTTTCATTTGTTGTATTTAAATGTATGGGACATGACATTTCCAGCGAGCAGGGATAGTCCTGTAATTTTGCAGTGGAGCTTAGGCCTAGTCTGCCGTGGAGTACGCAGGACTGAGCCCACCTCTTTTCTTATGGTGCAGTTGTTGTCTAGGCTCTGTGTGGTTGCCATGCTAGATAGATACCAAACCAATTAAAACTCCTATGAATCTCTTTTTCTCGCCAACATTGCTGACCACCCCTTTCTCCCTTGTGATTTTCAGATCAAAAGGTCCCTTCAGTAAAGTTCGAACTGGCCCAGGTCGGGGTCGGAAACGTAAGATCACGCTCTCCAGCCAGTCAGCAGCAGAAGGAGAGTATCTGGAACAGACAGATGGCCTGGACTTCTGCCGAGATGGAAGTACCACCTTGAAATTAAACAAGAAAACCAAAGGGCTCATTGATGGCCTTACCAAATTCTTCACCCCTTCCCCTGATGGACGGAAAGCTCGAGGGGAAGTGGTGGACTATTCTCAGCAATATAGGATCAGGAAAAAGGGCAGCAGGAAATCTAGCACTTCAGAATGGCCCACAGGTAAAAAAGAGTGGTTCCCTTGCCAGTAAAAGTATCCTCATTTAATCCAAAGAAAATGTCTAGTATTGTTTGGAGGGAGTGAGTAACTTGGGGTGCCACGTTCAGTGGGAGGAATTGTGGGTTGAAGTTCATGCAGAGAGGGATTAGCTTCTTGGGTCCTCCTGAATAGTGAGGTGGAGACGAGGAGAGGGGGCAAGCAACTAAAAATAACCACATCAAGGCTGAAAGATTTGACGCGCGTTTTCCCTGTGGTCATAGGCCATGTTCAGAGAGAGTTGGAGTGCTCTGAAGTGTGGAAGGGCATGCTTTGTCCTGGCTCTTTCCTGCATGCCACTAGATGGCACTCTGGAGACCATTAACTCCATTAAGGTTTCAAGCTGGCTCTTTTCCAGCTAGAGGGTGCAGTCCATCTTTGCAAACTGTGAGCCTGCACCTTCTTTTCAGTCTCGCAGGATGATTGCCTGTATTATGCCTCTAGTAAGGTTTTCATTTCTAAAGCACCAGAAACCAATGAGACTAAGTCAGTCGCTGACCACCTGCTTAAACTACCGTATTCAAGAGATGTTTGGCAATACCATGTAGGAAATAACTACTCCTAAGGCATTATGAATGTTAGGCAAGTTGACTGTAGTAGGATAAATGGCAAGTTAATGTTTGTAGGATGGAACACAGGACAGTCATCTTCATCATTCTCAAGCAAGCCCTCAGCTAGATGTGAACTGCTGATATGCTGCAGGAAGAATGCATTGGCTCCATGAAGTCAAAGGGGTTTCCCTTGTGGAAAGTAGTAAGAAAAAGGTGTTCTCTGTAGAGTGCGAGTCTTACTGCTCACACTCAGAGCCTTCATAAGGGCAGGGATTGCTTCCAGTGGTTGGCATGTGAATATCCTAGTCTGTATTGAGTGAGGTAGAGAGAATCCAGGTTTAGGTGACTGGGATTTCTGTTGCTCAGAAAAATAGCAATAAGCTATATGCAATGACTTCTTTTAAGTCTTTGTGGTGTTCATATCAGCACAGCAACGTGTAAAGCTTCAGAGACCAACCAGAGCCAGAGTATTTGTATTAGCTCATTCTGGGTCACCAATCCAGAACAGTCTCTTCCTTTGCAAGTCCAGACAAAAGTTTGCCACCACCTTACTGGCAAGTTGATTCAAGGTAGATGAGGATTTCTTTTTAACGGAGGAAAGAACACTTGTGCTTTGCTAAGGACCAATGAGGACTTTCTTTCTCATTTACAGACAATCAGGATAGCTGGGATGGAAAACAGGAAAATGAAGATCGGTTTTTTGGGAGCCAGGAAGTCCTGACTGAGAAAGATATGGAGTTGTTCCGAGATATTCAGGAGCAAGCACTGCAGGTAAAGTCAGTTTCTCAGAGTCTGAGAAAGTTTAAGCCTGTGCAGTAAGTGGAAATATGGATAAAAAGGACTCCTACTGGTGCATCAGTCTGTCAGCAACTAATGGCCCCTGTCCCCATTGACTGAGAAAATTGATAGAAGTGGGTAGCTGATTCAGGAAGACTGAAACCGGTTGCTGATTCACTTTACCAGCTGCAAATATTCATGGAAAGCAGAGGTTTGTGTGCTAAAATCATGCATTATACTATTGCATGTCTTGTACTTTGACCACCTAACATGCCCTCTGCCCGCTAACACATAGAACAGCAGCCTACAAGGGAGAGTTTTCTTCTGTCCAAACGTGGGAATTGCTCAGATTTTCCAATGAAAAAAAACCAACACAACACAATAATCCGATACTGGTTCAAAGGCTACAACTGTCATGATTCGATTATAGTAGTTAATGGCAGCTTTTGTTAAAGAAAAAAAATGTTTTATTTCAGAATCATGTTTTACTGGAAAGTGAAACTTTATGCTCCTGGAAAGGGGAGATCCTTAGATGCTGAGTTAGGATCTACTTGAGATATTGGACTTAATCATGACATGTTTAGGTATTTGGGGTCAGTCTGAGTGCGCGAGGGAGTCCACAAACAACATCAAAAATAAGTAATGGCTGTTCCATACTCTAAATCTGCTCTAACCTTGTTAAAGCATTCCTGAACTTTTTTGGAGCATTTTTTTGCATATCCTTCTCTTCAGAGCATGGGGAGTTTTTGAAATGGGTGCCTTTGGCAACAGAAAACCCAACCACATGTTCTCTGGGTCTTGCCCTGCCCACATGACCTGAATGAGGTCTCCTGCTGAGTTAGTTCTGTTCTACTTGTCTGTCTATTCATCCTGTCAGCAGGTAACTATAATGAAATGATTATTACTGCCTTAGCATCACTTGGTGTTCGCAGCAGCTTACAGATAAACTGAAAGAACAGATCTCCATCAGAAGTAGCTTGCACTGTTTTAGGCAAAGATCAGATAGGAGTAGCAAACTGTCACTGTGGGTTGCACTGGGGAAGCGGAGGGCTGAAGCAAAAGATCATAGGATGTTTTGGATGGATAGACATCTTCTGTTCATCTGTGTTTTTACATTGCTGTATGTTGAGGTGGCTCAAAGTGCAGTTACCTGGCAGATCACGGGGCCTGAGCACAAGAGTACTGGTGAACAAAGTGAATAACCTTTTTCTTCTGAGCATAGTTCAAGTGTCTGTCTTCTGACCGGTACTTCTTTCTATTCTTAAGACAACTATCCTTAGGTAGCTTGTTCCTCTTTCTCCAGGTGTTTTGGCTTGTATTTGTTTACCTTTGTTGTACCATAGTAATTGGACTGAAACCAGCCTAAATATAGGCACTGTATACAAAGAGGGTTAATGAATAATGAATTGTGATAAAACTGAACTAAACTGCAGCATGTGATAAACCAGACAAATGCAAAGTGAACTATTAACCCTTCCAAATCAGGTATATACATAACCATGCTATAAAAGATTTCTTATGTTTTACCTTGTCACATGAATAATTACAGTAACAAAACCACCTCTAATAAAATGCTACAGCGACTAGCCTTTGCAGAGACCGTTGGCTTAGATAAGCAACAATCTAGAATTAAGCTTACAAGAGGCTGGACAGAAATGTAACTAATAAGCATACATTTCTGACCAGAAGTGGTATGAACAGGAAACAGCTTTTGATAATATGTGTTCTAGAGTTAATCAACTGAAATAATAACCTTGTGAAGACAAATGTGTACTTTTAAACTGAAGTGTCTGGTTGACTTTGGCAGGGATTGGGTTAAACCAGAGTTGAGATGCAGCTGCTGCAAAGTGCATGTGTACTGTAGTGCTGAGCTAAAGGCTGCACCTGAGCAAACGGAAATGCACAAGCAGAGGAAAGTAGTGAAGGCTTCAAGTGAGCTGAGGGGAAGCAACTGAATATGCAAGTGCGTGAGAAGGAAATAGTGTAGGGGCAGACCACAGCCAGCTTAGGAGTTGTTCAGCAAGTCTCTGTGCCACGGTTTTCTCCTGGCCACTGTGATGTGCAAGCAGCTGTACTGGAGCTGGGTCTCTACTTTTTCATTGGGCATTCATTTGGAGGAGAGGCTGATCACGGAGGGAAGGGTGCAGACACAGAAGGCATTGCCACAGGTGCATATTACTCCTTATTCTTTCTCTTTGAATTTTGCCGACGTGGGAAGGGGGAGGGGGGTGCCTGCGCTGATCGCCAGCATGGTGGTGTTCTTGCGTGCTGTGAAGGCGAGTCGAGCGGTTTGGTTGTCCTGGGTGAGACTAGCGATTGCTTTCAGAGTTATGGTGCAAGAGACGCTTCAGTGTGGATTGCAAAGACGTAAGGAGCTCTCTGTTCCTTTCATAAAACAGTCTCATGGTAATATGGCTTCTGGCAACAGGTGAAATTCTCACATTGTGCTATCTATTCTGAAGTGTCAGGTGATTGTGCTTTGATTTCACCATGGGTTCCTAAACCTGGCATAAGCTTTTAGCATCAAAGATGGTTTTAATCCAGCTCGAGTGGGTATTTTGTCTTTTGTTAAAAGCTGCTCTACAGTTCAAACTCAGATAAACTGGCTTCTTTATCTCACTCCCTTCCCATTAGGGAACCCGAGACAAATCCCCGGGCCTCCTGCTAAAGGAGAGAAGGGCCTAGGGAATCAATCAGCAAGCTTCAGCAAAGAGCCATTTTTCCAAGTAGTTGAACTTGGGATCACATACAGTGACTAAGTTATAACATTTGAAGTTCTTTGGTCAACCTCTGACAAGCTTTTCCTTCTGTTTTGTTATCTTGGGTAAGAATGGAAGGTGGTATGAGCAACATGCTCCTGATACTGAGGGATCTATTTGCTCTTGGATAAACCTTTGAGGCAGGAGGCTCCTGTATCTTGATATTTGCTGTTAAAATGTGTGTGTCCAGGATGCTGACGAGAGAGACTCTGAGCCTTCCTCCTCCTGCACCTCTTATATGAAATGGAAATCTCTGGATCTGGGATATCACCACCTCAAGCAGTAACCCATGGATCAGGGTGTTTCTAGCTGTTCCATTTTGTTGGGATACAGCTATTTATAGGCACCTCACTAGCACTCTTCACCCCAGTATCAGACCACCTAAGTGAGAAGTGGTTTCAGTTATTAATAGCCCCGCACTCCAAGCTGAGTCCCGTGACAGTGGAAAGTCAGTGGGAAACATCTGACGTTAACTGTGCATGCCAGAGCTTTCCATTGGAGAGTGGTCTTAGACTGAAAGATTGTAAAAAAAAAAAAAATTAAAGCAGGGTGTATAGTTCCCATATTCCAAGCCTCAACTCTTGGGCAATACGTTTGCCAGCAAATTTGGACAAGGATATGGCTGTAGGAATTTGGAAGAGGAAAAGGACCAAGTATTGAAATACATATGAGCTAGGGAACCTGACCAAAGTTACCAAGACAATTTGGGAGAGTTAGTCTGAGGTAGCCTTATGAGACGGAGGAGTCAAACCAGGAGATTACTGTTAGTTCCTGGTATGGATTTTATTTGTACTGCCTTTAAATGTTAAGAGATACCCCAGGAGAAGAGTTGCTTTTTCTGTAACCCTATGCCCAAACTGGTACAAAACAATGGGTGAATGTGATTTAAATAAAACTCCATGTTTATTCTTGAAGAAAGGTCTGCACATGTGTTCTGGGAATTGTATTAAAATACCACAGTCAACTAATCTCCAAGGTCACTACATATAGAGGCTTTTGCAGGAGCTTGGAACCCTGTTTTCCAAACTTGTTTCTCATGGAACTAGCAGTGCTGGTTTTAAAATTCCTCTAATCCATTGACAATGATCCTGTAACCTTGAAACCAGTGATGAGGATTCTTTGCAAGCTTTTTGTGCTATTGCAGTGCATGTCACCTCTGTGGTACTCACTGTTTCATTGACTAGATGAATGCTGTATCTCCTGAAACAGAGCGTGGTTTACCTGTTGCTCTGCTAATATGCTAAGGTCACAGGGATGCAAACACATACAGATTTAAAGAAGATGAGCGCGATTGCTCTGCGAGTGTCTGGAGCTGCTGCCTTGATTGACATGAAGATGTTTGCCAGCTCTCCCTTTAATAAACTGGTTGCCCTGCACAAAGAGTGAGATATTGGTGGTGGCATTAAAAGAAGGTGTCTGTATGTGTCTACTTATCTCTCTAAATTCGAAGAAAGGAAAATAGGCTAGGTAGATACCTGTTTCTCCCAGCCAGGAATCCTGACTTTGATAAAGTTTGGGATTTGGAAACTCACACACACATTTTTCTTGCACAGAAAGTAGGGGTGACGGGTCCCCCTGATCCACAAGTCCGCTGCCCCTCTGTCATCGAGTTCGGGAAGTATGAAATCCAAACCTGGTACTCCTCCCCATATCCACAGGAATACTCAAGGTATGTTGTGCAAACCCACCCATTCATTCCAGGTTACCATTCATGGGATTGTTGTACTCTGGTAGGTGTAGAAATCCTGGACTTATTCAACTTGAATTTAGTGCACAAAGCACCCCTAGACATTCCAAATGCCCTTTATGATAAATAAGGGAACAAGTGCCTTGGGGTCTCTTTAGCCTCAGGATTCATAAGCTTTGTAACAATACCTGTATACTACAAATATTCAAAAAGTGTTCAGAAGGTGCGGTGCTACAAGTGGGCAGAAAATGAGATTTTGGGTTACAAAATGAGAGATCCCATGAGCTAAGTGATTAGTAGCACACTATCCTAGCTGACTGGAGAGCTTGGCTTTGTGGTCTTACCTGCTTTTTAATTTTAGCATACATCATGATATTAATAATGAACAGTACAGACTGAGCGGATGTGGTCTTTGTTATAAAATCTGAATTTGGGCTTGAAATGGCAGTACTTATTCTTGAAGGAGATGTAAAAAGTGGTAAGCAGACAAAATTGCTGAGAAGAGTTTTGTTGCACTTGTGCTATATGAATCATACCTAAATTACTGTAGTTGTCAAATGCTAACTGTTTTTTAATCAGTTTATTGCCTCATTTTTTACCAAATATTAATACACTAAATCTTTTTTTCATCACCTGCAACTGCCATGTAAGAAAGAGAAACTTGTGTTTGGCTGCTTTGATGTTATTTTCTACATAGCAGTAACCTTGTAGGCTGTCTAAGCCACAAGCACCCCCAGTGTTGAAGAGGACGTCAGTTAGAATGTGAATCAACTTCAGACAGAGCCTCAAAGCAAAAAAACCACAGAAAAATCTCTCCCACTAGCTCATGGGACAAATGGATTGCTTTAAAAATGAAAGTCTTAATTATCACATGCAGTAGATTGATTAAATGTATCATTTGTGCTGCAGCTGGACTATGTAACAAATTAAATAAAAGCTAGACTCATCATCACCCACCACACTGGAGTGAATGGCCTGAGCAGGCAAGGCTTTAAGAGATTAAAGATGGGGAAAATGTAGAAAACCTTCATCTAACATATCTTGTCACTCACTAGTACAAAACTTCCTCTCCATGTAAGATTTCACAAGTATTTTCATTGATTCATGCCCTTCCCTTGAAGTATCATTTCATAGTTCAGTAGAGCTCATTATTTAGGGCACTGAATAGATATAGAATGTATATTCATAGCAGTATAAGCAAATGGTGTGCTGTTCATAAAATCTATATGCATACATACCTGAAAGTTGACTGTTTATTAAGGCTGTTTTCACCATGATATTCCTTCCCTTAAAATTTTTTAACAGCACTGGAAAGTTTCATACTTTGGCCATTATGAAAAAAGTCATAATGCACATGTAGATTCTGATGATCTTTTACCTTTGCTTACAGGCTGCCTAAATTGTATCTTTGCGAATTCTGTTTAAAGTATATGAAAAGCAGAACTATCCTCCAGCAGCACATGAAAAAATGTGGCTGGTTTCATCCTCCAGCCAATGAAATCTACAGAAAGAATAATATTTCAGTTTTTGAGGTAAGTTAAAACAATGGCTCGTAGCTACTGCTTTCAGGACTTCAAGGGGTGATGTTCCTGCCTTTAAACCATTTAGATGTATAACTTGGTCATTCACATATCCAGAATGATGTAACTCTGTAAAGAGTGAAGAACTGAACAATAGCTCTCTGTTAATAGTGCTGAGGCTGGGAGTAGATTATTAAACTATATGAAAAACATGTTTTTCCTAAACACGTGTTATTCTTCAGAAAATAGGTTGTAGTTTCTGCTTCTGGCTGACTAGTAGAACAGAATGCAGTCTCCCATTATACCCTGTCCATGTTTTAATCTTTTGATCTGGTAACCTTTTCTTTTGTGTTTGAGGGTTAGACCAATGTGAGATACCGACAGAATCAGATTACTGTGGTAACGATAGTGATGTAATTTTTTGCCCGTTTCTGTAAGGTTGATGGCAATGTCAGTACCATTTACTGCCAGAACTTGTGCTTGCTGGCAAAGCTTTTCTTGGACCATAAGACGCTTTATTATGATGTGGAACCATTTCTCTTCTATGTGCTGACACAGAATGATGTCAAGGGCTGCCACCTTGTTGGCTACTTCTCCAAGGTAAGTATTTTAGTGTGGAATAAGCTTACATTTAGACATGAAGCTGTGCCTTGTATGTACCCATTTGGGATACAGTGTTGTAAAAAACAAAAGTCTCTCAGTTGTGAGAAAGGGGTATATTGCTTGCCAAAGACTCTAGATAAGAGAAATTGAGGCCTGCAGCAACTAATAAAGCTAAGTTACCTTTTAGTATTGTTGAAGAGAGCCTATCCTCAAAGGAGCTTGGGCTGCAGTTAGCAGCTCAAAGGGAGAAGTTTTAGATGACTTCCTATTCCCTTGGTGGTGATAGGTAGAACCGTTTACGAAGTAAACATTATAGTTGCCAGAACAGAGCTATCTGAGTGCTTCCTAACCAGATACAATCTTTGCTTGATCTGCAAGTTGCATCTCATTTCGAACCTTTTAATTTTCATGCTGGGAATGCAGAGATCTTATTGATGCTTAAAAGACCTTGACTTTCAAACAGCCCTGTTTTAAAGACTCTGAGTCTCTTTTCCTCCAGCTGTAGTTGTTTTGCTTGCCATCCAGCCATCAGAGCAGCCAAGGCAAAAAATAAACCCAACAAAAACCTCTGATGACTAATCCATGCTTTTTCTTTCCATGTCCAGCACACATCAGACTGGATTTTGGTGCAAGTCCTAGTCCCATAAATATTGAATCACTTGAGATTTGCACCAGTAGCTGGCAAATAAAAAGTCTAGTCCAGCCTATTTAGCACCTCTGTATGTGCACTTTTGAAAGGTTTGTGAAGACTGAGATTCCTTCCCTGCCTGTTGTATCTCTTCTGTTGTTTCTAAGAGGAAGAAAGTAGCAGGTGCCTCTCTCATTCTTTTCGTTCGCTTAAGGTGGTGATTTTAATGGCCATGACAATGATTTGATACTGTTCCACCTTCTGTCATTGGAGACTTTCCTTTGCTGATGTGCATTGAAGTCCCCAAGGAGCTGTGAGCATGGCTTTCATTTTTGGTCTTTAGCTCAGGGTTAATTACTAGCTCTTACGCAGTGGCTCCTTTTCGGTCTAAGCAGTCCATTGTTTTGAAAGTCTGTTTCTCTTTCCTCTACCAGGAGAAGCATTGCCAACAGAAGTACAATGTTTCCTGTATAATGATTCTCCCCCAGTACCAGCGTAAGGGCTATGGCAGGTTCCTCATTGACTTCAGTAAGGATTGTTTTCTCATTTTTTCACCTTTTCATATTGGTTCATCTCCTTGTGTTTTTAAGAAAGGACTGAATCAGGGGGGAAACACGCAGGTTTCTAGTAGTTTTCCTGTGCTAAACGGTTCTCGGAACAAGCAGATTCTGGAGCACGTGAAGCCCTCCAAACTTGAGAGCTGCTTTCTGTTCCGGTGGGAAGCAAATTAAGTATTCTCCCTCTGAGTCCCACAAATGCCTCATTCTAAAAACTGTGAAGTTGCACCAGCACAGATCTCCTGGCAGAAGCTTGCCCAGCTCATATAGTTGTTTTTTGCTGAAAAAGTAAAACTACCTTTGGAAGCTGCCAACTGCCAAATTAAGTGTCAGATAATTTGTGAAGCAGGTGCTGCTAATAGTTTGTGTGAGCTTTTGATTTGGTCGTAAAAACACCTGCACATAGATTGTAAGCTTCTGCCAGTTTTGCAGTTGAAGTCTCTTTGCATTTGCCATCAACTCAATCTTTCTCCTGAGCAGCAGTTGCAAACTCAAATGGGAATGCACCCTGCACATTGGTCAGTACCTTGATGCCCATCAGGGACATGCCTGCGAAGGGCAGCTTACCAGCAAAGCTATCTCAGTGTAATTGAGATACTACTCTTGTTTTACCTGTATCACTTTCCCTGTGAACATGCTAATTCTGGAGCTAGTGTCCAGAGAGAGAGACATGCTGGTATAATAATGCCAGGGCATGGGCACATGAGCAAGTTATGAGGTAAATGAAGGGAGGGGTTTTATAGTACCTTAACTACTCAGGGGTAGCTATCCACATGCTTGTTTGTACCCTGAGGTCTGTGAAAGATGACCATGTAGCTTACACTTTTATTTGTCGTGGGGTAACAGTAGGCACACAGGCAGTTGCCAGAGAGTATTTGATGCTCTGTTAGGGATGTAAGTACCGATTTAAAAAAAAAATCAATTTAACCTCTTGTAATTACACCAGTTAAATGATTAGTCATTACAACAACCCCAGGACAGGTGGGAGGGGATGGGGGGACTAGTACTTAATACACGAGTGGGCAAAATACGGCCCACCAGTTCTAGCTGCCAAGAGATTTTGTCCCAGGTGTGGCCGGTCCCTCAGTCATTCCCAGCCCAGGGGCTGGTCCCACGGTTCCTGGGCACACAGCAGGGCTGGGGCGCTAGGGCAGCCAGATTCCACTTCCCAGCGGCAACCCCCAGACCCACACCAGCTGCCCAAGCACCCTGGCACATCTGCCTTGTACCGCCAGGGTGGGACCTACGTGGGCAGGGTGTCCTGCCAAGTGGCTAGGATGGGGCCATGGGTTGATGGAGAGCGACATCTGGGAGCGGTATGGGTGGGCAGGCCCAGGACTGGAATTGTGGGGCTAGGGGTCAGGGCAGACCCACAGTCCACTGCCTACATGTCTCTACAATGGGCACTGATTCCATGGCAGTGGTATGCCAGGAGCAGATTGCTGCTGTGCCCCAGGCCCTGGACTATGGCCCCATGCTGTCACTGCCTAGCAATCCCAGGGTCTCCAGAGAGACCAGCCAGGACTTGGGCAGGCGGGGAGCTGCTTCCGGAAGTGGGGCGGCTGGGGCCAGGATCTGGGGGCAGTGACAGCGCAGGGCTGGGACCCAGGATAGAAATGCAGTCCACTGCCCACATGCACCTGCCCACAGAACCATCACCTGTCACAGGGCCATGCAGGGAGCAGAGAGCTCTGCTCTCAGCCTGTGTTGTCACTGCCCCAAGATCCTGGCCCCTGCCTGCCTGTCCCGCTCCTGGATGCTGCTCCCCACCAGCCCACAGCTCCATCCCTGCCACCCAGCCCAGCATGGAGGAGAGCCATTTAGGGAGTTTTTGTGGTGTGGAGGGTGCTGACCTGGCTTGGGACAGCTCACCAAAACTCCTTAAGTGGTCCACAGGCCCAAGCAATTGCCTGCTCTGCTAAACTGTGTGGATCCCAGGGCAGGTGCTTACAGCATCCCCACTGCCTGCCTTGAGCATCCCAGGCTCTGTGGCAGGCAGCAGGGGCCTGCCCAGACCCCAGGCTGCTCGTGGCAAGGAAGCTGCAAGCGGCTGCACCAAGGTCCCATGGAGCCTAGCATAGGTACTAGTCCTCCCCTCCTTCCTCCCTCCCTCCCGCCTGGCCTGCCACTTTCCTGTTCCTGCTGGGGCAACATGTGGTTACCCTTCCCTGTCAGACTGCACCTCTGCTAAACAATAACCGGTTGGCTAGAACCAGTTATCACTGGGCTTATCGGTTAAACAATTCATTGTTTAACTGTTCACCTCCTTATGGTCTACATAAATTCCCATCCTTGCGTATCTCATGGTAGCATCTTTGGTGTGCTCTCACCTCCAGTATAGTTAGGTTTGAAAATTCTGATATCTGTTCTTCATACTCAGTAGCCACAGGTCTGCCCCAATCTGCTTTCACACTGTCTTTACATTTCTAGTTGGGCACTCGGAGCATCTTTACACGTGCTCCGGGGAGGGAGGTGGGGAGCATTCGGAAGCTGCTCTAATTAAAACGCCCTTGGCGTGTCATGTATTCAGCATCCTGTGCTTCAAAATAGTGACAGGGGTGCTTTAACTAAAGCTCTTTTGACAAGTTTCAACTAAAGCACCCGTGCTGCCCATTTTGAAACGCGGAGATCCTGAATGCATGCGACACCAAGGCTGCTGGAGTGTTCTAATTAGAACACATCGGAGCAGGGGTTGGGCACGTGTATAGCTGCCCTTGGTGCCGTCCAGTGGCACCAGCACATGACAGGTAGCGTAAGTAGGATGTGGCCTACAGATTTCTGAATGCATTCTAGGACAGTAAAAGTTATAGGTGGAAGAAGCTTGGCCCGTTATTCAGTGTCTCTTGGAATGCGGTTATGCCCCGTCTTTCAAATACTTTCAGTCCTATGTGGGAAGAATACCATCATAGAAGCTCCTTTATGAGCTTGGCTTGGGCTAGGGATGGAAAAGTTGGTAGCTGCATCATGTCGTCCTGGTGACAAGTTACTCTGTGTATCCTTAGGCTATCTGCTTTCAAAGCGCGAAGGTCAAGCAGGGTCACCAGAAAAGCCACTGTCTGATCTGGGCCGTCTCTCATACATGGCTTATTGGAAAAGTGTAATACTGGAGTGCCTTTATCATCACCGTGACAAGCAATTAAGCATCAAGAAGTTAAGCAAACTGACTGGAATCTGCCCTCAAGACATCACATCCACCTTGCACCACCTACGAATGCTTGACTTCCGTAGTGACCAGTGAGTATAGTGACCCAACTGCTTCCCAGACGAGGACCCAGATCCTCTTGAATAGCACTGCTGGGAGGACTGTGCTCATGCCTTCCTGCTCAAATATCTCCATGGCTGCTTTCCTGGGAGACCAGCTCCAAGTGCTTGGACAGTAAAGAAAACTTTTGCCTTGGTCCACAAATAATCAGAGAGTATCTTTTGTTTTTCTAAGATGCATCTTTACCCATTATACCCCTAGTCCTGCATTCTTTTCTTAGCACCCTCTTCTAACAACAAACGCTGCCCTAATCCTGATCTTCCAGGCTAGTCTATAGCAGCAGTGTCACTTTTATCTTTGCCCAGGAATGGAGAGACCACAGCACTTTGTCTCTGAAGGCTGAAGATGTTCTTCCTGCCAGCTTTAGGATGTCAGAGATAGTAGAACGTCTTCTTGACAATCTGTACCTTTCATTGCCATTGCTTTCTGAAGCGAAGCACAGTGGCATTGATAAAGAATGTATGGATCCTTCTGTCAGACCTTGCTTTGCATTAATTGCTTGTGTCTCTGTCAGCAGTGTGCACCTCACTGTTTGTGGTCTGAAGAGTCTTCTCTCTTTCCAGATTTGTGATTGTTCGTCGGGAGAAACTTATCCAGGAACATATGGCAAAGCTCAAGACGCATGTCCGATCCATAGATGTAGATCCAGAATGTTTGCGCTGGACACCTGTCATTGTCTCCAACTCTGTTGTCTCTGAGGATGAAGAAGAAGAGACTGAGGAAGGAGAAAATGAAGAGCAGCAGAAGGAAAGAGATCTAGAGGCCAGTATAAGAGTGAATCTATTGCTTTTATGTAAGCCATAGTATGCCATTTAATTCTCCTCAAAACAGTCGCAGTGTTTTGTTTCCAATCCAAATGTGTGAGTGGGAGGTTTTAGCCTCTTCCTGAATTGTAGAAGGTGGCATGGATTAGATTATTTACCTGCCCAGTTCCAGGTCAGAAACCAGAGGAGAGGAAGCCACATGGCACAGAGTTTGGAGAGAAGTAGACCCCCAAACTTGCACCATTTGGTAGCACACTCTGAAGAGATTCCTGTCCATCACTGAACAGCACTGTTCTTTTAAAATCAAAGGAAATGTTTCGTTCCATTTTGCATTTCCTTGGCCCAAGGTTGTGCGCAGAAAGGAATTCTTAAAAATGGAAACTTAATATTTTTAAGGAAAAAAAAACAAACATTCAGGCAGTGGTTCTCAACCATTTTAGTCTCAAGGCGCCCCTTAGAAAAAAAGCCAGCTCTTAGTTTTAACTAGTTTTTTACTTTGGAAATACAGCAATTTTTTTTAGTACAAAGAACTTGGACCACAATAGGTCAGAGTGGGTTTTGAACACTGAGTTCCTGTTTGAAACCTCTAGTTTTATCTTCTGAATTGTGCATAGGCATTTGCACACTTAATAGTGCTAATATTGTGTGGCACCCCACAACAACTTTTGAAAGGATCTCATGGCACCCTAGCTGAGAATCACCTGTTCACATTCACACTTAAAGCAAATGTTACAGTGTGCAAACATCAACCTTGAGGATCACCCAGAACCACCACATTTCTGTCCCAGTGGACCTGTCTGCAGAACAGCTGAAAGCCGCAGGACAAGCTGTATCTTTAAACAAGCCACTTCTGCATCTGTCATTGACCAAACAGGTGACCTAAATGAAATGCTTTGCTCTGGCTGACAGAAGGACTGTGCACCACTCTTGCATTATGAGTTAAATTCCCTGGATATTGCACAGCAACAGAAAATTATTTCTGCTTCTTTAAAGCCACATGCAATAGCCGCAAAAAAGCTGTCGGTTCCCTGGGAGCGCAAACAGGTACAGGGGTCAGGAGTAACATAGTTTTCTCCTCATTCCAATAGGTATCAGTATGTTCTTGGCCGCTATTAGCTGAGCTTGATTGTCAGGGAGCAGGTGGGGATACTTTTTCAACCTGTGGGGATTTGGGAGTCCTTTTGCAGCTCTATAGCATTCCCCCCCCCCATCTGCCTTTCTCCAGTTTGCAGAACCTTCTGCCACCTTTTCTGAGTCGCTTAGTTCCTTATTGGGCCTTTTGCCTTGGTCAACAGCTTTTATGGAGTAGAATTCGGGATAGGTTTTAAATAGAAAATCTGAAATGTATGTTTTTATTCAAACGTAGATGGTGAAACCTGTCTCCTGGGAGAAGAAAGAGCAAGAACCTTATTCTCCTCCAGAGAATGAAAAAAAGCCAGACATTGTTGCTTCAGCCAGTTCAGTACGGCCAAACAAACAAGTTCTTCCTTTGGATAGTCTTCCTGCAAACAGCCAGCCATCACGAAGGGGCCGATGGAGCCGGAAGGGCAAAAAGCTTCAGGAAACTTTTTGCGATAAGGAACAGAAACTGTTCCTAGAGGAGCTGTCTGCAGCTCCTAGTGGGCGGTGCAGCGAATGCGAGGAGAAGTCGGCTGCCTCACGAGGCCGTTGCAGCGAATGCGAGGAGAAGTCGGCAGCTTCACAGGGACGATGCGGCGAATGTGAGGAAAAATCCCCAGCCCTCCGGGGGCGTTACGGGGAAGATGAGGATAAGGCTGCAGCCCCGCAGGGACAGTATGGTAAAAGTGACAAATCCTTGGTGCCTGGGCGGCGATACAGTGAAGGCATGGAGATGTTGAGAAGACAGTTAAAGAAGAGCACTGAGCCACTGAAGTGCCGATTCGTGGAAGAGTGTGACAGATTGCCCCGCCGCTACAGCGATGGTGATAGGACTCTTCTGAGGTGCTTTAGTGAGAGTAGCGAAGAGGAAGATGATGATCCTGTGAGTCCTCGGTCCAACTCTCCGCCTGTTCTTACCAAGCCAACATTAAAACGAAAGGTGCGTGCTACAGGGTCTTTAGATCCCTGTGTCCCTGGCTGTGGGTTGCATTTGCTCTGCCTGGGCTGGTGCCATCTTCTTGCCAATTCTTTTCATAGTAATAGCACTCAGTAGACCTTGTTAGTGGATCTATGCTGAAATGTCATTAGTAGCTGCAGTCCTTTGGTCTTCAAACACTTGCATGGTAGTTCACCGAGTACCTGCAGTCCATCAGCTCTTATAAACAGATTCTGCTCTGTTACACTGATGTAAAGCTAGAAAACTTTATGGAAGCCAGTGCCTTTACTCTGTGTTTACACCTGTATAATTTAGACCAGAGTGTATATGTCAGAGGGGAGGCTTCTGGTCCTGTCCGTACTGTAAAATTCTGGTACCTGTTTTTCCATTGTTCATTGCTTAATTTTATTGCTTTTACTCAAATGCTTTTTTTCAGAAACCAATTCTCCATCGCAAGAGGCGAGTACGTAAGCGCAAGCACCACAACAGCAGTGTTGTCACTGAAACAATCTCTGAGACCACAGAGGTGTTGGATGAGCCTTTTGAGGACTCGGACTCCGAGAGGCCAATGCCCCAATTAGAGCCTACCTTTGAGATTGAGGAAGAGGAGGAAGAGGAAGAGGATGAAAGCGAGCTGTTCCCCAGGGGGTATTTTCGTCACTTACCCCCACCAGATACCCTCAGGCGCCGACCCTCCTCAAAGAGGAAGTCCAAAGATGAAGAGGATTCTGATGACACTAACGGTATGTTTCATAAGCATGTTGTGAATTTGCGCTTGGAGTTAGATGAAGATATCAGTAATTGATAGACTGTATCTCTCGTGAGGGAACTGGTTGTCTACTTTGTCGTATAATTTCCAGATAAACTACAGGGTAGGACACACATTCTTGGTTATGCCATCCTCAAATGTGCAGCACATGTATGGAAAACGTGATTTTTATATTTAAACATCTTATTAGCATGTGAAAAGATAGTATAGCACCTTCAGATTTTAGCTTTTTACTTCTTCAGTGAAGTAGATTTCTGTGCCTGGTTACACAGAGGTCACTTAGAAAAAATGAAAGCAAACCAAACCACAGACAGTTTTGAGCAGCCTCCATGGGCAGTGGCCAAATGAAAGAGGAGGACTAGGTAAGAGTCTGTTTTGTGATCCTTTGTTCTAATCCAGGTACTCACTTGTTCTCTGTCCTCCCCCTCCAGAGTTCTCTGATTCTAGGCCTTTAATACAGGCAGCAAAAAGACACCGGGTCAGAACTAGGGCTCTTAGTGTACTGTTAAACTACAGAATGAATATTTCTCATTTAAGTGTTTCACTACGTTCACCTGTCTTGCAGTGGCTGGAGGTTCTGTTATTGCCCAGTATATCACATTCCTCATGGGAACTCTTTGATTGCCTGCATTGGATGCGGCAAACAGCCAAATAAAAATAAAGGAGCAGCAGAAACAGATGTATGATGTTCTCATTCCACCTTGAATAATTCTTATCGGAACTACCTAAATTATTCATACCGCTCAACTGGCCTCTGATTAGCGGAGGAGAGTTCCCTCTTACAGTACTTAAATGCTGAAGGAGCAGTGATACGGTGATAGCTATCTTTGCTATTTATATAGCACTGGTCCCTATTGAATCATTGTGGCACTAATCCTCATTTAAGTTCACTCAAAAAATGCTAATGCAACATTAAGGTCATGCGTCATCTAACTGAGGAACCAGGACGTGCAATAGTTAATGGTGGGGGGGAAGCTCAACCAAGTTATACATCCAGTAGGGCTTGTGACATGCATTATCAGAGAGCATCCCAACCAATAGAGTTCTTCCCCCATCTCTGCCTTCTGCTACAGCTGTCAGTCCATCTAAAGCAATAACACATTCATGACTTTGTAGCATAAAGCTTTTCTTGCTGGGAGGTGTTTCCAGATATTTAATCTACATTTCTTTCATATTGTTTTTCTAAATTATGCCCATTTACCAGATTGAATCATTCTTGTCCTTGTAGTTGTTGCCTTGTCCAGTCTACCCATATTTAGTTCTCTTAATCGTTCCTAACTCAGTTCTTCCTGACCCCGGCGCACGTGCGCTCACTCTCACTTTATTCCTTATCTCTTACAAATTTGTCAATATCTCTTAGGTAATTGTGCCCCAAAATTGAGCACACTCTTCAGGTGGTTTTGCACCTGGAATTACAGAGAGAAAGTTTCCTTCTCACACCTTTTGATGGGTGTACCGTTGCATATATAATGTAAAAGAGCTATGGGTTTTAAGAAAGAAATATGATAATGCATCATAACTGTTCAGAGGTTCATCACCTACAAATTCATTACTGGCCCTTTTGGTGAAATAATTCAGTATCATGGGATTCTCAGCTTGCAGATTTCTGCAAAAAGGCAGTTTCTGCTTCTCTTCTCATCTTTGCCCTCCCCCCGCCCAATTGTTCTCTGTCTTACTTTCCTAGTGACTAGCTTTTTTTTTTGTGGTTGCGGGTAGATTTCCTGAGTAGTAGCTACTCACTGAAGTTGCCCTGATCTGTCAGCTTCACCACTCTAAGCTTCAGCAGACTCCGATTAGCTTTTAATTTGCCACAGTTTTGGAAAGCCCCGAGCAGCCGCAAAGGCACAGGCAGCATCAGGCTTTATATTCAGGAAAAGAGTGCCATGTTCATTCACGGTCAGTTCACATCTGGAAGGCTCTCTTCACAATTGGGCGGCTATGGGCATTTCTCAAAAAGCCCTACATTTTGCAAGGATTTGTCACTTGCCAAAAAAAGCTTCCTGCTGAGACCTGACTTGAGGATTTTTCAAGCCTTAGTTCAAATTCTCCAGATTTTGCCTTTAAGCTGAGAAAAAAAAAACTTGGCAAATATGTATAACTTCTCAAAAACATCACGTTTTTCTGAAATTTGGTCTCAGTACAGGTTGAGTGGGTTTTGGTTAACTAGGGTCAATAGCTAGGTAGAGTATAGATAAAGAGTTATGTGAGTCAGCCTGGCTGAGGGTGACCTTAAGGTCAGTCCTAAATATCCCTGTAGACAGACTTTTGCTCATCCATTTGTACTTCTTAGTGAATGTCCAGTTTTCTCATCTACATGTGAAGATGGGACTAGTGCTTTAGTAGAAATGTCATAGTTTGACCTATAAAGTTTGAATGTCTTATACCCGATAGGACTGGAGCCTAAAGGGCCTGGGCCAACTGCTCAGGATGTCGATCACCTTCACTGTGTTGAAGTGTTAGGTCCATAACAGGCCAGGGTTTCTGCCGTGTTCCCTATGACCATGCCCGTGAGAAATGTTTGTGAGCTACTGAGACCACATCCTCCAGCCCTGCTCAGTCAGATGGATGACACAGTTGCCTTTGTAACTGGGTGTTAATTTAAGAACAGCTAGTAAGAATTGGGTGGGGTATTGCATAGAATGGCAGGGAACTTTAGGATAAAAACAACTGTAGGAAATGCAGAAATATAAACATTCGTGTTCTGTGTGCGGGGAAGTCAAATGATGTAGCCATGTCCAGGCACAATGATGAAATACTTTCCACTCCGGTAGCAACTTAGGAAGATATTAAACAGTAACTGCTAAACTTTTACTTTTTTCCATCAGCAGGTCTGGATAACTAGCATCCAAGAGTTTCGAAAGAACTGGACAAAGAGCTCTCTGGACCATAATGTTGACTTTTAATAAGTCTTGGAACACTGGAGAGATTCCAAAGGGCTGGGAGGAAGCTAATGTTGTGTCAGTATTTCAAAAGGGTCAATGGCATGAACCTTGTAATTATAGGTCTGTCAGCCTGAAATGGATCCTGATTGAGTAATGAAATGGGCAATAGGGGATTTAATGAATAAAGAATTAAAATCGGCGTTTGCTACAAAACACAACGCGGGTTTTCTGGAAAACAGATCTTGTCAGAGAATTGGCTGTCTTTCTGTTTTGATGAGACTACAAGCTGGGTTGATAAAAGTAACGGTGCTCCAGTAGTACACACACATCCTTTTAAGGATTTAATTTATTACTAGACAACATCTTGATTAAGCAAGTAGGATGATGCAGAATGAACCTGGCTAGCTCATAACAGTCAGCACATAATTGTAAACAGGAAAACCTCCTCTAGCCAGTTTTGTTTTCTGGGGCAGTCCCCAAGGGATTGGTTCTGAGCCATTGCTCTTTCACATTTTTATCCATGGCCTAGGAGATCATTATTGATAAGGTTTGCAGGGGACCCAGAAATTGTGGGTAAGTGATAAATAATGAATGGGACTGGTCAGGTATACAGAATAAGCTGGACTCCTGGGTAAACTGGGTGCAGCAAATAATGCGCATGTTACACATACCGCCAAGTGTTGAGGCAAGACATCTAGGAATAAGGACTGTTGGGCCTTCTTACACGGAGGAAACAATTAACCTGAAAAGGAAAAAATAATGAGGGAAATTGGCCACTGAAACAATTGACCAGGGCTTGTGGTGGATTCCATTATTGGGAATTTTTGAGGGATGCCTAGAGGTTTTTCTAATTGCTGTCCTCTTGTTCAAGCAGGAGTTAATTCAAAGAAGTTCTGTGGCTGTTAAAGAGGTCAGAATCGATTCTCACAGGGGTCCTTTTCGGCCTTATAATCTAGGAAGCTGTTACAGAATTTGAAAGATAGCTGAAATGTGAGAAGCAACTCATCAAAAAATCCAGATAAGGGGGCAGATTTGGCTTCCTTTTAATATTTACTCAGATGTAGAACTTTTACCAGCCACCCCATTAAAGTATCTTTATAATTGTTTGATGTTAATAAATTTCAGCAGTGACTGGAAGGAGAAAAATTTCTTTCTTCAGCAGACCTGCAAGATTCAGAAATAAGTATAAACCTACCTGCATCCCATCTTTGTAGGTGCTGAAGACACTGACCTAAGTGGAACTTTTTTCTGCTCAAACGTATGGTATTACTTGTGGTTCTAGTATTTCCAGCATCGTCAGTCATTTGATTTTTGGAGTTGAAACTTTGAATAGAGAGACCTGGAAAACAGTGGTGTTCTTGGCAAATGTGATTCACGTCACATGCTGCTAATGTGCGCATTTTGCACAAGGGGAAGGTGAAGAGTTTGCTCTTTTCTTAAAAAGTTTGTAGAGACAGATTAATAAATGGGGTGGGTAGTCTGGGACTCTGCAGAGGCACTTCCTTGAAGGCAGGGGTAAGGGAGAAAAAGGTGAAAGTAACTGGAAATAGCTGAGCAGTGTTTTTTGTTTTGTTTTCAGGCACCCCTACCTTGAAGCCAGTCTCTCTGCTGAGAAAATGTGAAGCAACAGATTCTCCCCTTGAGCCGGATACTTCTACCCCCATGAAAAAGAAGAAGGGATGGCCAAAAGGCAAAAGCCGCAAGCCAGTCCACTGGAAGAAAAGACCTGGTCGGAAACCAGGGCTTAAACTGAACCAGGAGAAGGTGCCAGCCTCTGCCGAGGATGAAGGAGTCGATGCAGTGGTAACTGATGCAAAGCCAGGGCGCAAACCCAAGATGCAGGAGAAGGAAGAGCCTGTTGAACAAAAAGAAGAGCTGCCCCTTGCTGAGGAGAGGAAGGAGGAGGACGTGCACATGGAAGCAGAAGAGGTGGGAGAGGGAGAGGAGGAAGATACAACAAGCAGTGAAGTGAGAGCAGTTTCTCCTGTGGACAGCAGCAGTCCAGCACCGGAAGTCAAAGAGCCTGAGATAGAGGAAGAAGTAGAGGAAAAGCCACGGGTATCAGAAGAGCAAAGGCAATCAGAGGAGGAGCAGCAAGAAGCAGAAGAGCCTGAGCACGATCATGAAGAAGAGGATGACGTTGCAGAGGTGATAAATCAAAATGAAGACCATGATGCCGATGATGAAGATGATGCTCACCTGGAGTCTGCGAAGAAGAAAGAATTGGAGGAACAGCCTGTTGGGGATGGGGTGAAAGAGGAGCCTGATGTTCAGGAGTCTTTTTTAGAAGCAAACCTACAGAGCAGTAGGGAAGATGCAAAGGGCAAAAATGAGGCCGAGGCAGATTCTGAGGAAGAGCAGGCTTCTCATGAGACCTCAGGAGGCTCAGAGCATGTCCCTGGCTCTGAGGATGATCACGAAGAAGAGCAAAACAATAAAGAAGGGTTAATTGAACTAAAAGAAGAGGAAGAGATTCCTCACAGTGAGCTAGACCTAGAAACGGTCCAAGCGGTCCAGTCCCTGACGCAGGAAGAAAGCAACGAGCATGACGTAGCCTACCAGGACTGCGAGGAAACGCTAGCTGCTTGTCAGACCCTGCAGAGCTACACCCAGGCGGACGAGGACCCTCAGATCTCCATGGTGGAGGATTGTCATGCCTCGGAGCACAACAGTCCGATATCTTCTGTCCAGTCCCACCCGAGCCAGTCTGTGCGATCTGTCAGCAGCCCCAACGTGCCTGCCCTGGAGAGTGGTTACACCCAGATAAGCCCTGAACAAGGATCCCTGTCCGCACCCTCTATGCAGAACATGGAGACCAGCCCCATGATGGATGTGCCTTCTGTATCAGACCACTCTCAGCAGGTGGTGGATAGTGGCTTCAGTGACCTTGGCAGCATTGAGAGCACCACGGAGAACTACGAGAACCCCAGCAGTTACGACTCCACCATGGGAGGTAGCATTTGTGGAAACAACTCTTCCCAGAGCAGCTGCTCCTACGGGGGACTCTCTTCCTCCAGCAGCCTCACTCAGAACAGTTGTGTTGTCACTCAGCAGATGGCAAACATTGGGAACAGTTGCAGCATGATGCAGCAGAGCACTGTCCAGCCTGCAGCCAACTGCAACATCAAGTCACCTCAGAGCTGCGTGGTGGAAAGGCCTCCAAGCAACCAGCAACCAGCAACCCAGCAGCCGCAGCAGCAGCCTCAGTCACAACAGCCTCAGCCCCCGCCTCCCCCACAGCAGCAGCCTCCACTGTCTCAGTGTAGCATGAATAACAGCTTCACCCCAGCACCGATGATCATGGAAATCCCAGAGTCGGGAAGCGCTGGCAACATCAGTATCTACGAGAGGATTCCGGGGGATTTTGGGGCGGGGAGCTACTCGCAGCCATCAGCCACGTTCAGTTTAGCCAAGTTGCAGCAGCTAACAAATACCATTATGGACCCTCATGCCATGCCTTATAGCCATTCTCCTGCTGTGACTTCCTATGCAACCAGTGTTTCTTTGTCCAACACAGGATTGGCCCAGCTAGCTCCATCTCACCCATTAGCTGGGACGCCGCAAGCACAAGACACCATGACCCCCCCACCAAACCTGGCATCCCCCACCATGAACCTCACGTCACCCTTGCTCCAGTGTAATATGTCCGCTACCAACATTGGTATCCCTCACACACAGAGGTTGCAGGGGCAGATGCCAGTCAAGGGGCACATTTCCATTCGCTCCAAATCAGCACCACTGCCCTCTGCAACTGCACACCAGCAGCAGCTGTACGGGCGCAGCCCGCCAGCAGTCGCCATGCAGGCTGGGCCCCGGGCACTGGCTGTTCAGCGGGGTATGAACATGGGGGTTAACTTGATGCCAACCACTCCGTACAATGTCAACTCCATGAATATGAACCTGAATGCCATGAACAGCTACCGAATGACACAACCCATGATGAACAGCAGTTACCATAGTAACCCTGCCTACATGAACCAGACAGCACAGTATCCTATGCAGATGCAGATGGGGATGATGGGGAGCCAGGCCTATACCCAGCAGCCTATGCAGCCAAACCCTCATGGAAACATGATGTACACTGGCCCCTCCCATCACAGCTACATGAATGCTGCTGGGGTTCCCAAGCAGTCACTCAATGGACCGTACATGAGAAGATGAGCGAGATGAACTTGCAACCTAAAAACTTAAATATATATAAATAAAGGAACCTTTTATACTGACGAACCAGAGAAAACGGACCTTTTTCCAGTTAAAATATTGCTGTAGATATAGAGGGTTTTTCTTTGGTTTATTTTATTTTTTAGGAAGCCTGGTCTTTTATTCTTTTTGTTCGTTTGTTGTTTATTTTTTTCCGTTTTGTTTTGTTTTGGGTTTTTGTTTCCTTCACAATCCTGAAACATTTTACAGCTGAAATCATTTAAAACTGGTTTTAAGGGGGGGAAACGTGCACAAAAATCTATTCATAGTTTTTAAAAAAGAGCCTTACTTTGCTGACCACACGGACAGAACATGTGTAACAGTGAAATCGTCTTTTTAAATTGTACTCTCGAACCTATGTTCCTCTCCCTGCCCCGCACCCCACTGCGCACGACTCCCTGTGCTGCAGTCCTGTAAAATGTCTAACACCTCAACGGGTCTTGAAACCCTTCCCTCCGCTCCCCACCTAGCATCCCCTACTTCAGTCCAGCAGGAGGCACTTACAGGAGACTCGGAAGGGGACGTGGAAGACAGCAGAAGCTTTTAATCTCAGTGAGGCAGGAACATTTCTCAGCTTTAACCTCCCTGGCTCCCTTACCCCTCCGTACAATTTGGAATATATAAACCATATATGTAAACAATAAATTCTTTCCACATGGATATCTTTGTAGGTGAGTTAATTGAAAAAAAGGAATCTCTATGTTTCATTCTGAAAGTACGATGTAACTTTTAATATGTGCCCATCCAGAACCCACAGACGCACGCCCACGTTGTTGGTCTGAAGTAGCGTAAGCATATCACAGGAGAGCTGTGTGCACCCTCAGGCAGTCGCTAAAAAGATAAGAGGCCAGGTACTGTGCATCAGAAACAGGAGGAGAATGGCTACAGGCTTGTGTGTTGACAACCTGCAAATCAGCTGTAGCGCTGAGATCCCAATCTCTGCTTTAGTGTGTACTTTGAAATGCTGAGGGTCTTGGTTCTGAGCCTTTGAGTCTGGCTGGGCTCAAGGGCAGCTGTTTCCAGGGATCTGCCTCCAAGTTCCTTTGCTTATGTAATCTTGGAAGATGAAGTGTATGTTTTAAGCGTCTTGACAAGAAACCTACGGTGTCCTTGCCCACTGTTCCGTTTCTGGCACATGCGGCGCGGGGCGGAAATGCTAGATGTGCTCTTCTTCCAGAGGAGTCATGGTGTTAAAATAGGCACGTCCCTGCTTTCACACCATCCTTGGAGAATTTCCCAGGAAGCTCATTCCCTGTAAGGCAGCGTGTGGGGAAATGAAGGGCAATTCAGGCCCCCTCCATTAAGGGAGGAAGCTAGAGCAAGGCAATCGCACCATGGTGGGACCAAGACGGCGGGATTTTGCAGCGTCTTGGTCCGCATCCCATGCTCCATTCTCTTCCTGCTACACCGCTCTGGGACAGTGTAAGGGACACTGCACCTTTTAGTTCATCATCGAAGGCAAAAAAAGGGACAGCATCACTGACCCTTTCTTGGGAAGCTCTCTCTAGCTGTATATTCTGTAGGGATACAGATGCAAAAATAGGACTAATTAGTTGTAAAAAATGTCAAAGTCCAGATGACAGTTGGGGTTTCTTCAGATGCACTAAAATGGACCTTCCTCCAGTAACTGCTGATGTATACGGCAGAATTCTAAGGACTTCCACTTCTTGTTTCTCTTAGTTTTGAGCATGTGTGAGGCTGTGTAGGACCCCATTTCTCTGTATATACTATTCCAGTTCCAGATCATCCATGTAGAAAGCACACAGTGCTGCCCTCTCCTTCCTAGATCTTCAGCTGTGTCCTTGCTTCCTGGTTACAGGTGGGTGTGGGGCGGGGGGGACGGGACAGGTCGAGTTCCAGACAGGAGGAGAAGCTGTTGAAATGAGGGCCGTGAATTTAGTTTGTTTGCTGTTATGTTTGGTTTGGTTTTTGTATGGGTTTTTTTTTTTTTTTAATCAATCGGGCAGCTCCCTTTTCCACAAGCCTTTGTGACTGTAGAACTATTGTAGAAAAAAAAATGTTCTTTTCTATATTATAAAAAGAAATTATCCAACGCAGTAATATTGGTACCTACCATTTTTTCACTTCTGTTTAAAAAAAAAAAATGTATTTTTAGCAAGATAACTTGGGTAATCTTCTAAAAGAAATTAAAAAAAAAACTCACTGTTAGTGACTTTGATGCCTTTTAAAATAAGAGCTTTTTCATTTCATTCCATCTTTAAAATTTTTTATCTTTGTTGTAGAATATTAAAAACTATTTTAAGAAAGATAAAAATTCTCTTTAAAGAGATCTCTAGAGTGTGTGAATAGAGCTCCAGATGCCTCTAAAAGCCGCATGTACAAATGAAGCTAAGTCTATTCCTGTCTGTTTATATTTGCTTTTCCTGTTTTGTAACCTCTTTGTACTTTGTTCATGGTGACTTGTAAGCTAAGGGGAAGGGGTGCCTAGATGCCTTTGTAACTCTCCATGTCATGCGCTCCTGGCCGGTTGGTCTCCCTTCCTCTCCTTGTATGTAATATCACTTTTTTTTCCCTTTCTAGCAAGTACTTTCAAAAGAACTCTGTACATTTTAACATAAAAAATAAATTATGTTGAGCCATTTTGGATGTCTGTCGTGCATGTGGAATTTTTACTTCTTCCTCGGCGTGGAAAACGGAATCCTGTCACTGCTCTCAGGGACCAGCAAGTGTGATTCCCTCGCGTGAAGGCCCGTTGATCCAGAAGAGGTGCAGTATCTTAGGGAAACGCTGTCCTGGAAACTAGGTGCAGAATCTCTGCCCATAGCTTTAGCTCTTTGTGTAGCATGTGGGCTGCTTTAGGAAATCACGCCCGCTCCCAGAGTCTCTACTACAAAGTGCCCACAAGTAAGTCAAGTTTGAAAACAGCTGTGGCCAACCTGCTATAATATATAATATAATTAGATAATTATATACATATGAGTGTGTGTGTGTGTGTGTACATATTTATCTGACCTTTATTTATATACATGCACACACACACACACACAATTATATATACATATATGTAAGTATGTGTGCGTATAAATATTTTTTGTTCCCTCTGACAGAAAGACCACATTGGGAATCATGTCTTAATCCTATAAATTACTTAGGCCTAATATATGAAAACAGTTG
>NW_017729020.1:5745805-5752554 GCF_001723915.1 Gavialis gangeticus
CTGACCTTTATGTATATACATGCACACACACACACACACAATTATATATACATATATGTAAGTATGTGTGCGTATAAATATTTTTTGTTCCCTCTGACAGAAAGACCACATTGGGAATCATGTCTTAATCCTATAAATTACTTAGGCCTAATATATGAAAACAGTTGTAACACTGATGTTATCTAGGCAAGACATTGGATTATACACACATTAATTTGTCTTTGATTTATGCTGACAAAGTGGATATGGAAACTAGAGATTTTGGCCAGGAAACCACGGCAGTGTACACTGACCACAAAAGTTCATCAAGGCAGAAAAAGATTAGTCCAATACTATTGATTCTTAAACAAATGACTATCTCTATTAATAGGTTTGGCTACCAGAAAGAAAGGATTCTGCACGTGAGCACGCTGCAGTCCTGTGGAGCTGTTAAGACACTAGATGGAAGCCAAGTTACAGTGACTTTTTGAGATTAGAATGAAAATTTCATCCAGGTAAACGTAGCAAGGAATTTAACTGATTATTAGGGTTTTTGCCTAGCTTCACAAGCAGACTTTTCTTAATTGGTTCGGAGTTGGGACATTCAGTGTGAAGATATTTCTGCTGGCAAGTTGTTAATGGACAATTTGCTACTTGTTGTAAGTGGTGTATTCCTGGTGGTCTGTGCAAGTGGGGTATGCTTGGTGGTCTATGGCATGATTCTGGATTCTGACTGCATAAGCACAGCGTAGGAAGATCTCAGATTGCAAGGTAGATACCCAAAGATTTCTACTGGAAACCTTTCCATAGACATTTTCACAGGTGTTTATCTTCCACAAAAACAAATCTCATGTGTAAGCATTTGTGGAAAATGAATAAAGAGGGCCCTGAGGGCAAGTAAAATATCTATATTTTTGTTTTTATTCAAACAGATGTTCAAGTATACTCTCCAGCGTCTGCACAGGAACACATATGTGCTGATTTGTGTGAGGTTAGGCCATTGTACTTCCCCTGAGGTCAGATCGTTAGTCTTTAAACTCAATACAGTTGTTGTCTTTGAGGCAGTTATATTTTTCAGACCTAAAGAGATGAGTTAATAAAGATACAGTTGGAAACTAATCTAATAGAACACTCCAGGATGATTTGTACATTTTCTTCAAGCAGTTTTAGGTTATTCAACCATACAGTAAAGGTTTGAGACAGGGTGACCTGAGAAAAGGGTTCTCGCAGCTTTCAGTAATCGCTTGTGCAAGATACTCCAGCAATGTTACAGGAAAGGTCTGTTAGGATTGTGTGTGTTTCTGTCTGTCTGTCTGTCCATGTCTGCCCATCCCAGTAGCATTGCTAGATTTTTAAGGTTGAAAGCCATTCCATTCTAAAATTTTATTTGTAGTCATAGGTATTGTTCTAAAAAAAATAGGCCTTTAAAAGAAACATTTCAGACTTTGTCCCCAGCCAGTGTGAAGTATTTTAACAAACCGTTTTCTCCCCTTTTGAGTTAGGTACAACATTCTCTGCTTTTTAAGAATATTTGGGTTTATCTGTATTTAAGTAATTATGGCCTTTCCCTCTGTATGCTACATAGCCTGTGCATTCACAGAGTTGATAATTTCACCGTTAAAATGTGCTTGGATTGAATGGCAGTTTGCAAAGGACTGTACCTGAGAGCATTTTTATTTGCTGCCAGTTTAAAAAAATACTCACTTTGAGGGTTCAACATAAAATCTAAAAATAAAGTAGATTATCAGTTGAGGACACTCTGTCTGTCCTCCAGTGACCACTGTGGCTTTCATTTCATGAATTAAATGTGATGAGCAATTAGGCCGGAACATGGTTCATTTGCACTAGTAGGTGTTTGAAATTAAAATGGCCCAGGTAAATGTCTCTCCTGTAAATGCGTCACTTACTGCAAATCACGCATGCAGTTACATTTAAGTAAAGGGTTTGTAACATAAACGGAATGAAGAAAGCAGTCCTGCATCCTTTTCTTGTGTTTTCCTTGTGCCCAGGTATTGCAACACACATTGGTACTTAGAGCTGTACGTCTCATCTTATGAGACCCTGCAATATTTAATGGCAAAAGGGATTTAATTGCAAAAGGGGTTTAATTGCTACAAAGGGGTGAGCAGGATCAGTGTTAATGGTAAATTTAAATTAAGCTTCTTGAGCATCTCCCAGTCTTAAGGTAGTTGAGTCGATTCCAAAAGAAAAAAAGCACATGTCTAGATTTGACATAATAGGTGGCAGAAATTTTGGGCGCATGCAGCTTTGTGTGTGCGGGTAGCTTTAAAATGGGATTATGAAAATGTGTGTTTCCAAAATGAAGGATTTGATAAGCAGTAACTGCAATTTAGGAAATGTTTAAAAAGTAGCATTTGCTCCAATAGGTTGTGGTGTCTTCTGTCTGTAAGTAGTTTTGAATATTGTTATGATGGACTCTAATCTAAGCGGACTCCTTGTTAACTTGATAATAAGTGCATTCAAGGGCCCTGGGAGCCAGGAAAACGGGGAGTGAGGGCTGGACGTTTCCCCAAAGCAACCATTCCTTAAAAAGCCTTGAAATACAACTGATTTATCAAATCCATTAGGGAGCAAAGACGGAAAGACTTTTCAGAATTGCGCATGGGACATGGAGCTGAAATCAGATACTAATACAGTGCAAAGCGTGTTAGCATAGAGCTCCACTGGAGTGATCAGCTGGCTGTGCAGACCTTTTGGATTGCCAAATTGAAAATGTATGCTGTGGGGATGGTCAGAGACCCTGTGTGAGGTTGGCAGATTTGCTCTGAATTACTTTGGTATGTGGAGCAAACCCACCATTTCCAGCTCTCAATAAGGAGACAAGAGGCAGATTGCAACACACTGCGGTGTACAAACTTCAACCCAGGGGATAAGTAGCATGGCTTTGAAAGAGGCTAATCGAAGGGAAGAATGATCTTAAAGGGGGCTGAGAGCTCTCAAGTCTTATCAGTAAAATAATTACAGGAAGACTTAACGAATGAAACCATCCTAATTAGGTTCCCAACTTTGGGAAAGAGTTCTCTGCTGAGGTCCTGCCATCATCACAACTGGCAGTAACAGATAGACAGAGTCTGACAAAGCCTTTAGCCACTAAGGTGTGGCCTGCAGCATTTTTTATCTTCACAACATGTCCAGCAGGATAATTTAGGTTAAAAATAACAGTCTGAAACAGCTGAGAAGATAAAAATCCTCTTGTCTCTGATGCAGGACTTGGCCATTTCATTGCCTATACAGCTCCCCCAAGCTGCAGGGTCCATCATGGTTACAAATCCAACCTTTGCACAGTCTCTTGCAGACACAGCACTGGATTTCTGCCACCTCTTCCTTTCTCCAGCAGGTTGTTTTTTTTTCCAAGGAGAAGCGAAAAAAAACCAGCCTCATTTTTGGCTTTTTTTAAAGAGTTCCCCTATCTACATCCACCTGTTGTCTTTTGGATTGTAAGCTGCATAGGGCTGTGGCTGTTTTCTTGTTGATTGCTCACCTTGTGCCCATGGCCCTGGGATCCTGGTTTCTAATCAAGTCCCTTGATGTTATTACAATGCAAAAATCCCAGAAATTTTGTTTTGGGGGGAACAGTAGTAAAGTTTTATTTTGAGGGTGAGCAGGACTATTCCTAAGCAGCCCTTTGTCCTGAGGACCTGTGCACATAAACTGTTTTGTGCACTTGTGCAGCAAAAAGCAGGAGGTTTGCCTCGGTTTTTCCTCCAGCCTGCTCTGTGCTGCTCCTCTTAACTACCTTGGAAGCAAGCAGCTGAATGGTTCAGTCCAGGTCCAGCAGAAGTTCCTGCTCTATGCCGTTTCTCACTGGTCCATATACTCCGTGTGCAGCTTCCTGGAGGGCAGGATAGGGAGTGACTGACAGTTACTGGCAAGCCCATCTCCAAATTCTCCCACCCTTCCCCTCACTAGTCCTTGTCAACAGATGGCATAGCAAGGACTGGCAAGGAGAGAGCTGCCCCTCGCAAACAGTAGCTCCTCCAAGCCCCCTGCTGCCAGACCAGGTGCTGGAGCCCAGAAGAAATTCTCCAGTTCACAGGATGCAAAACTTCCTATCTGGAATGAGAAGCCTGCCCCATTGGGGAGCGCAGGAAGGGGCTGGGGTGTGATGATGGGATTGGTTCAAGCGGAGCTGAGAGCACACTGAGTCATATCACGGTGCCAAGCCAGAGGCGCCAACCCCAGCCGCTGGTGACCCAGAGGAGCGATTGGTGAACGTGCCGTTCCCCAGCAGAACTGGAAGAACCAAGTGTGCGGCCAGGGCTGGTCACAGCGCTTGATCTGCTGGACTCCGTCCCCAGTTACAGGGGAGGGGTGGACTGAACCTGTGACTGGCCAGGCAGTTCCCAGAGATGAGGCCGCTGCGAGGGCGGATTCCCAGAGCAAAACAGTTCTCTGGAGTCATGCTGGTGTCACCTCTTGATAAGTTTCTGGTGCACAGCCTGAGCCAACAAGATATCGCAGGAAGGCTGCAGGAGCCTGGTTTTCCTAGGATTTCTGTGAGAAAGTGAGAACTGACTTAGGCTGAACCTAATTTCTGCACTGGGGCAGGGGTGACAGCAGGGCAAGGAGCTCTGAACACCAAGTCCAGAGGCAAATGAAAGTGCCAGCAAGAAACCGCTGGCCCCACAGCTACTCCTTGTGCAACCCCTCAGCTTCTTGGGTGTTTTCCCCCAGCCCTGATTGTGAGCCAAGCACTGTGCCCAGTAGGATGAGGTGAGGCATAGTGAGGCTTGGGATGAGAAAGGGGGTTGGAAGATGAGTGTCATTTGTCTTTGGATGTCCTGCCTCCTGGGCCTGTTCTGTGGCCTTGCTCGAGGCCGGTCCAGCTGTGGCTCCGCTGGAGCCTTGTCAGCGCATCTGGGGACAGACGGGGAGTATTGACAGCTTATGGTTGACATCTTGGTGGTGCTCAAAGGTCCAGTGACAATCAGCCCTGTGGGCAGGGGTACATCCAGAAAGGCACTGATTCCTGGGCACATGGGCCAGCTGTTTTGTGTTGTTTTGTTTTTTAGGCGACTTTCTTGCCCCTCTGTGGTTGGAGAAGTGTGTGAAGCATCTGCCAAGGGGACTGAACACTGTCTGTGCAGTAGTGCCAGGATGTGAGCCGTCTGCGTGGACTGTCTGTATCTGACACCAGCATGTGGGCACTGAAATACCAAGCATTTAATGAAGCATTGTGCAGAACATGGTAGTTACTTAGTTCATTCAGTAAGTGCTGGAAAGCATAGTAGTAAGAACTTTATTTCCTGGAAAACTGTTTGCCATCACAACATTAGCAGATGCAGTAATTGTAGGGGTGGGTAGACATGGTCCATGGTTCTCACAGGCATTGCCTCCACATAAGGGTTATTAGAAAACAAAAATCCCCTGAGCTTGATTGCAAGCATTGGTGGGCAAGATTTGCAATAACAGGAACTGCAAGGATGTTGCCAGCCAGGACCAAAACGCCTGCTTCTTGTCCACATGAGTGATCCAGGGCTGAAAAGTGGTAATAAATAAAGCTGGCTCAGAAGGGAAATGAATGGGATATTTCATAGAAAAACAATTAGAGAAGCCAGACAGTAGTGCCAGGACCACATTAGTCATTCATCGGGTTGAGCTTGGCTTTGTGGGCAGCACTTACTGGGGGAATATTTCTACGCAAGCTGCTGTCATATTTAGTGTGCACACCCCTGCATGCCCTGGCTCGAGGTAGCACAGACCTTTGCTGGGAACCACCCCATGCAATGGCAATGGTGTTTACACATGGCTCTCATCTGGAGGCGCTTCTGTCTGCCGTGCCTGGCTTGTTGGCATTGGGATTACTTTTTCCTCACTCCAGCTCTTGAAACGGGGAAGCCTTGGGGCTGGTAAGGATCGCTAGCTCTGTCACCCAGCAACCAGGGCTCCTCCGTCTCTGGCTTCAGACTGATGTGTGAGAGCTCTTTAGTGAGCTTGCCAGCCTCAAGGGCTCCAAGAACAGCAGTAATGCATGGCTTTCCCCTTTGCTAGCCCTTCCCCAAAGAGGACGCACAAAGCACTTTGCAAACGTCTGCTAAGGGCGCTGAGGTGCCCCCTCCCTGCTGCCTCAGCTTGAGGCAGGTTTGTGATGTTCCCATTTCTGGAATGGGAACCTGAGGCAAAGAGGGATGTCACTGGGGCCAATGAAGAGCCAAGAGCTTGATCTTGTGGTTTCTGCACAAGTCAAGGAGCATGATGGGGCTAGGGGAGTGGTTCTTTCCCATTCTCTATTGTCATCAGTATTTTGGGGTTTTTTGGAAGCGCAGCTGGGAGCTGAGCATGGCAAGAGAGATGTGGAGAGGCCCTTGAAGATGCATAAAATACCCTGGAGCAGTGCCTCGTGTGTACAGGAACTGCCATCGCAGTCACCAGTGGCTTGTCCAGTCTCTGCAGTAGGCAGCCTCAGCGGTGCTGGAAGGAGCTGCAGTCTGTGGTCATGCAATCACCCATCCGTTAAGGTAAGAGATGTGGATTGGGACAGCCACATTTGTTCATGTCCTCCCAAGGGTTCTCATCCTCCCTCTAAATGTGCAACCTTCCTTGAGCCCTACGAGCATCTGGTACCTGCTGGTAGCAAGTTCTATGGGCAGGCTGAGTTTGAAATAGTGTTTCCTTCTGTGTTTTAAACAGGCTGCCTATCAAACTCATTACGTGCTGCTGTCTGCTTGTCCTGAGGAAGTGAACAAGCCATCCCCACCCCGGCAGCCTCATGGGGCGAGGATCAGGAGAGCCCAGAGTCATGGGACTCC
>NW_017729020.1:5757554-5758052 GCF_001723915.1 Gavialis gangeticus
ATGCTGCTGTCTGCTTGTCCTGAGGAAGTGAACAAGCCATCCCCACCCCGGCAGCCTCATGGGGCGAGGATCAGGAGAGCCCAGAGTCATGGGACTCCACGAGCAAGAACGGAGCTGGAGCAGCTAAGGGTGGGCTGTACAGGGAGAAGGGGACTGGCGCCTTGCCTCGCTGGGAAGCATGACCTCTAAGGGCAGAAGGGATGCAGGTAAGCAGGCAGGATGAGGGCTTGGGAGGGGGAGGACTGTGAGCCAGAGGCTGGGGTGAAGGGGGAGAGAAAGCATTGGCAGAGGGTGGCAGGTTTGCCCAAGCTGAGCTCCACAGGAGGAGCCTGGACGCTTGGCTCCTCGGGTCATGCCAGGTCATTCAGGCTCCTGCCAGCAATGTTGTGAATGGTGCAGGCTGTCTCGTGCAGAACAGGGGCACAATGGTGCCGGGCCCCTGGGATGAGGTGCAGCAGCCGACGGCCCTGGAAAGGGAGATGCAAAATCCAGAGCTTT
>NW_017729020.1:5763052-5768255 GCF_001723915.1 Gavialis gangeticus
CTGGGCCCCTGGGATGAGGTGCAGCAGCCGACGGCCCTGGAAAGGGAGATGCAAAATCCAGAGCTTTCTAGGGAATTTCTGGTCTTGACCAAGTGCTGGTGAGTGGGAGCAGCGTCCTTCCCCAGAGCCCAGCTTTGCCTTTGCCCCGTTGTTGTGGCTGCAGAGGTGTCTGCAGAAGCATGCTTGCCTTGACTCCTGCCCTGAGCCGGGGGGCCATGCTGTCACGGCCGGGAGAGGCTTTGGGCCTTTTCCTTGCAGCAGCTCCAGGAGCACGTCCCAGCACCGGGAGCCGGCTCTGCAGCTGCGGCGATGTGATGAGTGTGCATAACGAGCCAGCCCCGGGAGAGGCTGTGCGCGCACAGCCTGCTGCCGCCGCGTCATCCATCACTCCCTGGTTGTTTGCCAGTTAAGGAAGAGCCGAGGACAAGCACTACAGAGAAAAATCTGGAGTTTCATGGTTCTGACATCAGCACTTTGTGCCTTGGCTACTGCTGAGTCTCCACCAGGCTATTTCTGTCCATGCTCAGACATGACCCCCTTCCCCGCATTCACACAACCATCTCCTGCATGTGCTAGGAGTGCTTCGAGTGCACCTGTGCCACCGGGCTGGGAGCATGCAGGCGGCAAGGCCTGGAGCTCACCAGGTCCACAGTGGGACTCATGCTCTGTTTCCAGCTGAACCCAGCTAAGGTGACTTTCTGGATCAGTGACCGTGGAGTGGTGTATTGTGGGCTGCTCAGTAATCAATATTCCCGTCCACGTTGCTGTTGTCATGTGAGAGGGAGCTGGGTAGCAGGACCCAAGGGGCGGGAGGCAGCCCAGCTTCACAGTGCTCTTTGCGTTCCCGCGTTCTTGCTGGGAGCAGCAGCAACCTGCCCAGCCACCCCACAGGCAGGGATAGGGTGAGCCAGTGCATTGCTAAGTGCAGCCCAGGCTCCCTCTCCATATGGCTGGGCCTAGGGGAGACAGCGGCTGCTGCTGCAGCAATTCCACGCTCCCCCTCTCACTTTACGTGGCTTACAGGAAGCGGCTGCTGCTAATGCAGGGACACGCCAGAGCCACTTGCTAAGCACGCCAGGCACTGAGTCAGTAAGAGACTAATCAGCGCCACTTGCCTTCTGCAAAAGGCTCCTGCATCCTTGCAGTCAGCGGGAGGTGCTTTGCTCAGCCCCAACTCCCAGGCTGGCCCTGCACAGGCAACTGTGCTAAGAGCCCCAGCCTGGAGCTCTGGAGGAGGCTGGTTGTGCCTGGTTAGCTCTGGCTTGCCGAGGACTCCGAAGCAGCTGCTGTGGGCTCTGGGGATGCTGTGGCACCTGCCCCGAAGCCAAGAGAAGCCTCTACACCCAGCCCCCCCCTCCTCTGTGCCCAGATCAGGGGTGGTGGCCTGGACCATCCATTTAAAGCCTGAAGAATTCTTGTCTCCTGGCCTAGTCTGCTTCCCTGCTGTGTTTGGAGAGCTGCTTGCTCCTGCCTGGCCCTGGGGCTGGCTTCCTCATGTAGCGCTGACCACCCTTCGCCCCATGCTCCAGGCTTTCCCGGGCTGCTCCTGTGGCCAGGGAAGTTGAGGGAGAGCTGACACAGTTGGGCTGCAGACCCAGCATTGCCAGCCTGGAGCTCAACACTCATGGCCCAGGCTCTAGCATGGCCAGAGGTTGCATTTCTTTCCCCTTATTCCTGGGCTGCCAGTTCACTCGCACTGTTTTTAGGTTTTTCTCTGCAGCCGTGGGAGCTAGAAGTTCTTGTGCATTATCAGAGGAGAAACTGAGGCTCTCTTGCCTCCTCTCAAGTGCAGGAGGTACGGCTGCAAGGATACGAGATAACCTGCGAGGCTGGTGATGGAGACGGGTGACCCTAGATTCCCGGCCAGACCTCGGCCATCCCTTCGGTGTGCAGCACATCTCCTTCCTCCTTCGCATCGCCAGAAGAGATGAGAAGTCCAGCATCCCTGATGTCATGGGTCGCAATAGCTTTGATGGGGCAGCAGCTGAGCATCTTGACTTAGTAGGTGAACTGGTGTCATGGCAGCATGGCAGGGTTTTGCTTACTGTGATATGCTGCTGCAGTGAGGGGCCCTGGGCTTAAGGTCCTGGCTCCTGTTTTTCCCCCCGCGTGCAGGAGGTCCCTGATGATTGGCGCACTGGGAGCCGAGGGGCAGCTCTAAGGACCAGAGCTGCAGGGTGCCTCCTGGGCTCGTTAGCCAAGGCCCAGGGCAGATTTCAGCAGCTCCCTCAAGAGGGCACAGGCTCAGACTTCCCCCTGCAACTGTGCTGCTCCTGCAGTGACAAGGGAGGGTGCAGCCTGCTCAGAGATTCCCAAGGGCTGTTCCCTGCCCATCAGAGACATCCAGGAGTTAATTCTCCATCCTGCAGGTGAGTCAGCCTCTTACTGCAGGGCCCAGAGCCTGGTGCTGCAGGGGATGTTGTCTCTGGCTCAGGATGAGAGTGCAGGGAGGGACTGCCGCTCTCTCAGGAGGCTGGAATGCTTCTTCTCCAGCATTTCCAGGCGGGGAGCAAGCCGACCTTTCGAGTTAGGGAAGCCTGATTCATAGATCCCGTGGCAGACCTGTGCCCATGTGCAAGTCCTCCTGGGACTGCCTGTGATCTCCTGCTTTTCCTTCCATGAGGTCCTGGCCTCACCCCTCACCCAGGATGGGGCAAGGTTGCAGGTACAAGGGCTTCTGTGCACCTGACTTGTTCCCCTTGTGTAAAGGCTCTCGTGTGTGTGTCCCTGCTGCGCTGCATTGCTCTGTTGCGGTGCCTGGCTTTATCTGGAATTAAGTGTGTCACTTATCCTCCTGGGCATCAGGCATGTGACACAAGCAGTGCACAGACAGCATGTCCCAGTCCTCACCATCTGCTGGACCCCCAGAAGGTTTGGCCTCCCAGGTGTCTCTGCAAGCCCCACAGGTGAAGTTGCTCTTTCTGCTTCTAGCACTGCCATGTGTGGAGCAAGGAAACTTGGCAGAGAAGAGGTGAGTGCAGGGAAGTGTGTCCAGCAGGGCCCAAGGCAGCAGGTATTCCGGGAGGCAAAGCCTGTGCATTAGGATCTCGGCAGATCTCTGAAGGATCCCCATCACTCTCCACCGGTGAGTAACATGGGTTGTGTTCCACGAGTAACATGGGAAGGACTCTTGCCACACTACAGAGCTGATCCCTGGGGTAGGGCTGGCTCCCTTTGAAGTGGGCCTGCAGGGTGTAGCAGTGGTGGTGTGTGGAGCTGGCATGGGGCAGAGACATGGCACCAGGAACAGTGGTCAGTGGGCTGTACCGTGTGCGCATCCTGTCCCTGACTCCAAGACTGCCCCCACTCCCCCACCTCACACAGATCCTGTGCAGCAGAGACAGGGCTTTGGGCACATGGCTGATGCAGCTGGATCCTGGGCATTGCAGGGACCATGCCAACTGCTCCGTGCTTTGCATCCTTCCACTGGGGCCTCTGCAAACCAGGAAGGGGTGGGTGACAGGGATGCATGTGGCCCAAGGGATAGCCTGCATAGGTGGGGACCCAAGAGGCTGGGTGGGGGAAGCATAAACATCATGTGGCAGGTGGCAAGCAATAGACAGAGTTGCCTGTGGAGGCAGGGGGCCAGGGCCAGGGAGAGGGGCCATGACAGGTGTGTGGGAGCAGACATCCATGACACCAGCCCCAGTGAGAAGTAAGTCATTACTGGGGGAGGCAGCTAGGCCCCAAGTCAAAGAGCCCCTCTGACCTTGGCCACAGGCTGATTGGTGCAGAGACATAGCTCTCCACACGTCAGCACTTGCAGCTCAGACAGGTAAATGCAGGTGAAATGTGGGGCATGGGGCATGGGGCAGGGGCACTGACCTGCTTGGAGCTCACCCAGAGATCTTGTGCCAGAACCCAGGCTCTGCTGGGTGGCACCAAGCAGGCACAAGCCAGCTTGGGAACTGCGGTTGACTTTTCTGGTGCGGGGCTGCCAACAGGGAGATTGAGCCCAGGGTTGTTGTCTCCCATTCACAGCCAAGATCCCGCCCCTCCCCAGGCTTTCATTCAGCAGAGGCACGGTGTGGAGAAGATGCTGCTGAGCTGCACTTTGCTCTAGTACTTGGCACGTCCTTTGCAGTAGCGCCTGTTTTCCAAGCAGAGAGGCTGCCAGTCTCCCGAGCGTGAGCAGCAATTCCCCATCACCGTCCCTGAAAGGAGCCAGAATTGGAGCCCAGAGAGCAAGCAAGCGATGCTGTTACTGCTGCTGCTGCACAGAGAGTGAGTGAGAGGGAGAGGATGGGAGAGACTGGAAAATGTGCCTGCATCAGCAGCACTGCAGTGGTAAAGCCATTGCCTGACTGTACAAGCTACGGCTTGCGATGCATTGCTACGGGGAGCCGAGAGGAAATGCACTGGCCTTCTCATCTCGCTGCCTCGCTATTGTCATCAGGCACTAACTGCTGAGAGTTATTTTCCTTTTGGTGGTCAGCTGTCTGCATTGCCCCGATGCGGCAGGAGAGGCAGTGAGGGGGGAGCACACGGCACCAGCCACGCTTCCCGTCCCACCAGGAGGACTCTGAATGATGAGCCAGTGCGGTCGGGCTCTGCTGCAATGGTGCACAGAACCCCTGGAGCAGCCGGGCTTGGGATTATTCGTGCCTTTTCATAAAGGTGTCCTGGACTTTATCTAGCAACTAGCTGGAGGCATCAGCTGCCCTTTGGGGCTGGCAATCTGCTTCTCATCTCCCCATCGTTGCTGGTCGGGGTCACCAGTGTCTGAGGTGAGAGAAAGGACCTTCTGCGTGGGGACTGGGGGGACTGTGTGAGGAGGACTGCAGCCCTGACCCACCATGGCTCAGGCAGCCAAACAACTGAAGAAGATTAAGGACATTGAGGCGCAGGCTCTGCAGGAGCAGAAGGAGAAGGAGGAAACCAACCGCAAACGCAGGAACCGCTCCCGGGACCGAAAGAAAAAGGTGAGAGGGGCTGGGGGCAGGCAGCTCTCCTCGGACCCCCGTGTCATCAGCTGCAGGAGCAGCCTGCCAAGCACAGAGCAACTTTGAGGGCAGGTATCTGTCATTTGCCCCGAGGGCTCCAAGGAGGGAAAGGGTGTTCAGGCAAGTCGCATTTAGTTGGGTTCCAAATCAAGCCCTTAATTATCTGCCAGTGACAGGTTTGCTCTCCAGGGCACATGCTCTGGCTGGCCGCTGTGTGCAGGCACCTCCGAGCTCTCAGGTATACATGGGGGGGTGGGGGG
>NW_017729020.1:5768697-5771570 GCF_001723915.1 Gavialis gangeticus
TCTCAGGTATACATGGGGGGGTGGGGGGGCTGTAATTGTGCTGTGCCTCTCCCAGCTCTGCCCAGGGGGCTGCCAACAACCTAGGACCCACGGAAGAGTTGCCAGGGGCCCCCAGCCAAACCTACAGCAGAAGCATGGGGACATCTTTGGGGCCCTGAGTGTCCTCTATCACCACCTGAGGGGAAGGGGGTATTTACAGCGGGGAATCCCACACCCCCATGCCCCTCAAGGCACAGATGTATTCAGTGGCTGGTCTTGGGCTCAGTGGCAGAGAGGAAGTGTAATGAATGGATTGGGACCAGCTCCCCTGCCGCCGCCGCACATGCCTCAGCAGCCAGCCCTGGCTCTGGGGACTGAGGGGCCAGGCTGCGGCTCCTCTCTGCAAAGTTGCTGTGTTTGCAGGGCAGGAGCTCAGTTGGGAGATCTTTGCTGCCCCTCAGAAATGTGTTGATAGTGGGGGCCTGGGGGAAAGGGCCCGGGCCTGGGGAATCTGTGCCGCAGCAGTCAGAGAGACAGCAAGGAGGGAGGTGAATCCAGGAGAGACCCTGTTGGGTCTTGTCCTGCTGAAATGAGGGGCAGTTGCTGGAAACCCGCTCTCTTGCTTCTCCTGTCCAGTGGACCGCTCAACTTCCATGGCTCCCCCACTGGCCTGCCTTCCACTCGCCTCTGACAGCACAGTGGTGCCCAGCAGTGGGTGTTGGGAGCTGGGACTCCTGGGTTCCTCTCTTGTTTCCAGACCCCGTTTGCTTCTGTAGCTTTGGACAAATTGCTTCTCTGCGTGGGTTAGGGGAGGGCGGGAAGGTACATCTGTCCTAGCTGATGGCGGGGAGGCTGGCGAGTCTCAATAGTATGCAAAATCTATCAGCACCTTCCCGGCAGAGGTGCATCCAGCAGCCCTGGGAGCTCCACCTTGGTGCAGCCAGGCCAGGGCCTCCCACGCCTCTCAGGACAGGCTGCGGGAAGCAGGGGGTTCGTGGTGCCTGAAAGCATCTAATGCCAGCCACATAGCTGCAAGGCACTTCACTGCCTTCCGAAGTACTCAGCAGCAGGTTGGACGTCTTGTCTCTCTGTGTCCCTGTGCTCTTTTCTCCTGAACTTGTAGGCTTCTTGGGGCAGGGCTGTCTCCGTGCTGCATGCACAGAGGCTGGCATGGCCTGCCCTGGCTTGTACTTGGGACCCATCCACCCCATTGTGATACAGATAAATACAGGACGGCCTGACTGGGAGCAGACTCCTGCAGGGCCCTTGCAGACCCCAAGACCCATGCCAAGGAGTACCCCAGCTCAGTGACATGTGGCAGGGAAGCTTTCATAGTTTCATAGTAGGTAGGGTCAGAAGGGACCTGAGCAGATCATCAAGTCTTGTCTCTGTGTCAGGGGCTGTTCGTCTGGTCTGTGTGTCCTGAGGCAGGCAGGACGCAGAGTAGCCGCTGGCTGATACTGTTGCGTGCCCTTGTCTGTCTCCTCAGGGAGCTGAGCATCTCTGCTATCACCCTTCCTGGGTTCCCTCCTTCCCTCCCCCTGCTGATAAGCTGGGCATGTGATTGCAGTGGAGTGAGACTGGGGTCTGGGTTGAGCAGCACTTTGGCAGCCTCCTGCACTTTGTGCACCTTCCCCACCACCTGGGCCGGCAGAGATGCTGGCTGCACTGTTCAGGAGCCAGCTGGGATGCTCTGACAGGCTGGTCCCAGCTGCACGCTTGGGTCAGTGTCTGCCGCTGGTGGAGTCTGACCTGGGAAACCAGGTTTCCAGAAGCCTGTTCCTTCCCAGGTTGCCTCTGTGCTGCGTGGCGAGGTGGTCACAGGCCAAGCAGAAGCACCAGGGGCTTTGCCACGGGCTCTGCTGATGGACCTTGGAACAAGTCGCACACGCCTCCGTGTGCTTCAGTGTCTCACCTGGGGAAGGGGGTAACGAGCTGACCTCCTTTGTGCGGCCTCTTGGCCCTGGTGGAGAGAAGTCCTTGAGGAGAGCTGGGCATTGCTGCTGTGTGTTGTGCTTTGCCTCCCCTGCGTGTGGAATGACTCCTTTTCAAGGGAGAGTTAAAGAACAGGGAAAGTTGCAAGCCAAAATGTTAGGGAAGCAACTTTTTCTTTCTGGTCTGCAGACCCAGAAAAGGCAGCTAGGAAGAGGCATGGACCCCTCGGGGCTGGGGTCCTAATCCCATGACTGTGGAGTTAAAAAGTTTCTTCTCCGCATCAAAGTGAAGTCTGCAGGATCAGGGGAAACAGGAAAGGTGTTAATCACAGCATTCAGTTTGGGAGCCTTTTGACTCCCCAGTTGCCCTCATGACTCTTTCTCTCTGTCAAGTAACAATGGAGGGAGCTGAGATCTGAAAAGAGATCAGTGAGCAGTCTCACAACACGGCCTCGGGCCCTGGCTTCAGGCTCTCTTGTCCAAAAGCAGAGGAGTATTAGAGCAGCCGAGGGCTCTTCCCTTGTCTCTTAGCGCTGGCGCTCTATTGTTACCGCTGTGCCGTTCTGTTTACTCTGATACAGTGGAAAGAAATCTCCTTTTGTGGGGCTGCAGAAAGGGGTCCTGGAATCTCCTTGATTTCTACAGCCCAGTTCCTCTGCAGTGCCCTTTACCTCTTCCCCCAGATGAACCTGGGCTTTTGCCCCTGCATCCTCCAGCAAACAGCACATGCGGAGGTGCCCGCACACGGGGTTTTGGGTTAGAGCGTAGCCGGGGCCTGCCTGGGAGGCGACTGGTGCTGACTTGTGGTTACAGAAACCTGGGCCTGAGCTGAACCCAGAATCTGGAGCTCATGGAGAGTCAGGAGCTCTGTCCCTGGGGTCCCTGCTCCTGTCTCTGGGGCAGTCCTCCCCATCAGCTCACCTCCTTTCCACCGGCAGGTCACCCTGCCCGGTACCAAAG
>NW_017729020.1:5776570-5787123 GCF_001723915.1 Gavialis gangeticus
CTGCAGCGTCCTTTACCTCTTCCCCCAGATGAACCTGGGCTTTTGCCCCTGCATCCTCCAGCAAACAGCACATGCGGAGGTGCCCGCACACGGGGTTTTGGGTTAGAGCGTAGCCGGGGCCTGCCTGGGAGGCGACTGGTGCTGACTTGTGGTTACAGAAACCTGGGCCTGAGCTGAACCCAGAATCTGGAGCTCATGGAGAGTCAGGAGCTCTGTCCCTGGGGTCCCTGCTCCTGTCTCTGGGGCAGTCCTCCCCATCAGCTCACCTCCTTTCCACCGGCAGGTCACCCTGCCCGGTACCAAAGCAACAGTTGCTGATGCTGCAGATGCAGAGGCAGGTGCAGCTGAGAGAGGCCTCCCTGGACAGGACTCACAGCACTGCTGGTGCCAGGACACTGGGCTTGCCCCCAGCTCCTCTCCTGCATGGCCCGCTGTGCCCTCTAGGTCATGGGTAGCATGATTGTTGCCTGGCTGCTGATGGTCCGGCCTTGTCAGACCCAGCAGACGAGTTGGGGAAAGCACTGCTGCATCAGCAGGAGCAGCAAGCACATGCTGGCCATGACAGGCTGGGGCTGCAGGCACCTGGTGCTGGGGAGCATGGCGAAGGGTGAGCCTGGGGAGAGATGTCCTGGGAGGTAGGTGCTGGCATCTCTGGGGGGCAGCCCTTGCCATGCTAGGAGGACGTGCGTCCTGCGTGCAAGACGGGGTGAGTGTGACAGTCCCAGCACTACTCAAGGCTGCTGGGACATGGGTTTGCAGGACTCTGGGGGATGATGCCACTGGCTGCTCTGCAGGATGAAGCCGCCCTCCATCCTGGGCAGGCTTTATGAATACAGAGCCCATATGTTGAGGGGCTGGGAGTGCTGGGCAGGGAGGTCTATGCAATGACTCCCTCTGACACTGTTTATGTGACCTGTCACCAAGCCCTGTGCAATGGCAATGCTGTCAGGATTAGAGAGAGCATCAGTGCTCGGTCTGACTCCCTCCCTCCAGGCCAAGGCCCAGGCAGGGAGCAGGCAGCTGCTGCTTGACCCAGGCAAGCTCTCATGCCCTGGGGGTAGGACTTGCGGTGGCTGCTGCGGACTCCCCTGCTGCTGCTCTCTCTATCTGGTCTCACCTGGTGCCACTTGCTGCTCTCCACCCTGCTCTGGGTACACACTGGTTATCACGGGAGCATCTTGCTTCCTCCCTGCCTGCCATATCCAGCAGTGCCAAGGGGAGGTACTGCTCAGTATCAGGGAGGGAGGGCAGAGCATGGAGCCTGGTACCACAGTCGTTTCTGCACTGCAGTCTCCTGGCCGAGCAGGGTGTTTAGGACCCATCCAGGAACAGGTGTGTAGTGCTGTGGTGTCGCAGGGGGTTGGGATGCAGCGTTGCTCAGGGGTGGCAAGAAGGCTAACACCATTCCTACCTGGTGCAGTTGTAGCACCACCTCTGCTGCTCATCTGCGTCCCCTCCTACACCCTTCCCAGGGCTGGGGGTGCCCAGGACCCTACTCCTCTCACCCTCTGGCAGTGCTGGCGCACACAGGGAAGGGTATGTTGGACTGGGGAACCTTGCGTCTTCCCCTGTCGCTCGCTGTCTACAGGCAGCGCAGCCTGCTCAGCCCTGAAAGCAGCAGCCAAGGCCGGGAGCCTGCTCCCATGTCCTTCCCTGGCAGCCAGCGAGCACCCGCTGGAGGGGGAGTGTGCTGCTGGATGACACCGGAGCAGAGCATAGGCGTCTGGCTAGGCAGGCATCAGGCACCCCCACAACAGGGCTGAGCTGGTGGCTGGGGAGGGGGTCATCAGGAGGGGCAGGTGATGCCAATCTGCATTGCTGCTCTGCAGGCTGTTAAATTATTCAGGTAATAATGGGCTCGGACTGTGCCTGCCAGAGCAGAGGGGATAAGGCAGGGCAGGAGGGGGAGTGGCTTGAGCCTTGCAGAGGTAGAAGCCTGGCACAGGAGCCCCCACCTTGAAGCTGTCCCCAAGGTGCCATTCCCCAGGGCAGCATCATCCCAGCTCGTTTCCCCAGCTGCCAGTGGGAGGCTGCTGCTGCAGAGACCTGGCAGAGCTCAGCTCGAAGGGAACCAGCTTCCCTGAGTGCTAAAATTAGAAGTTTTGTTTGAATTATGCTAATTTGGTTTAATTGCCTAAGTATGTCAAGGTTCTTCAGAAATGCATCTGCACTGGAGCTGGGAAGCAGGGGGCACGTGGCCCCACTGCTGGCTTGGCATGGGTGCTCTGTCCCCCTGCATCTCTGCAGGTCTCCCTGCTTCTGGCTCCAGGCAAGCTGGTCCAGACAGCATCCTGCCCTGGCTGAGAGCAGTGACGTGAAGGGCTCCTGCGGGCATGGAGCAGCAGCTTCCGAGCGCAGCGTGGAGCTCGCGGCATCCCAGGGGCCTGGAAGCATCTGACAAATGCCTCGGCAGGCTAGGCCTGCACGAAGCTCCAGAGCGCGCTGCAAAAATCTGCTCCTGCCCCAGAGCTGAGCTGGGTCATGCCTTCAGCTGTGATGCTGCTGGTGGCAGCACAGCCCGAGCGGACGCTGGCAGGTTCTGCTGAGTGGCTAATAGAGCTGAGCAAGAGCTAGGAATCCACTCAGGGGCTGCAGGAGTCGGGAGACTCTGTTAACTGGAGGGTATCTAAATGTCACGGCCCCCGGGCTTGCTAATGAAATGCCATCAACAACAGCAGTGAAGCACCAGGTATTTGGCAAAGTGTCTGGGGAGGCAGCAGGAGAGAGAGCAGCAGCCAGGGAACGGCCGAGGTTTCTATATTTACACAGAGCCAGGGAGGAGCACGTGTGTGCCCATGTCCAGGGCATCACAAGGCCCGTGTCACTTCAGCAAGGCAGTGAACAGAGACGCAGGGTTTGGGACTGTGCTGCAGTGTGGCCACAGGCCTTTGCAGGGCCACCAGGTGTGTGCCTGCGTACAACAGGCTGTGCTTGCCAGGAAATGCAGAGCGTGGGGGCCCGCGCCTTCTGCTGTGCATGTGTGGCCGGTTCAGCAGCCAGTCGGGACCTGTGTTCTGCCCTCGGGCCCTTGCTACCGAGGTGCCTGGCACTAATGCTGGTACATCCAGGCACCCTTTCATCTGCTCTGCACAGTCCCTTGTGAGGAGCATGCAGCGTTCTTCGCAGCACTGCAGATGAGTGCAAGAAAAGCAGGATCGCATTTCCCAGTGAAATCCCTTGGTAGTAGAATCCCATTAGGACCCTATAGGGCCCGTGGGTGAGCTCAGGACAGCCTTCTCTTCAATGCTGACCTTGCAGCCCTCTCAAGAGCCACTCGGAATAACACCACCCTATTGTCCCTGCCCTGACGCAGCTCAGGGCCACGCGGGTGCCAAGGGGCAGCTCAGCTTCACCGTGTCATGACAGCGTGTGCTGCTAATGGCTCCCAGGAGCAGAGCGCTGGCTGGCTCTCCATTGGCCTGCCTGTACGATTCCTCTGGCTGGGGTCTTATGCCACGTGTCAATGGTGAATTTGGATGTGCATGTGGTTCCTGTGTTCAGGGAGGGGTCCCCCCTGTACCCTCTGCACAGAGGCTGTGCTGCCTGTGCAAACCCTGTGGGGCTGTCTGGCTCCCAGAAAGCCTTGCTTCACTGGTCACACACAGGTGTCTGCATCCTGGCTGAAGAAGGGGGCTCAGGGAAGGCTTTGCTGACAAAGCAAGGCTCTCCAGACCCCCCCCCCCAACAGAGCAGTGCCTGCATACTCCTTTGTGTTTTGGGTACCACTGCAAGCAAAGATCTTATGGCAGGCTCCAGCAGCCCCCCACCCTGGTGCTGAAGCCTCCACAGAAGTGCCCCTGCATTCTGCATCCGAGCATGCAGATCCGGCCCTGCCTGGGCCACTGGTGGATGGCTCCTGTTCTGGCAGAGCTGCAGTCTGCTGCACACATGCCCCAGCCCTTCCTAGGCTCTCTCCACCCCGTTTGCCTCTAGGGTCTCTCTGGGCTGGATTCCACGGATCGCGGTCTTGGTGACATATGGGGCGTTCTAATTAGGCTACTAAACGTGAACAATCTGCAAGCTGAGCTGAGCTCGAACAGCGCAGCGCTCGGCGCTGCCAGCTGTCCTTGCCTCTCCTTGATGAGCCTCGTGCTTTGGCGATGGGAGGGCAGTGGGGTCCCCCCCGCCACACTGCAGTCAGCCCTGTGGTGCAGCAAAGCCAGGGTAGGACTCTGCTGTGCTCTGGCAGAAGGCTCTTGGCAGATGCAGGTCTGTGGGTTGTCTCTTGCCCTCTGTGCTAAGGTGGCGTCACATTGTCAGTGACTGAGCATCCTGCATGGGGGCTTGGCTTTGAAGCGGCCCAGGCCAGGTAGGAGGAAGAGTCTTGCTACCGGGTTTGCCCCTGTGGAAACCTTCCAGCACCTTCCCTTGTGCTGGGCACCGCTAACCTGAGGTAGCGGTCATTGTGATTCCAGCCGTGGCCGCTCGCTGACGCAGAGCCGCTCCCTCCAGGAGCAGGTTGGACTTGTCACAGGCTGGCACATACCAGGAGCGACAGGGCGATCGATAGCATCACCTGCTTTCTGTGCACGTTGGAGGAACGTGCAGGTTGCTGCACCTGCTTTCAAGCTTCTGCATCAGGAGGAACTGCAGCACCGTTGGGTGAGGGACGGTGTAAAATACCTGCTGCCCATCTGTGCCCAGAGCCCGGCTCATGGAGCTGCACCTGGCAGGAACCCCTCCTGGAGGGCAGCACGCAGGCAGGAAAGGCTGTGAGCCAGACAGCCACTTGCCTTGCTACCATGGGGGAGTCTGACTGGCAGGAGCCCCACAGATCACTGCTCGGTGACTATTGGAGCGTGGCCTTGGCACAGGCTCCCATGCAGGCTGGGCATTACAAGCATGGGGCAGACCTGTCTAAAGGCAGGAGTTGCCAGCACCCAGGCAAGATAAGACCCATCCCTCAGGAAGGAGCATCACGTGCTGGGATTTTCCATCTCCCTGATGCTCTGAGCTCTCTGAGAGAGAGGGTTAGGATGCAGACTGGCACTCTGGCCTGGTGCTTGGGTCAGGGACACAAGGGGAGAGAGGCCCTTCACTGGACACACAGCACACAGGGTTGTGCCCCAAGGGCAGGCGTCATTTGGGGGTGTCCAGCAGGACGCTGGCATGCCACAGGACGACGTTAGAGAAAGGGAAAGTGACACTGGACACGCTAGCTGTTATTTTAACTGCTGGGCAGGCTCTGGACAGAAGAGCTCGGATCCTGTCTGCTGTCACTGAGGGCTGGGCAGAGCGTGCAATATGTTAACTTTCTCAGTGGTTGCTGGAGTCACGTGTGTGTGAAATTCTCCCTGAGCTACAGCTTGGCGGAGGGCTTTCTGTTTTGCATGCGTGTGCCCTGCGTGCTCCCAGCACTGCAGGCGTATGAAGCAGGGTTACTGGGTCATTGTCCAGCAACAAGCTGTGCATTGGTTAAACCATGATGGCACAGCTCGCAAAGCAGCTGGGCGATGTTGTGAATTCCTTGGTAAGGGAAGATGCTGTATCTGCAGACTGCAAGATGTTGTTCTGGTTATCAGCCTGTCAAAAAGCGGGAGGAGTATAGCCAACAGGAGCCGGCTCCAGCCCAGGGAGCATGGTCAGCAGAAGGCTCAGAAATGCCGACGGTAATGACACCACGTGTTTTCCCACCCCCTTCCTGAGGCACGCGTCCTGCAGCCCTGAACTTGGCCTTGCTGGGAGCCTGCTGAACACCAGGGGTGGGTGCTGCTGGCACTTCAGACAGTCATGGTCTCTTGTACAGGGAAGAAGCCTGGCTGCCCTCAGCCACCAGACACAGCAGCATTTGGACACAGGCAGAGTGGGTGGCGGGCGACCCCTGGCATGTTCACAGTTGTCTGGGGGCATTGTTCGCTGGTGACACTTCCCAAATGCCAGCCCTGCTAATGACCTTTGCCTCTGTGCATCTCCTCTGCAGGGCTATGTGGAGACCAGTTCTCTCCCTGCTCACATAGCCTCCTGGCGTATGCGGGCTCTTAGCCAGGCGGTGGTTGCCTTACCCTGGAGGAAGCGAATGCCTCCTGCCCCCTCCTTGCCACCTGTCTGCAGAGCAGGTGCATCTTGGGGCTCTGGCAGCAGTGGTGGCATGCAGCGTGTACTGCGCTTGGAGGCATCTGCTGCAAGCTCCCACGGCTCATGCCTCGAAGCTTACTGCAGCTGAGCTGGGAGCAAAGATCTTCCACAGGACACTTTAAAACAGCTGCCCCTGCTCCGTGCCCCCCGCATAACTGTGCAAAAGGACCTGATGTTGCCCAGCCCGCAGGCCCAGCATGGATGGGCACCGTGCAGGGCTCAGCGTTCGGCACTCGGCACTGACAGCATCAACTCCGCAGCAGGCCTCGGGGGACCCCAGAGCAAAAGACAATGAAAGCCTGCTGCCGTGACAGCATGGTTGGCGCAGGCCACCGAGGCCTGAGGGCATCCTTGCAGTGCAGTGGCCTGCGGCAGATCCCGGCTGGTCTCTGGAGGGGGGATCAAACAGCCTGCGTCCCCTGCGGTACAGAGCCCTTTGTCAGCCGGAGTCATTTCTCCTCCACGATGCGCTGGGGAGCAGGTAGCGCCCACGTGCTAACCCAGTGGCCCTTCAGGGCTGGTCTCCACGTGGCTCCTGGTTAACTCCTTGGGCACCAGCAGTCAACTTACCAAACTGCTCAGCAACTGCGATGCAAACTGCAACAGCGGCACCTTCTTACTGAATCATTTAGCAGGAGATTTTTTATTAATAACGCAAATTAGCCTGCAAAGTGTTGGCTTGTCGGGTGTGAAATATTAATCTCAGTGGGGTGCCCGGATCTCCAGCTTACCCCAGCCAGCCCGCACGGTGCTGTCCGCAGGCAGGACAGACACGTGCACCCATGCGGGCCGGCTGCCCGATGGTGTTACACGCTTTAAACAGACTGACACGTGAGAAGCCGGCAAATTCCCTCTCCAGTGTTGCCATGGCAGCAGCAGCTGACAAGCATTTCAGGTTTCTCGAGCAGGGTCGTGTGGCCTGGCTGGTCGGGCAGGGGTGGGCTGGCTGCCCCCCACCCCCACCCAAGCCAGTACCCCCTGCCTACGGGCACTGCCAGCTCAGCCAGGCCTGGGGCCTCCGGGACTCCACTCCAGGTCTCCCTTTCCACCCATGGCCATGGCCAGTGCTATCCACCTGCAAGCACGGCGCTTCCCCACCAGAGCCCTCGTGGTCTGTGCTAGGCCCTGTCCGCGTTAGGAGAGCGATCCTGGCGTCAGCTGAAACACTGCGTTTCCTTGGGTCAGTGCCCAGCCCTCATTATCCTGGGCTATAATTGCCCCAGGAAACGCAGTACTTCCTCTTCTCTTTTGGGTGCTCCCAGCTCCAAGGGGCTGCGTGTGCTGCTGACATGCTCTGAGCCCCATGCTGGCAGCCTCTTCTGGGAGGTCCCAGCCGAGGAGCTTGGAGGCCCCCGATGTTGTGCAGGGGAGCAGCCGCTGCCCCTGCCTGCCCCGGCTGTCTGTTATGGGTGCCAGCATTTGGTGTCCAGAATAGTTTGGAGTCTCTGGAAAATAATTAGGCAGCAGTATCGCCAGGTACCAGGTGTCCGACCGCTGCCTAAAACAGTAACAGTGCAGTCACCAAGACAGACGCTCCCGCAAATAACCTGATTATTCTGCACACCACCGGGTGGAAAGCCTCAGCGTGCTCTGGTTCGCTAATGACTGTGTGCGCAAGGCACGTGGTTGCTGGACCCGGTGCTCCTGGACCGAAATAAAACCATTGCGTAAAGACCTCATGCCCTGGTGCAGCTGAGCAGAGGCTTCCTGCCTGCCTGCACCCTGCACAGACCCACTGGACGGGAGTAAAATAGAGGGCTTAGCTTGAGCTTGAAGGATCTTGGTAACTTTACTACAGGCTTCATGGAGGCTCCAGCTGTGAAGAAGCCCAAGGGAAGAAGATGCACCAGTCCCCTGTGGTGGTGCCTGTTGCTGTCCCGGCTCATAGGCACCCTCAGCCTGCTTTTTCTGAGGCTGTCTTATGTTTCCACCATTGCTCTTTTCTCCTTCCTGACCCCATCTCAGTTCTGAGACTGACTGTCCTCTCTGGCTTCCCTGCTCTCTTGCCTCTGACTCCTGCCTCTGTTTTTCTGGATCCCCTTGTTCTTTCCTACATTGGGGGGTGGGGGAGAGGTTCACCAGTTGGCCCCAAAGGCAGGTGGCACCGGCAGTGGCGGGGGCGCCCACAGTGAGCGCAGATGGACCCTGGAAATGGCATGGTACTGTCACGCTGACGGAGCATGCCTCCATCACCTGTGCGCTGTACCAGGTGCTGAGCGGCCCCTGGTGCTCCGCAGCAGAGGGGCTATTGAAAGGCCTTGTCCAGTGTGCTCAGCAGCCCACAGCTCCCAGGCAAGTCCAGCTGTCAGGACAGCAGCAGGCTTAAGCCAGTGGCAGTGGGCAGGACACATGGATGCTTTATGCAGCAGCGTGTTAGGGATGCCTTGGCTGTGCACTGCGATGCCCCAGAAGCTCTGGTCAGGGAGTCCAAATGCAGGAGAACTGCTGACCTTGTCTGGTAGTCTCTGGTGTGCGTGGGTATGAGCCAGGCCCCTGTGAGCCCTGAGGGGAGCTAAGGAAGTGTGCTCTGACTGCTCTCTGCACTAAACAAAGGGGCTGTGTCCTCCAAGACTGGAGGGGAGGGGTGGGTGTGTGGACAAAGGCACTTGACCCATCGTGCAAAACCTGGTTTCCATTGGTGTTTGCACCCTCATGGCTCTGATCAGGGTATTTCAGGCACCTGAGTGCAGCCTGGGCTACCCCGGGGCAGGCCTGTGGGCTTGATTCTGCACAGGGCAGTCTGTTCTCATGGGAAGAGGGTGTGCATACAGCAGGGGCAGAGCTTGTGGCAGCATGCAGATCCATGGAAGTCCTCAGACTTCCCTTGCTCAGGACCATCCCAGCTCTGGGGCCTTGGTGTCTTGTGTGAGTGGCTCTGACTGGTCCCCATATACTGAGAGCCCTCAGGGGACAGCAGGGGCTCTGGTCCCTGGCTCGCCTCCATCGGCTGGGACTGCTCAGTGCTCTGTCTTGGCACAGGCTTCCCAGCAGCAGGAATTAGGATGGTACCAGAGCCTCTCCTAGCTGGGAACCAGAGGGGATACCTCTAAGGCAGATATCTCAGAGCAGCCCCTGACTCCTGCCAGCTGGGCTGTGCATGCTATGGATGCTGCCCTGACCTTGGAAGTTCGATCCTTGGGCTGGGATTTTGCGTGAGCGCCAAGCAGAGGAAAATTTCTGGGCTGCTCTGGCTCCATCCCCTGTAGGATGAATCAGGAAGCCCCTGGCGTGGAAGCAGCGGCCATGGCATGCTGCATTTGGCAGGGGCAGGGTCCATTTCCTGCAGTAAGCGACCCCCTGCGAGCAGCTGCAGAGTACGGAGGGGCAGGGTCCAGAAGAGGCTGTGTTCCCGGTGTGAATGCAGTCTGGTGGCATTGCTCAGGCCAGGGAAAAGCGCTGACGCTGCAAGCGCTAGCTGCAAAGCTGTCAGCCGGAGGGATGTCAAACCGTTGATCATCTTCCATTTTAGAGCAGCGCCGCACCTCCCGCTCGCCCAGCAGAGTCGGGGCAGCCCAGTCCTCACCTGCCGAAGGAGTGGGCGCAAGTGTTTCAGGGACTCTGGGACCCTGCTCCTCTCATCCAGAGGCATTTCCTGTCACTGGATAGACCTTGGGAAGTGCTGCCATGAGAGGAAATAGTCCTAAATGCTGGCATGGGAGCAGGGTTGGAGGTAGAAGGTGGAAATACCTGGGTTGCACAGATGCTTCACTAATTACCCTTAAACAAAACCTGTGGGCTTAACAGCCTTTCAAGGAGCTGTTTCTCCAGCTCAGGCTCAGTGCTGTCCTGTGGAGCACTGCAGCACTTGGTGGGAGGAACGTGCTAGCACAGGGCATGGGCCGGGCTTCGGCACTGAAATCTGTACCATGTGATACAGGTGCAGCCCTGGGTAAAAGCAGCTGGATGTTATCTGGGGAAGGTGATCATGCTGGGATGGGATGGGGATTTGGCTGTGGAGGTATCCAGCACCCCCAGGGCCCCAGTCGCAGGAAGAGGTGGCTGGAAGTTGTGAAGACACTTTCATTAATGGCTGGCCCTGCGGTGACAGCACCACAGAAAGGCCCACGAGGAGCCCGTGTGGCTGTGGCTGATGTGGGCTGGGACCGCATGCAGTAAGTAGGGCTTCCTGCACTTCCACCTGCCTCCGGACCCCTGGATGGGCTGCCAGCCAAGCTCCCGGCAGGGCAGCAGCCTCTCCGGTAACAACAGGGTCGATGGTTGGCATCAATTAGCAGCAGGCTGACGAGGGTCCCGGTGTGGTTCTCAGACTGGCAGCTGCCCAAGCGAAAGCAGGAACCTGCACCATGAGCAGTAATTAAGAAGCAATTTGCCCTTGGCCCACACGGCTGGGCACAGTGCCAAGCTCTGCAAGCTCCCAGCACTGGGAGTGTTCGGAGACTCAGGCTGGCTCAAGGGACACTACTCGCAGAGCAGCCTGGCCGCTAGCACACGGGTGAGAGGTGGACCCGGCCACGGGG
>NW_017729020.1:5787192-5795334 GCF_001723915.1 Gavialis gangeticus
CTACTCGCAGAGCAGCCTGGCCGCTAGCACATGGGTGGGAGGTGGACCTGGCCACGGGGTGCCCCTGCCCTTGGGGAGGGGGGTGTGAGGGAGTCGGGTGGAGGGGCCATGGGAGTGCCCTACCAGTATAGGGGCAGGAAGGTGTGGAGCTGAGGTATTGGCATGAGGAGCTGTCTATGCCACCTCGTGCACCTGGGGGGCAGGGACAGGCACCCCTCTTGCATCTGCAGCTCCAGCACACGGGTATGCGGCTAAGTTGGCGTCGCTTATCCCTTCAGGGAATGCCAGCAGCAGCATGCGACTCACCCCAGCCCCCGTAGCACCCCTTTTCAGTGTGCTGGTGGGCCTGGTCCACACACCAGGGGAGTTGGTGGCTGGCCCAGAGCATTGCTTGTATCTGGGGGTCTCCTGTCTGCCCGGTCAGATGGTGGCTCGGTGTTCTCACAGATTACGCATCTTACAGCAGTGCCAGAGACACCGACCAGGATCAAGGCCCCTTGCACAAGGTGCATGTCTCTCAGACAGTCTGTCATGAGCAAGCCCTGAGACATGGCTGTCTGACCAGGCCTCTGCATTTTGGAAGGCAGGTTGCTTCTGTGCCGAGGTGTTAGGTAGAGGGGAAGGAGGGAGCAGCCCAATTCCTTGGGAGCAAAATCTTTCCCAGCGAGATGTTATCAAGTAGCTTGCCTCCATCCCCTCGTCTGGGCCTGTCTTTCTCTCCTTCTGCCATAACATCTGTTGTCGCAGACTGCTCAGGCAACAGTGAGCTTAGTAACAAGTGAGACCCTGATGCTACAAGCCTTTACTCATATGTGTCCATCTTGGGTGGTTGTTACTACAGTGACTGATGCTGCCCATGTCTGGTGTGAATAGCGGTTCGCCAGAACCGGCGCCATAGCTGATGGCTGAGTGGCAGGTAAGCTGGTGGGGCTCACTGCAGCCAGGGGCAGGGAAACAAGGAGTCTGTCTGTCAGCAGCAAGCCTCCACACTCAACCCTGTCAATGCTTTCTGCATCTGGCACCAGGACTCTACGAGGTTCCTGCCACTCACGTACAGTGCTGCTGCTGTTGTTTGCTCACAAAGGTTACCCCGTGGTGCCAAGCACCGTAAGAATCCGCATGATTTCAAGGCAAAGCGTTTCCTTGCCAGGCCCACAGCCCGCTGGGTTCGAGTTGTTGGAAGGCTCCATGTTCGGGCTGCATGACACCATCTTGCTCCTCCTCCGGTGTCAGGGTGGGCCTGCCTGAGTTCTGCTCTTCCAGAGGGTGCTTGCCTAGCAGAAGGCGAGGAAAGGTGTTCACATTTAAACAGCAGCTTGCTGATATTGGCCTAAATTGTGCAGTTGGGAACATTTTGGGCAGCTGGATGGGAGTTTTGGCCTGCAGTTTTATTCATGCTTCCTGTCGTTACCACTCGTCAGGGCCTCGCGGCTACTTTGTAATGTGCTTTTGTCTTGCAAGCATGACTGGGGGACTTGGTGTGCGTGCTGTAGGGAGTGCTGGCACACGTTCTCTGGGCAGAAGTACCAGCACCAAGAGCTTGCTGCAAACCCGGGTACAAATCCTCTGGCTTTTTAAGGGGCTTTTTCCGTGTCTGCCTCTGTTACTGTATGACCATGGGGCGGCTCCTCCAGTCTGTAGCTACAGGATGTCAGGCCACACAAGCCTATTGGATGCTTCAGGTGCCCACATGAGTATTGTGCTGTCCAGGTTGTGCTGCCACAAGAGGCCCAGGAGTGACCATTGCTTTCAAGCCTGGCTCCTGAACTATTGCCCAGGACTCCTTGGGTACTTTAGGAAGGGGCTGGGGGAGCTTCCATGCACCCCAGCATGGGTGTAAGGTGGCGACAGGGAGCTGGGGAGAGGTGTTCAGCTGCACCTTTTGGGTCCAGTCTTTTCCAGGGTGTCTCTCTGTCCTGGGAGGCCGGGAAGTGGCCTTGACTGCTCAGGAAGGAGAGGGAGGAGCAAGGCCAATAGCGTAGCTCTGTGCGGCTTCCCAGTCTGTTAGCAGTCACCTGGCAGCAGTGAGCCCAGCAGCCAGGAACCCACTGCACGCGGAGCTGGCCCAGGGCAGCGTGCTGCACGGCTGCCCCTTTTCCTCGAGTGACAGGAGAACAGCTGAGGAGCGTCTCCAGTGCAGTGGCTGCGCGGAGCGCCCTGCTCCAGTTACAGGGGAGATAGTGGCAGGGTCAGGGAAGGATTGACGCGTGGTTTCACAGCTACCTCATGGCACAAGTGAAGAGCCGCTCGGGAGAAAGCCAGGGACGCAACTTGGCCTCTTGGCAAAGCTCTTTGTAGCTGGAGGAGAGTTCTCCATGGCAGGTCGCCCTCGTCTCCCAGTGCCTGCCATGGCAGCCAGCACCGGCTCTGGCAGCCTGAGCAGTCCCACCGGGGTTACTGTACTTGTGCCTTTGCCCTGCAGCATAGCGGGGGCAGGCTGGCAGATGGGCTACATCTTGGTGGAGCAGGGATATTCTCCAAGCACCTATGTTGTACAGGGCCAGGTCCTAGCACTGGAGGTCCGGCCAAGATTGGAGGGACAGCATTTGGGCTTTCTCAGGACAGCATTTGGATTTAAGCTAGCTTCGGGGCCCATGGGAGCAGGTGCATCATCAGCTAGAGGCTGGACGCTAGCAGCTGCATTTGTGTCTGTCTCCTGTTCCCTGCCTGAGCTCCGACCTTCCTTCAAGGGCATTCCTGCGTGCAGCCTAAATGGGTTCTCGCTGCTGAAGCTCCCCCTGGGCAGGCCCCAGTGCTGACCCATGGGGCTCTAGGGGCCTGCTCAGGATGACTCCAGGTGCTCAGGCCCTGCTCAAAGGGAGGCACCCACTGTGGCAGCCTAGAGATTAACACCCGCAGCTAATTAACACTCTGCGGTTTGGGGTCTGCGACCTACAGCTGCTGTCCTGTGCTGTGATTTTCCCCAGAACTAAAGCTGTCCTCAACTCTGGTCTCTTGCACCCATGGCCATCTGGGCTCAGGGACGGGGCTTGTGGTAGCGAGAGGGGCTGTCCCAGGGGGTCTATGGAGCAAGCCAAGGAAGAAATGACTACGTCAGCAGTGCACCTGCTGCAGCCCATCGCAGGACAACCCATGCTATCGTGCTCTTGGAGGGCTTCTTGTCGCAAATGGCCCTGCTAGGCCTCCCCCTGTTCGCTTCCAAAGATGATCTGGGACCCCCTATAAGCCCCCCCACATACACACACACCCCTGGTGCCACCATCCACTCCACAGGGCTCTGTTAACGCATCCTGCAATAGCCAGTGAATTATCACCCGTTGCTGCAGGCACTTCCTGCTCCGTGCACTGCTTCCCCTGAGGTTCAGCAGGTGCAGTGCCTCGTCTTCCACAGCATGGCCACAGGGCATGCCAAGCCCCATTGGGTGCCACGTGTGCACTGCCTGTCCGTGGGGGCCATTGAGTGATGGCTGGGGAATGTGCCAAGGGTCATGGCCTGGCAGGAGTGGCTGTGTGGGGCAACACTGGGGACTGGAAACAGCCCTAGCAGACATCTCAGCTGGCCACCTGCTGCTAGAGAGCAGAAGCCATATGTGCATTGGTCCACGCAGCAGTTCAGGACACTGCATGCAGAAGCCTTGGCCACATAGGCACAGGGCAGCACCTGCTTCCATAGCAAGTGCAGCAGGACTTGCAAGGGCTCTGGCGCTCCCACGGAGAGAGGAAATCTGTCCTCCCAGCCAGGCTGCCCCATAAGCAGCCACGCTGTCTGTGCTCACCAGCCCCTGGAGCAGGGCCCCAAGAATCAGGGCCTCCGGCTAACTCTCCGGGGCCTGGGCTTTTGAGGCTGAGGGGTATGACTCCTTGTCTCTGCATACAGGGGCTGTTGGGGTGGGCAGGAAAGATAGAAGGGGCCGTCACTGCATAGGGGCACAGTTATGCAGGGCTCATGCTGGCTCCATGCAGACACAGACCTTGGTGGTCCTAGGTCTGAGCAGCCACCACCCTGGGCTCTGGGGCTCTGCCTGCATGCCAGGGTGAGGCTGGCCAGGCTGGACATTGGGCCCAGTCCTGTTTACCGTTTTGCAGGCATGTTTATGCCCCAGGCCAGGAGCTGGCATGTTGCTTTCTACTATGAGCCCTCACCTAGTGACATTTCTAATCTCCTGTCTCCCAGATGGGAGCCACCCTTGGTGCTGGTCTGCAGGCACATGTGCACCCCGATAGGGCATGGATGCATGTTGATAAACGCTAGCCCATCACGAGCTGCGCACACTGGTGCTAGCTACGGTGCTGGGTGCAGCTGAGTGGTGCCTGCTCTGCAGATCCCCACAGCGCAAGGGGAGGCCAGACGCCCCCATGGGGATACTGTGCCGGCGAAGGAGGGTGAGTAATGGGGCAGGTACAGGGACGGGCAGCAATGGCCCCCATCCAGGCAGTCCCATGAGCTCTGCTTAGAGCAGGGGGCCCTGCTCTGGGGGGCTTGCAGCCAATGAGCAGTGTGGGGACAGGATGGGGGTCACAAAGTGATGTCTGAGGTCAGCTCCAGGCTCTGCCTCCGCCTAGGGCAAGACCCCCACTGTGGAATGGGGCTCACGGCCCTTCTGGCACCTGCCTGGTCTCAGAGCCATGTGCTGAACCCACATGGCTCCCCCCCACCCCGGTCTCCCTGCTGCTGCAGGCACGTCGCGAAGCTGAGGTCCTGAGGGCTGCGGCAGGGTTCGGCTTGTAGATGTGGTGTTAGCAGTAAACGCCGAGTGTGACATTGACTGCCCCATGCACCAAGTCAGGGGCACCGTTCACTTGCAAAGCATGTGCACTGCAGCAGCTGGATACGGGAGATGCACTGCTATTGCTCCTGGGGCTACATGCAAGGCCCTGGCCTGGTTGCTCCGATAAGCACGGGCAGGGAGCGTTTCTGAAAACTGTGCTCAGGTGGCCTCCCTCAGCCAGACATCTCGTGGCCCTTCCCCATGACAGCTGGACTGTGCAGCAGGCAAGATCCCTCTTGGGGCAGCTCAGAGATGGGTGTGGGTGACTCGAAAACGAGGCATGGGTGTCAGGCACCAAGTGCCCCTATTCCACCCTGGCTCTGTAGCTGCCTCCCAGGCCTGGCCTCTCCCCTGCAGCCTGGACAGCTAAAGCCTGGTCATACCATGGCGAGGGCTGTCCTGGCCTCCTGCCTTCACTGCACTTTGACCTAACGAGTGCTCAGAGCCGGAGGTGCACTTGCTGTTTTCTCAGCTGGGAACAGCACAGACATGGCTAATGGTCGACGAGGGCCTTAGCCTGAGCTGCGGGAGGCATGATTGCCCTGGCTCCGGGGGGAGATAGGAGGGTGCTTGTGGACACGAGCTGGCATGCTGCAGGGATGGCTGCTCCCTGCCGTGTGGTCCCAGGAGAAGAAACAAGGTGCCCTTGCCCTGGGGTCCCAGCCCACCCAGGCTGCAGGGATGCTGGCAGCAGCACCATGGGAGGTGTCAGGGGCCAAGGCAGAGCAGCACTTTTCTCTTTGTAAGCCAGGGCTTTGTTGGGCTTCAGAGTGTTGCATCAGCTCACAGCCTCTCTAGGTCCTGGGGCTGTTCCCGCTCAATGGTGGGGCTGAGGGCTGTCTAATGCTCCAGGTGCCTCTCCCTGATAGCAAAAGCTGAGGCCCAGTGCCAGCACAAGGTGGCTGCCTCCAGCAATCCTGTGCTCCTTGGCAGGCAGGCAAGCAGGTGGCGCTGCCACCGCATCCCAACTTAGCCACCATCCCCACCATGCCCTGCACCTGGGCCTTCAGAAGTGCCACGTTGCATTGTGCCACCCATGCTAGGCATGTGAATGGGCAGCAGAAGCCAGCGTGGTCCAGCTTGGGGATCTGGGCTGGGAGCCTCAATGCAAGAGAGCTCCTGGCCTGACAACCTGGCAACAAAGGGAAGGGAAGTGGCAGGGCAGAGTCCTCCACCCTGTCCTCTGCACACAGGGGCAGTGCGACGCTGGTGCTCTTTCTTTCTTGCATCTTGCCTTGGTCCTTTGTGTGCTGGTCCCTGGCTCTGCTCGGTTGTTCTTAGCATCCCTTTCCCGGCTTCTGCTCCCTTGGCTGCTCCCGGCACCAGGACCCAAGGGGGGCCCTTGGGGCATCGCTGGGGCAGGAGCGGTGAGGCTGGTGCTGCGGGATGGGGCTGTGTGGTGGTGGAGTTACCAGAAGCTGGAGCTTGGAAGAGGGTGGCCCAGCCAGAGCCTCCTTGGGGTGAATTGCTTTCAAGGCCTCTGCTTCCTGACAGCAGCCTGGCTCTCCCCGTCACAGGAGGCTGTGAGCAGGGGTGCCCAGGCTCGGGCCAGCTGCCAGAGGTCCTTCCTGAGGCAGCAGCTGCAGCTTTGGGGTCCCTGTACCACAACACGAGGCTGCAGGAGCAGCCCATGCCTGCATCTGCCTGCCCACCTCTGATCAAGTGCCTATATTGCACAGCACATGGTGGGGTGCCGAGCCACCCCATCTATCAGTAGGGCCCAGAGTTTCTTGCCTGCTGCCACTTGCCTGCTGCAGCAGCTGGAAATGGGGCTAGCAAAGTCAAAATAAGAGCAGGCCTATCTAGAGACCGTGTCCCACATGCTGAGCCAGGAGCTGGGGCCCGGGGCCCAATGCCAGCTCTCCTGGTAGCTTGCAGCGTGGTTTGCTCTCTCCCTCTGGGTGACCTGGAGGAAGCCGGCACCGGGAGCAGAAAGAGCGCGGCGCCCAGGACCACAGGGTGCTTTGCAGGTTGGCTGCTGGAGCGCAGGCAGGAGGCCAGGGCCAGGCAGGGAGTCTCAGCTCGGGGGTGGATGGAGGGGCCAGGGGCAGAGTAAATGGGAAGAAAGGAAGCAAGGGTGGAGAAGGGGCATGTCTGACCTGCCTCTGGCTGCTTCAGCCCTGCCCTGGCCCCCAGCCACTGCCGCGTGCCAGAGTAGCTGGGGATCTGCCCTGGAATGACCCCCCTTCCCCAAGCATGGCAGCCAGCCTGACCTGCACGCTGACGTCAGGCCAGTTCCTCAGCTGCCCCCCCACCTCGAGCTGAGCCATCCCCCTCCGCGGGCTGCCGGCGCAGTCAGGCTGCTGCTGTCTGCCATCCGAGGATGCAACGTGCGTCTCTGAAACGCGCCCAGGGAGCCTGGCAAGCAGAGGGATGGCCTGCTAGGCTTCTCCCCGGCTGCGGCACGGCCTCCAGGGCCCTCCTCCTGACACCCGGAGGACACAAAGGTTGCCACAGCCCCCCTGCCCACAGCCCGTGGTGCCCATGGAATGCTTGACGCCCTGGCATGTGCTCTGGCACTTCCTCTCTGCCCTCCTTGGATGGCACCAGCAGCCCTGACCCGCACCCTGCCCTTGGCAGCTGCCAGCTGCTTTCCGGAGGCGGCTGGTATTAAATATCCCATCTGACATAATAATGGAGAGAAAATGAACAAATTCCATTAGCGGCTGGCGATCCCTGCAGGGCTGCGCTGGAGCGAGGAGGGAGCCTGTATTTTTAGCCAGATGCAATGCAACTTACTGGCTCTCCCCAAGCTGGGGAGTAGATAGCCCAGGAGGGGCCACGGGGAGACCAGGCTCAGGTTTCAGCTCAAGTGCCGGACTATGGCAGCGCGACAGGGCAGGTCCGGTCCAGATACTGCTGTGAGTATACACTGCACTTCCCCTCCACGCTGCTTTGCTGTTTGCTTTCTCCCCGCGGCCCCCGCCTCCCCGCTGCCAGGCACTGCCAGCCCCTTGCTGCTGGAGCGGCAGACCGCTCTCACGCCGTGGCTTTGCTCCGTGCTTCTTGGGGCTGCCTGGCCAAGGGCTGTCTGTGGGGCCGGCATGCCCGCAGCATAGCTGAAGTTCTGCCCTTTCACTGCTCCCGACCGAGCCGCAGGGAGCCTTCTAGCAGGATCCAGTGCCACTCGGTCCTTCTGCGTTGAGCCAGCTGATGGAGGCTGTCGGCTCCCCCTGCCACCGCTCTCGTGGCCGTGGGTCAGCTCACAGGGTGCAACGTGCACAGCCCAGGTCCTTCCTGTGGAGCAGGTCAGCCCAGCCAAGCAGGAGGCACCTCGGCGCCCCACAGCATAGGGCTAAGCCCTCTCCAGGCCCACCGGTCCATCCCCAGCAGTGGGGGGCTGCAGGGCAACGGGCGGAGGGCTGTTGTGCACTCGTTGCTTGCTCCTTGGGCGTGATGAGGCCGCACAGCT
>NW_017729020.1:5800334-5808224 GCF_001723915.1 Gavialis gangeticus
GTTCTTCTGCGTTGAGCCAGCTGATGGAGGCTGTCGGCTCCCCCTGCCACCGCTCTCGTGGCCGTGGGTCAGCTCACAGGGTGCAACGTGCACAGCCCAGGTCCTTCCTGTGGAGCAGGTCAGCCCAGCCAAGCAGGAGGCACCTCGGCGCCCCACAGCATAGGGCTAAGCCCTCTCCAGGCCCACCGGTCCATCCCCAGCAGTGGGGGGCTGCAGGGCAATGGGCGGAGGGCTGTTGTGCACTCGTTGCTTGCTCCTTGGGCGTGATGAGGCCGCACAGCTGCGACGACACCCCAGTGGTTGCCCCGCACCTGTTCCCGCAGCGCCGAGCTCTGTCACGCTAGGAGCGCTTCCAGATGGGGCTTCTGCACCCGTGACATCCAAGCCTTATGTGCCTGAGGGGGCTGGTGCTGGGCGTCTGCCGTGGTCACCGGCTGCTCCAGCCGCAGCCACCTCCGTCCCTTGCTGCTCTGCACTGTGGTGTAGCAGTGCTGGCGCAGCCACTGGGCTTTCCCCCAGAGGTGGCTGCACGCCAGGGGCGGAGGTGGCTGCTCGTTCCTGCTGTGTCCCTGCTGGCTGCAAGGTGCCTAGTACAGTGTGCCGTGGCCCTGGCTCTGCCCGCCCTGTCTTGGCCCCCAAGGGAGGAAGTGTGCATCCGTGCCACAGAGATGATGCCTGTGGGCCCCTTGCCTGTGTCCGTCCTGCCACAGAAGCGCTTCTGTCCCCCTCCTCCCCAGCCCTGTGAGCAGATGCACAGGAAGTGCACAGTTAATAATAGCCTGAGTGTCTGGGCCGGCCGTGCTCCCCCATGGCAGGGACCTGCCAGCTTCACTTCCTGCATGCCGTTCTTGGGGTGGAGGGGCTGGGGTGCTCTTTTGGGCCAGTGCACCACACAAGCACTGCCTGGGGCCAGGGTCCAGCTGTAGCATGCCCCCATGACAAAAGCCCATCTCACCAGGCCATTAGTAAGATCAGTGCATGGGGGGCCCATGCTGCTCCCCAGCCTGGGGCATGGGAGCTTGTCTCAGCAGCATGGGGGGGCGCGGATTTGCTGTGTCACTGTTTCCAGCTGTGTCTCACCAATTTCCCACTAGTGCAGGGATGGCAGCCTGGGGCAGATGTGCCCAGCTGTGTGCAGGGATGTGGAAGGGGAGCCAGGCTGGTGCCAGTAGCAGGGCCTAGGCAAGTCGGGGCAGGCAGGTGGGGCTGGGTCTGTGTGCCTGAGCCTGCTGGAGCTACGTGGGCCTTGCGATGGCCCCAGAACAGGGGCGGGTGCTGTCAAGAGCCGGAGCCTGTGGCTGGGCATGACTCAGCTCTGTGCAGGGAGCGGGGCCTGTGCTGTGCCCGGCTGCGTGGTAACAGGGGCAGGGCAGGCACCAGTCCTCACGCTGTCTCCTCTTCCCCAGGCTGATGCTGCCACCAGTTTCCTCCGGGCTGCAAGATCTGGGAACCTGGACAAAGCCTTGGACCACCTGAGGAATGGGGTAGATATTAACACCTGCAACCAGGTAGGTGACGTCCCTGGGCCCCCTGTGCCGCGCAGTGGGGAGAGCCCAGCCACAGAGCCCATGTCCCTGTTCTTTGTCTGGGAGGCTGCTCGGGCCCCTGGCCTCTGCTGCATGAGCCCGTGGAGCTCGGGGACCCGTGGTCCTTTCCCCAGCAGCTGACCGGGGATTGCAGGCCCAACCACGGCTGTGTGCAGGGAGGGGCCCTGGCATGCAGGCTGGGCTGAGGGCATGTGGGATGTCTGCAGGGATGGGAGCCTGCTCAGAGGGCATGGCAGGGACAGCTGGGGACAGGTGGTGGCAGCAGGCGCTCTCAAGTGGGCATAGGCCATAGCCTGTGGCTCTGCTGCAAGCAAGAGCAGCTGAGGAAGCAGGAAGAGTGTGGGCTACTTGTCACAGGGCAGAGGGTAGTTACTAGTGGTGGGTGCAGCCCCCGGCCCTCTGGACAGGCCTGCCTCTCGCCTGCGGGCACCCAGCCGCAGAGGTCTGTGGCCAGTGGAGCCGCTCGAGCGCTGACTCAGACCCGCCTGGGCCTTGCCGGCTCCGGGAGCTGCAGTCACAGAGGAATTGTGCGCACTTAATCGACAGAACATCTCGTATCTGGGCCACTGCCAATGGTGCGCGGCTCGGGCTGAGCCGAGGGAGGCGCTGGGCTCAGCCTGCAGTGACTGTGTGGAGGCAGCTGTGCTGCAGGGGGGCACAATCCCCACTTGGAAGATGGCATCCAAACCTGCGCTGGTCTCAGCCCCCGGCTTCCTGGGCCCCGCAGTCTCCTCCACTCCTGGCCTCGGCTCCGATCGATCCAGGCGCTGCAGCTGCTGCTACAGGAGCGGCTGCTGCAGGCAGGCTGCACCTGACCAGGCCTCCCCTGCGCCACCCCGGGGTGCAGCTCTGCAGGCTGGCTGTGCCCGGCCAGCATGTCGCAGACTGCCCTCTGTCCACAGGCGTGCCAGGGCTGTGTTGCCTTCCCTTGGGGGCAAGCGGGGCCGGGCCCCACCTCTCTATAACGGTGCTTGCTCTGCTGCCTCTCCCAGCTGGCAGCCAGGGCTCTGCAGTGGCAGGACCAGGTGGGGGCTGTAGCTTGCATGTGGAGACACATCTGTGGATGGTCTCCCTGTGTGTTTGTATGTGGGTGCATGTGCTTTTGTCTATGCGGTGCTGGGAAGCCTGGGCCTGGCACTGGCTCTGCTTCCCTGGAAGGAGCTTTTCTGTGGGGTTGCCCTGCCCAGCTGCTGTTTTGGGGGCAACAGGAGGATGCGGGGTGCGTGGCTCCCAGTTGGTTAGCAATGGGGCTGACTGGTGGGTGCTGCAGTGGTACGGAGCCGGCAGACTGCAGGTGGGAGAAGCTTCGTGGCTTGCCCTCGCCCTCGCCCTTGCTGTGCTCCAGGTTCAGCATGACCTGGCCCTGTCCACCAGCTCCTTCCAAACCCAGGAAGGCTCTTCTGAGTGGCTGCGTGCCATTCGGGGCCTGGCTGCTGGCTGCACCAGCCGTTGCACCTCTGACAGTCTGTGGGCAGCAGCGGTAGCCCCAATACCTGCACCGTGGTGCTGGGCGCTCGCAGCACTCCTGGGCACAGTGACTTACCCCTCGGTGATGGTGGTAACGAGCTCTGCGGAGCTTCTCACTGGGAAATGGGCCAGGGCCCTGCCCAGGCGTCCTCAGAGCTTTGCTGTGTGCCAGACACATGCAGAGGGCAGCGGGAGCCATGGCGAGGGGGTTACTCATCCCAATGAGCAGAAGGGAGCTGCCCCAGCCCCACATTCCCCCAGAGGAGGGATGCCAGGCCAGGGGGCAGAGGGGCGTGGAGGGGTGAGGGGCATGGAGCTCCTGGCCTGGACCCACAGCACAATCCATTTGTGGGGAGGAACTGAGGCGTAGTAGGACCTGGGGGCACAAGCGGCAGCCAGAGGCACCTCCTGCAACGACGTCTTCACCCTGGTTAGATGGCATTTTGGGGTTTCCACCCGGAGGAATATCAGACCCGTGGGAAAGGTCCAACCTCACATGTCCTGTATGTCACGAGGAGGGATATATGTGGTCAGACCTATCCCACAGGCCCTGTATTCTTGCACACATGCCGAGACCTTAACCTGCCATCTGATCCTCATTCTGTGACTCCACCGCCATCACCGTACTACCATCGGCATCTCCATCATCCACTCCATCCCCCGTGTTTCCCTGCCCTCGTGCTGCCGCTGGATGCCCAGCAATGGGCACGCTTGGCAGCCACCACCTTAATCCCGAGAGTCAGGAGATCCCAGGCAGAGCTCCCTGTCATCCGGGCCATGGTCCTTGTCCCCACCTCTGCCCAGCCCTGCGCTCCCATCCATCCTGCGGCCCTGGGGTTCCTTGGAAGTGGGATACAAACGGGAATACAAGGGCTCCCGGGCAAGGGCACCAAGTAGGCTGCTGCCTGGCGCTTGGATGTAGCCTTCTGGAAACACTGAGTGTGTTGCAGTCAGGCCAGAGACAAGGGCTCTCCCAAGGTTTCAAGCACTCGATGGACTATTCAGCAGTCCTGGAGAAGGCATGTGTGCACGAAGGAGGGAAACCAAGCGTACCTGCCGTCCCCTGTACCCTGCCCTGGTGTGTGTGCACACACATGGTACAGGGAGGCAAGAGAGTGTCTGTGGCCACGTGTGCTGCGTGCATGCATCTGCAGGTGTTGCAGAGACTGTGTGCGTGCATGGCCCTGTGCCTGGTGTGCCAAGGAGTGTCTGTGGCCATAAGCCAAGCGTGTGTGCACTGCCACAGGCTCCTCAGCACAGCCTTCCTCTCTGCTTCCACAGCTCCTTGCTTTGAGCTTTACAACCTCCCAGGCTCCGTGCTGCTTCTCCACCCCCAGGTTAATCCCTCTCCCCTGGGAGCCCTGAAGGTCTTCAGCGGCTGCGTGCAGGATCACAGGCATTGCCCTGCTCTGCCCAGCCTGTGCCAGAGCCAGGCAGAAGGGGGTTTCCAAGGAATCTGTGCATCCCCTGGCTCTGCTGCTTTGCAAGCTGATGCTTGCAGCAGGGGGAGGCACTCCCTTTCCAGCAGAAGCTGCATGTCCCTAAGGGTTAGGCAGACTGTCACTGCTGTCACCTGTCCCCGGGGCTCTGTGGGATGGCTGCCTCTTGCGATAGCACCAGCAGCCAGCTTGCAGGTGGCACTATGGTGCTGGCATTCTTGGGTGCCCAGGCCCAGTGGTGCTGATGTAGTGCCCAGGCTGTGCTGCAGGGCAGGGCAGCTGGTGTGCAGCAGCCAGGTGGGAGCATGGTATTTTGGGGCCTGCCTGGTGCTGCCAGGCTCCTAACGTGGACCCCATCTGGGTGGTGATGTGAGCAGATCTCCGGAGCTGGCGGCCTAGCTTCCTTCCCTGGGCAAGGGGGGCCAGAGCCCTAGATGACCAACTTGCTCCTCCAGTGTTCATCCTTCAGGGTGTGGCGGATGGGTGGGCGCCCATAGTCGAGCCTGGTCCCAGACATGTGTCTGCCCTGGGGGCACCGTGCTGGCTGGGGAGGGGGAGCTCAGTGCTGCAGGGGGCTGGTGCTGCCTGGGCAGCCAGGTGGGCCGCCTGCTGCAGCCTGGTCTTCACAGGCACGGGATGCTGGGACTCCCTGCGGCAGCGCCCAGCTCCCACAAGCACCACCTACTGTGGGTAACCCCCTCCCCGACTCTGCTCTTTCCAGAATGGGCTGAACGCCCTGCACCTGGCCTCCAAGGAGGGCCACGTGAAAATGGTGGCTGAGCTGCTGCACAAGGAGATCGTTCTTGAAACTACGACTAAGGTGAGGCTGGGCCTGGGGCTGGGGGCAAGCAGGGATGCGGAGGCAGCCTTGGCTCCTTGGGCTGGCATGGGCAGACTGGTCTCACCTCTGCCACAGCTGTCACAGCTTTTGCGCCCCCACCCTGTGCACAGCATGAGCACGGTGCTGTCTCCAGCCCCAGCACTGGAGCCTGAGGCAGCCCCCCGCGCACTGCGGCAGAGCCTGACTGCGAGGGGCCGCCGCACAGTGCCGCGCAGGGCTCTGGCTCCCTCGCTCATAAATCACCATCGTGCGTCTCCTCCTGGAGCCCCTGCAGAGGGAGCGGCACTCGCTCGATCCGTGACAGGCGGGACAATGCGCTAGCGTGGGCTGATAAATGACCAGCCTCTGGCGCTGGGGGAGCAGGGCCTGGCTGCCTGCTCCAGCCAAGCACCTGGCCCTGGGCACAGAGCCACTGGCACTGCCTCCCTCACCTGACAGCCAGCCCCTGGGCCTGTCCTTTGTGCTGCTTACTTTGCGCCCTGGGCCCGCCTCTATCCACGGGGACATGGATAGTGCAGCACAGGGGCTCAGGACTGCCCGGAGGAAGGGGCCCTTGGCCTCTCCGTCCACCTGGCCAGGCTCTGGGGTGCACGGAGCCTGACTCTGCCCTAATGGAGGGAGGAAACGTCCTGCCCTGCATGGGGCTGGCGTCTGGTCTGGATCCCAGTGCAAGAGTGTGCTCATCCTCAGGCTCCCCATTGCTCCTAACCACACCTGCTGCCTGCCTTCCCATGCCGCTGGCCACTCGGTGCATGCCCTGACTGCTACTGCCTGGTGTCTTTCAGAAGGGGAACACAGCTCTGCACATCGCGGCCTTGGCTGGACAGGAGGACGTGGTCCGGGAGCTGGTGAACTATGGGGCCAACGTCAACGCGCAGTCACAGGTAACGTGAGCTGCTGCTAGCCATGACAGCGGGTCCCCAGGGCCGAGGTGTGAGTGGTGCCCAAGCCAATAGAGCCCCTGGGCCCAACAGCTGCCAGCCCTGCCCTGAGTGCCTGGCAGCTGCACCAGCCCCTTGTGGGCTCCTGAGCTATCAGGAACCTCAGGGCCATGCCTCTGTCAGGGGACAAGCATTGGTGGCCCTTCTCCCCAGCCAGTAGCTTGGAGCTTTCCTATCCCCCTCCTCCCCATGCCTGTGGCGCAGCCTGGCTGTCCATCCCTGAGGGGGTGCAGCAGCCTTGGAGGTGCCAGGGAAAGTGTTGGCAGACGTGTGTGGAGCCTGGCCCCTGCAGGGCGGCTGCGCTCAATGGGCATGGGGGACTGCATTTGCAGAAAGGCTTCACTCCCCTGTACATGGCGGCACAAGAGAATCACCTGGAAGTCGTCAAGTTTCTGCTGGAGAATGGTGCCAATCAGAACGTGGCCACCGAGGTGAGGCCCCGCGGAGGCTCCTCTGGCTCCGCGGCCTGGCTGCAGGCACATGCACTCCGGGCCGCCCAGGCCCCCGTGATCCCATCTCACCCCAGCCCCTTGTCTCTGGCAGGATGGGTTCACGCCACTGGCTGTGGCCCTGCAGCAGGGGCACGAGAACGTGGTCGCCCACCTTATCAACTATGGGACGAAGGGAAAGGTGCGACTGCCCGCCCTGCACATTGCCGCCCGCAACGATGACACCCGCACAGCTGCTGTCCTGCTGCAGAATGACCCTAACGCCGATGTGCTCTCCAAGGTACAGCCAGGCCCCCTGCACATGGCTCCTCCCTGCCCACACCGTGCCAGCCCAGGCTTCTGCCAGTCCTGGCCTTGGTGCACTCCAAGACACCCAGGGCTCGTGGAGCCATGTGACCCAGCACGGTCCCAGTCTCCTGGGCACTGCTCTCAACAAGCCACAGGGTGTTTACCCTCAGGCCAGGTCCTGGGGCTGTGCTGACCCTCCTGTGTCCCCTAGACTGGGTTCACCCCGTTACACATCGCAGCTCACTACGAGAACCTCAATGTGGCCCAGCTGCTGCTGAACAGAGGAGCCAGCGTCAACTTCACGCCACAGGTGAGCGCAAGAATGCCGTGGCCCCACCTGGCTCCTGCCTGTGTGGGTAGAGGCGTTGCCCCCTCATACCCTGCTCTTGCCCCATGTGGACTGACCAGTGGCCATTCCTCCTCAGAATGGGATCACCCCCCTACACATCGCTTCCCGCCGGGGCAACGTCATCATGGTGCGGCTGCTGCTGGACCGCGGCGCCCAGATTGAGACAAGGACCAAGGTGAAATCCTCTGCCAAGGGCTGGAGCCCTACCAAGCCTTCCCGTGCTGTGCCCAGGTGGCAGCAAGCATGGTCAGGGCCTGACCGCGTGCTCTGTCCCCCAGGATGAGCTGACACCCCTGCACTGTGCAGCCCGCAACGGACACGTACGCATCGCGGAGATCCTGCTGGACCACGGGGCTCCCATCCAAGCCAAAACCAAGGTGCCTGCCAGGCCCCACAAAAGCACAGGCGGGAACATGAGCTGCAGCATTTTGGGGCTCCGAGGCTACTCTTGAGCGTGCTGGCTGCCTGGAGTAGGCAAGGGGTGGGGTGCTGTCATTCTCCCGGAGTCCAAAAGCTGCTGTGATCTCACCTGTGAGCACATGGGCTTCTGCCCTACTGCTCAGCACCTG
>NW_017729020.1:5813224-5814544 GCF_001723915.1 Gavialis gangeticus
GCTCCCATCCAAGCCAAAACCAAGGTGCCTGCCAGGCCCCACAAAAGCACAGGCGGGAACATGAGCTGCAGCATTTTGGGGCTCCGAGGCTACTCTTGAGCGTGCTGGCTGCCTGGAGTAGGCAAGGGGTGGGGTGCTGTCATTCTCCCGGAGTCCAAAAGCTGCTGTGATCTCACCTGTGAGCACATGGGCTTCTGCCCTACTGCTCAGCACCTGCCTGGTGGGCTCAAGGGGCTGGGGCATCCTCTGTCACAGGAGGCTGCTCCCTGGACACTGCCCAGCATCTGTCTGGCCCCTGCAGCAGCTGTAGCTAGCGCCTGGCTCTGCCCAGTGATGGATGCTCTCCAGCCCTCCCCAGGAGCCCCAGAGTGTGTGTGTGTGGAGAGGGGGGCAGGTCCCATCTCCCTCTGGATTTCAGGGGTGCAAAAGCCCGCTTTGCTCTGGGGTGGATCCAGGCTGTGCCAACCCTTGATGCCTGCACTGTTCCCGGCAGAACGGGCTCTCGCCCATCCACATGGCAGCGCAGGGCGACCACGTGGACTGTGTGCGGCTCCTGCTGCAGTACAACGCTGAGATCGACGACATCACACTGGACCACCTCACTCCACTGCATGTGGCCGCCCACTGCGGGCACCACCGCGTGGCCAAGCTCCTGCTGGACAAGGGGGCCAAGCCCAATGCCCGTGCCCTGGTGAGTACGGGACAGGAGCAAGGTCTGAGCAACCGCCAGTCTGTCACGCCCACCTGTCCATTCATGTTTGTCCATCTGTCTATCTGTCTGTCTGCAGAACGGCTTCACGCCCCTGCACATCGCCTGCAAGAAGAACCACATCCGGGTGATGGAGCTGTTGCTGAAGACTGGGGCCTCCATCGACGCGGTCACAGAGGTAGGCGCGAGCCGCAGCCTGACCCGGCCAGACCTGCCGTGCTCCCCTGGTGCCCCACCGCCCCTCTCAGGGGCAGGTTGCCAGAGCCACAGGGGCCGTGTGGGATGGCAGGGTCCTCTGGCCACAGTGCTGTAGTGCCCAGTCGGCTTAATGCCCAGAGAGCAGAACCTGCCAGGCGCTGCTGGCCCTGCCTCATGCCCAGGTGCCGGCACTGATGCCCCCTTCCCCACACCCCCTGTTTCTCCCAGTCTGGATTGACCCCACTGCATGTGGCTGCCTTCATGGGGCATCTGCCAATTGTGAAGACCCTGCTGCAGCGTGGAGCCTCCCCAAATGTCTCCAATGTGGTGAGTCCAGCCCCGCTCGCCCCTTCCCTGCACAGGAGCTCTGCTACCCCTGCTCCTGCCTCCTGCAGAGTCCTCCTCCCTCCCAC
>NW_017729020.1:5814580-5837068 GCF_001723915.1 Gavialis gangeticus
TGCTCCCCACAGGGTGTACGGAAGGTGCATGGGAAAGAGCATGAGCCAGCTTGGAGCTGCAGTTGTTGCCCTCTCCTGGGGGAAGCTGGAGGAAGGGAGGGACCCTGCACCAGGGACCCCCCATTCACTCCTCTCCCTTGTCCTGGGCACAGAAGGTGGAGACACCCCTCCACATGGCAGCCAGAGCTGGGCACATGGAGGTGGCCAAGTACCTGCTGCAGAACAAGGCCAAAGTGAACGCCAAGGCCAAGGTAGGTGTCGGAGGGATGTTGGGACCCCTGTCTGCCTGTGGGAGGGTCTTCAGGCCCCTCCCTACCCCCATGAGACCATGACCCCTCTCTGCTCCTCCCAGGATGACCAGACCCCACTGCACTGTGCGGCCCGCATCGGCCAAACCAGCATGGTGCAGCTGCTGCTGGAGAATCATGCCGACCCCAACCTGGCCACCACAGCAGGGCACACACCTCTGCACATTGCTGCGCGGGAGGGGCACGTGGACACTGCCCTGGCCCTGCTGACAACGGGTGCCTCACAGGTCTGCATGACCAAGGTAGGCAAGCGGTGCTGACAGGACAGGGCCGGGCGACTGGGCTCTGTGGTGGCAGTGGGCAGCTCCCTGCTGGCAGGCTTTCTCCCGTGCAGCAGCCCGATTGGTGCCCACTGACTGCCAAACCCTGAGGCTCTGTGTTTCTCCTCAGAAAGGATTTACCCCTCTGCACGTTGCAGCCAAGTACGGGAAGGTGGATGTAGCCGAGGTGCTGCTGGAGCATAATGCTGCCCCTAATGCAGCGGGGAAGGTAAGTGTTGCCCAGGGGCCGGGGCAGGGCCGGGGCTGCCTGTGCTGCATGCAAAAGGCTGGGCTCCCTCTGACCAGTGGGTGCTTCCCCCCAGAATGGCCTGACACCCCTGCACGTGGCTGTGTACCACAACAACCTGGAGATCGTCAAGCTGTTGCTGCCCAAAGGCGGGTCCCCACACAGCTCGGCCTGGGTAAGGCCCCAGTGCGGCGTGGGCACAGGCAGCAGGGCTGGGGAGCTCTGCTGCAAGTGGCTGTAGGGGAAGGGAGGATAAAAGGGAAGGGGCTGCCCTGCCAGGCCACGCACATGACAGCCGTACTCCCCCAGCAGAATGGCTACACCCCGCTGCACATCGCAGCCAAGCAGAACCAGCTGGAGGTGGCTGGCAGCCTGCTGCAATACGGTGCCTCTGCCAATGCCGAGTCCGCGCAGGGTGTGACACCCCTGCACCTGGCTGCCCAGGAGGGCCACGCTGACATGGTGGCCCTGCTCATCTCCAAGCAGGCCAACGGCAATCTGGGCAGCAAGGTGAACTGCCTCATGGGGCCAGCAGACATGGGCCATTTGGTGGGGGCTGGGGGTTGGAGGTCCTGATGTGCCAGGAGGTCTCCAGGCGTCCTTGGGAGCCAGGGGGTAGTGAGGTGCAGAACAGGGACCAGCCCCACCAAGCTATGACTTCACTGGGCCACTGGGTTCCCCGGGATTCTGTCCTTGCTGGGTCACCTCCTCGGACACGGGCAGCATTTGCATGCCCTGTCAGGCACTGGAGCCTGTGCCGTGTCTGAGCACAGCTGCAGCTCCTGGACGGGCCGGCGAGCTCCTGCTCCATCTGTGACCCTCTGGTCCTTGCAGAGTGGCCTCACCCCACTGCACCTGGTGGCCCAGGAGGGGCACGTGCCCGTCGCTGACGTCTTGATCAAGCATGGAGTCATGGTAGATGCAACAACCCGGGTAAGGCAGCAGGTGGTGCAGGGTGGGTCGATGGAGGCACTGCCTGAGCATGCTCTGGTGCTAGGAGTGCTGGCACAGGGGGGACAGCCATGGACACCTGCTGGTGGAGACGGGGGCAAGGCAAGGGGTACATGAGACCATGCCTGGTGCTGCCTTGCAGATGGGCTACACACCGCTGCACGTGGCCAGCCACTACGGGAACATCAAACTGGTGAAGTTCCTGCTGCAGCAGCAAGCCGAGGTCAACGCCAAGACCAAAGTAGGCAGAGTGGGTTGGCGTGGGGTGGGGCCCTGGGGCTGCTCCTGCATGGGGTGATGGACCAGGCTCACCCTGGTGCCTCGTGTCCTTGCAGCTGGGGTACACACCCCTGCACCAGGCAGCCCAGCAGGGCCACACGGACATTGTGACACTGCTGCTGAAGCATGGCGCCTCCCCCAATGAGGTCAGCACGGTGAGTACATGGGCACACGGTGGGCAGGGGCTGCTGGGGCTGTGCCCCAGCATCAGCCGCCTCCACAATCAGCTCCCCTGGCTGCACTAACCCCCTGCCCTTTCCTCATGCAGAATGGCACCACGCCCCTGGCCATCGCCAAGCGGCTCGGCTACATCTCTGTCACAGACGTGCTGAAAATTGTCACGGAGGAAACCAGCATCCCCGTGAGCCCTCAGCCCCTCCCTGTCTGCAGGCAGCCTGCTCTGCTCTGGGCTGGGGTCCAGGCTTGGGGCAGAGGTGGGGGGGCAGGGGTCTCAGCCACAGCCACTTAGAGCTCTGCTGCCACCTAGCGTTGCCCCCTCGGGGCTGTGCCCCATGCTGCCAGCTGCCCGCTGTGCCCCAGATGGGTTAGCTGCAGGGAGGTTTGCCCCCAGGGTTTCAGAGCGTGGGCCTGAGCCAGGGTAGGGCTTTGGAGTGGGGTGGCTGACCCTGCTCTGAGCCTCCCTGTCTCCCGCAGATGATCGGCGACAAGCACCGCATGAGCTTCCCCGAAACCGTGGATGAAATTTTGGACGTGTCTGAGGATGAAGGTGAGGGGCAGGAGTGCAGAGCCTGTGCACAGCTAGAGATCTGTCTCCCTCTCTCCCTCCTGTCTCGCCCCAACCCAGAGGCCAGGCCAGGCTGGAGCTGCAGGGACTGGGGTGCTCTGCCTGGCAGGACCTGGCCCAGCAGTCGCTCCCTGGGGTCACGGTCCCTGAGCTCCCCTCCACACACAGGGATGGCTCTGGAGCTGCTCTGGAGCACGGAGCCACCTGCCACCAACACAGCCCTGGGAGGGTTCTGGCCACAGTGCCTGGAGCTCCTTGGGGTCCCCAGGACCACACTCCCTGCCACAGGGTCCTGGGCAGCGGTCGCTGTGCAGGGCTCCTCAACTCTGACTCTTCTTGCTTTGCAGGCACTGCTCATGTCACTCTAATGGGTATGGACCATGTGTGTCACCGCGGCCCGGGCGTGTGCCCATCTCACCCCCGTGCACCACCGTCACTAACCCATCCCATGCTCCATGGCTTCCCATCCTCCCTGTGCCACCCAGGCGGGAGCCGGCTCGGGCCTGGCCCTGCCCCCGCTCCTGCACCCTGCCCATCTCCGTGTCTGTCCCGTGTGCTGCCATTGTGGTGATACTGCATGAACGGGCACGCGTTCAGCCGGGCCGGGCACTCCAGGCCACTTGGGGATGCCAAAGCCCGGGGTAGGGAGGACTCACGGAGGCTGGGGAAGGGGCCAAGCCTGTGCCATGCAACAGATAGGATCTGGGCTGGGCTCTGACAGTCTCGCCTGGCAGGGACTGTCCACCTGGAGCTGGAGTGGGAGCCCAGACTCCCCTTTCCCACCATGCCGCCCCACACTGCCCTGGCTCTGGCCTTCCTGCCCCATGGCTTGGGGGTGGCCAGACCTTCTCCTGCCCGTGCACTGACTTGCTGCCCTGGCGGCAGAGCCCCTGACCCCCAGGGGCTTATTCATGGGTGTCCACGTGGCCATGGATAGGCAGGCCTGGCCCCTGCTGGTGCATCTCCTGGTAGGTGCGTGCACTGAACGGGCTTGCCTCAGGAACAAGCCAGGGCGTGCTGCCTGCCCTGGGGCTCCACTGCTGGGCTTGGGGCACTGGCCATGGGACTGGCTAGCTGCTGGAGCAGCCTAACAGCCAGAGCCACTTCCAGCCGGGTTAATGTGTCACTAATCTGAGCACAGGCAGCCCCATTGGCAGAGAGAGTCCTGGCCAGAAGGGCCATGCACCCTGGCAGGAGGTCCCTGCTGGCACCAGAGACCCCGCTCCAGAGTTGTGGCTGGGAAGCAGAGACACTAGGCTGAGAGCGGGGTGTGCTGCCCTCCTTCAGCTCCCGCTATCCAGAGCCTGGGAGGGGGGGGACCTGGCAACCTTGCTCCCTGCCCTTGCCGTCCCTGGGCTGAGCCAGTTCTTGGTTCCAGGAGAGGAGCCAGTTGGATCCAAACTGGAGAAGCCAGAGACCAGGGAACAGGAAGAGGAGTTCATGCCCAAGCTGGACCACGCGTAAGGGCTGCACTGGCTGGCGGGAGGCGGGTGTGCCAGGAAGGTGCCAGGAGGGTGCCGAGAGTGTGGGCGTGGATGCCAAGTGAGGCCCTGAGCCTGTACTGGGCTCCTCCTTCGTCGGGGACCTGCCCACAGGGCCCTGACGGAGAAACAGCTCTCAGCCGGCATTGCACGAGAGTTGCTTGTGATGGTCTGCGTTGCCCTCACAGGGTGGAGTCCCCCGCCATCCCGCGGATCCCCTGCGTCACGCCTGAGACGGTGGTGATCAAGCCAGAGGAGCCTGAGCAGGTAGGAGCCCCCATGGCCATAGCCAGCCCCATGGCAGGGAACGGGCAACCCAGCCAAGGCGACCGTGCTGCATAGCCGCTGGGGCCTGTGGCACTCTCCCCAGGGGTTTTGTGGGCCAGGGCAGCCACACTGTCCCTAGCACCTCTGCAGGCTCCCCAGGCTGTGCCTCACTGCCCTCCCCTCCCACAGCCGTCCAAGGAGTTTGATGAGGATTCGCTTATCCCCAGCAGCCCGGCCACGGAGACCTCAGACAACATCAGCCCAGTGGCCAGCCCCGTGCACACAGGGTGAGTGAACGGCTTGTGCCCACACTTGCTCCTGTGCATGGGCCAGCCCCTGCATGACACTAGCGTCTGTCTGTCGCTGCAGGTTCCTGGTGAGCTTCATGGTGGATGCCCGAGGCGGGTCCATGCGGGGCAGCCGGCACAATGGGCTGCGGGTGATTGTCCCCCCGCGCACCTGCGCCGCCCCCACCCGCATCACCTGCCGCCTGGTCAAGCCCCAGAAGCTGACAACGCCACCTCCCCTGGCCGAAGAAGAGGGTCTGGCTAGCAGGATCATCGCCCTGGGCCCTGCTGGTGCCCAGTTCCTCAGGTGAGCCATAGCCCAGCTGCTCCCCAGGTCTCTGCCAATGCCCTGCACAAAGCTGGAGCCTGGGGACTGCTGGGGACAGGATTCGGGACATGAGGTATCAGGATCTGGATGCCTCATGGCACTAAACCCCAGGCCCTGCACTGCCCCTGCCCTGCGCCCTTGTGACAACATTGGCACCCCTGGGATTACATCCCCCAATCCCCTCTCATGCCCACATCCCACTGCAGCCCTGTGATCGTGGAGATCCCACACTTTGCCTCCTACGGGCGGGGCGACCGGGAGCTGGTCGTGCTGCGCAGCGAGAACGGCTCTGTGTGGAAGGAGCATCGCAACCGCTACGATGAGCGCTACCTGGAGCAGGTGCTCAGCGGCATGGACGAGGGTGAGCTGGGCCCCAGGGTGACGCGGGGGGCAGGGGCATGGCTGGCGTGTGGCCAGACGGGCCATGACATGGTGGGCCACGGCCTGAGTGTGGCACTGCCTTGCAGAGCTGGACAGCCGGGAGGAGCTGGAGAAGAAGCGGATCTGCCGCATCATCACCACAGATTTCCCTCTTTACTTCGTGGTCATGTCCCGCGTCTGCCAGGACTACGACCTGATTGGCTCCGAGGGCGGCAGCCTGCGAAGCACGCTGGTGCCCATGGTGCAGGCCACCTTCCCTGAGACCGCCGTCACCAAGAAGGTTAAGCTGGCCTTGCAGGTACCAGGCCTCCGCTAGGGATGATGCACAGACAGGCGGGCTGGGACAGAGGCGCGCGCAGGCCAGTGCAGACCCCACTCTTCTCTGTCCCACCACACAGGCGCAGCCGGTGCCAGATGAGCTGGTGACCAAGCTGCTGGGGAACCAGGCAACCTTCAGCCCCATTGTGACAGTGGAACCGCGGCGCAGGAAGTTCCACCGGCCTATCGGCCTGCGCATCCCACTGCCACCGTCCTGGAAGGACAGTCCCCGGGACAGCGGCGAGGGCGACACCACCAGCCTGCGCCTGCTCTGCAGCGTCATTGGTGAGCGCTGTACCTTCACTGGGTTTCAGGCCAGGGCATGAGTCAGCGTCACCAGCGCCCTGGGCTGGGTCTGTGCGGACAGGGGGTCTCGGGGCAGGGCCTGAGGGCATTTGTGACCGGGGCGGCTCCCAGGGGCAAGGGGGCAGAGAGGCTGAGGCTGGGCTCTGGGCAGGCACCAACCCCTATGGTGCTGTTGCAGGAGGAACAGCCCAGGCACAGTGGGAGGACATTACGGGCACCACCAAGCTGGTCTACACCAATGAGTGTGCCAACTTCACCACCAACGTCTCAGCCAGGTGAGATGCCGCGTGTGCGTGTGCCTGGACCCGTCTTGCCATGAGTGGACCATGCCAGCCCTGGGGGCCTGGGGAGGAGAGGGCCCGGTTAGTCCCTGCTGACGTGGCCCCTGCCACAGGTTCTGGCTGGCAGACTGCCCGCGGACGGCCGAGGCAGTGCACTTTGCCACGCTGCTGTACAAGGAGCTGGCAGCTGTGCCCTATATGGCCAAGTTCGTGGTGTTCGCCAAGATGAATGATGCCCGCGAGGGCCGGCTGCGCTGCTACTGCATGACGGATGACAAGGTGGACAAGACACTGGAGCAGCACGAGAATTTCACTGAGGTGGCCCGGAGCCGTGACATTGAGGTAGCCCCCAGCCCAGACCCTTCCCCATGTGGTCAGGTGGGGGACGTGGCCCTGGGGCCAGCGGGATGTGCTCATGATGGCTGTGTGGAGCCTGCAGCCCCTAGTGCTCGGGTAGGGATCGCTTCCTGGCGTGTGGATGATGGGGCCCTGGCGACAGCACAGGGGGACAGTGTCCAGGCCTGGGTGGGGCAGCTCATGCCAGCCAGCCCATGGGTGGCAGTGGGTCTGAGCCTGCGCTCTGTCCCAGGTGTTGGAGGGGATGCCCCTGCATGCCGAGCTCTCGGGGAACCTGGTGCCAGTCAAGAAGGCGACGCAGCAGCGCAGCTTCCTCTTCCAGTCCTTCCGGGAGAACCGGCTGGCCCTGCCTGTCAAGGTGAGGGGCGACTTCAGCCACGGAGGGTGGGGTTGGGGGCGGGTGTCCTCCTGCTCCCCCGTCTGACCAACCGTGTCCCGTTGTGCAGGTGCGGGACAGCAGCCGGGAGGCAAGCGGCTCGCTCTCGTTCCTGCGCAAGGCCATGAAGTATGAAGACCTGCAGCACACACTCTGCCACCTCAACATCACCATGCCACCCTGCACCAAGGTAAGCGCCCAGCCCTGTCCCAGCACTCAGCACCATGCCCTGGCTCCCCACACCGTCACCCTCCCTGGGCCAGGCGCTTGCCAGCTGTGTCCATGGCTGGGGCAGGGACTTTGGCCCTGTTGGAACGGTTGGGGGCTGGTCATCGTCCAAGCCCTGTGTGACCCGTGGCCCCTTCTGCTTCTGCAGGGGACAGGCAGCGAGGAGCGGAGGAGGACGCTGACGCCACTGGCCCTGCGGGAGAGATACAGCATCCTCAGCGAGAGCAGTCTGGGTATGTGCTGCTGGCCCTGTCCAGCCACTTTGCCCCACAGGCCGGGAGGGCAAAGCACAGGGAGGCACCTGCCCCAGTCCCTTGCCCGGGGCCCCAGTCACTTCTCTTCCTTGGTGGTGCCCTGGGCCCCTGGTGGCCCTGCTGCTGCACCTGTCACCTTGCCTAGAGGCTGAGCTGGCGCCAAGCACGTCCCTGGCACACCTGTCTCGAGCTGATGCCTAGGGCCACATGCCAGTGCAAACAGCAGCAGCGGGGGCGGGGCAGGCAGCACTGTGATTCCCTCTCCTCCCCCAGGCTCTCTGAGTGGCATGGACAAGGCAGACCTGAAGATGGCCATCATCTCCGAGCACCTTGGCCTCAGCTGGGCAGGTCAGTCCGGTCCCAGGGCACAAGGCCTCCATGTTGCAGGGCTCCTGAGATGCCTGTATCTCCAGAGCCAGCCTTGAGCAGGGGGCAGCCCAGTGCCCAGCCAGCTCCAGCCAACCGGGGTCTCCAGCACTGAGCTGCTGCACCTGGCAGTGGCATCAGCCTGTTGTCTGTGCATCATGGGGACAGCGTGCACAGGGCATCTCTGGTGTTGATGCTACCCCTGGTGGGCATGTGAGGCTGGGAGAGGCCTGGCCAGGTACACAGCGTAATGCCCATCCTGTGCTGTGCGTTTCACAGAGTTGGCGCGGGAGCTGCACTTCGGGGTGGAAGACATCAACCGGATCCGGGTGGAGAACCCCAACTCGCTGCTGGAGCAGAGCGCAGCCCTGCTTAACCTGTGGGCAAATCGTGAGGGCAAGAACGCCAAGGGTGAGTGTTACTTGGCAGCCCCTGCTGTGTTGACTGCTGGGGCTGGGCCCTCAAGCTGCTCCCTGGAAAGAGACCATGGGCACATCCCATGCCTTGAGATAGGGAGCCATCTCTGCACTTAGCTGAATGGCGATATGAGGCACCCTGCACATTCGCACAGCCATGCTCCACAGGCACACGTGTGCATGGGTGGGGTGGCTTGGCTAAGTCGCCCAGCTATGGTACACAACGAGCTGTCCTGTAGTCCCAGCGTGGTGTGTCACTGCCATTGTGGGCTCATATGTGGCTGGGGAGTAGACTGTGCTGCTGTGGGGCCATCAGCACCCACCCAGGGTGCCCAGAGGGCTTGTCCCCATTCCCTGCTCTGACATCAGCTCCCCCTGCGCAGTGGAGAGTCTGTACACAGCCCTGAGGAACATCGACCGCAGTGAGATTGTCAGCATGCTGGAGGGCTCCGGGTGGCATAGCCGTGGCCTGAAGTGTGACCGGCGCTACACCGACAGGGACTATTCCCTCTCGCCCTGCCAGATGAATGGTGAGTCCCTGGGCCTGGGCAGGCTGTGGGGCCCGGCAGAGCCACCCACTTGCACCACAGCCCACAGCTGGCCAGGCAGCTCTGCTCCTGCCAGGGATGGACCGGGGATCCCCAGCGCAAGGACTCGGAGGCCTCAGCCTGGCGTGTGGGGTCTGGGATGGGAGTTGGAGCCCAGCAGCAGCTGGCCACAGACGGAGACTGCAGTTCCCTGTGGGGCCAGACCCACACGCCCCTGATCCTGGCTGGTCACTGCCTTGGCCAGGCACACGTGACTACACCTTCTGTGCAGCCTGGCCCCAGTCACCCTCTGCACCAGCAGGTGCCTGGGTTTGGCCCTGGCAATGAGGGCTGGGGACCGGGCATGACCCAGGCGTCTGTGAGGGAGCAGGGCGCCAGTTCTGGGCTGATGCTGCAGCCAGTGCTGAGGCCTGGCGCTGGGTGTCTGTGGACGCTGCCTGCCGAAGGCTCTCTCCCCTCCGTTCTGTGTTCTCTCAAACACGCCGTCGGCGCAGTCAGGCAAGGCGCGCCCCTGCCATCGCTGCCCGTCGCCTTCCTCCTCTGGCCTCATCCTGACCTCTTGCTCTCATCCTCCTCTGCCTATCTCCACTGTCTCCACCTGGGCCGAGCCCTGCCGGAGCTGCTGCCTGTCACCAAGGGACTCACGCCCCACTCACAGCTGCGTGCGTCTGTGCATGGCCCTGCACGCTCGCTGCCAGCCCTGCCTGGACTGCTGCCTCCACCTTCCCTGCATGGCCCTGCTGCTGCCAGCTGCGCCACAGCCTCCCTGCACCCTTTTGCTGCTAGAGGAAGATCCCCCCCAGCCTATGCACCCGCTCTGAACCCAGCTGGGTTTAATAGCCAGTACCCCTCGCTGGCCCTCTGAGCCAGCAGTAGCGGTCCCAGGCACCCTCAGGCAGGTGCTGGTGCTGGCACCAGCTTCCCCCTCACCTATGAGGGTGGCATGGAGCTGGGAGAGGAGAGGATGGCTACCTGCCAGGGTGCCAGTGAGCAGGGAGCCAGATGGGGATCCCAGGCTGGGGACTCAGCAGCCTGGGAGCCTGCAGGGGCTACCCCACACCCGGGCCAAAGCAGACAGAGAGTGATGCTGTCCCTGCCCTGGGAACAGGTAGGCAGGACCCTGTGCCTACACCTGGAGGCAAAGTGCATAGTCTGCCTGGGCCCCGCAGCTTCCCCACGTCCCTCCCCAGCTGGGCATAGCAGGAGAGGCTGGAGCTGGGCCTGGCCTCCCCACTTGCACATCTGGACAGGGCCACAGCCAGACAGCACACACAGCTGTGCAGAGCAGGGACAAGGGCAGGGGCACAAGCGGGGCTCAAAAATGAGGGGAGGAGAGGCAAATGCAAGCAGAGCTGCCCAGGGACCTGCCCAGTGCTGCGGCGCACAGTCTCAGGTGCACATCCGAGTACTTCAGGGCACCTAGCTGGTGCCTGCTCCCACCTGCCCCCTGCAAGCCCTGGCAGGAGTGCAGGCCCCAGGGGAACAGCTCTGCTTCCGTCAGGCCACCTGCAAGGCACCCCAGGCAGGCAGGGGAGCAGGGTAGGGCAGCAGCACAAGGGACTCGTCCGCTTTGCCCCTGCCAACTCCCCCAGGGCCTTTCTGCCCAGTTGCAGCTTTGTCCCCTCGGCACGTGCTGCCTGTCACACCCCTGCCCCGCCACGCTTGTCAGTGCGGAACGGCTGCCAGAGATGTCGCCTCTGTCTGCCCCTGCAGGTTACGCTTCGCTGCCGGACGAGCTGCTCTCGCCCGCCTCCCTGCATTATGCGCTGCCGTCCCCTCTGCGTGCCGACCAGTACTGGAATGAGGTGGCCATCCTGGACGCCATCCCCATGGCCGCCACTGAGCCGGATGGGCTCCTGGAGATGTCCGAGATGCAGGTGTGGTCCTCGGGGCTCACGCCCTCGCTGGTCACGGCCGAGGACTCCTCGCTGGAGTGCAGCAAGGCTGAGGACTCGGACGCCACAAGCGATGGCCGCCTCACGGGGCAGCCCCCGGAGGACATGCCTGGCCCCGACCACCTGGGCTCCATGGACCTGGTGGAGGATGACACAGTGGACTCAGATGCCATGAATGGCCGCATTGACCTGCTGGAGCAAGAGGAGGGGCAGAGGTCGGAGGCGAGGAGGCCTGACGGGGCATGCCCAGCAGGGCCACAGGGCACAGAGAGTGAAGACTGTGTTGTTTCAGGCCAGCAGCGGGTGCAGGCCCGGATCACCGAGTCGCCCAGCGTGAGCCGTGTCATCGAGAGGAGTGTGGACAGGTACCACAGCCCAAGGGCCAGGCAGGCAGCCAAGGCAGGGGCACCGAGACCCTGCATCGGGGACAGGGTGATGAAGGGCATGGCTGTGCAGCCCAGCTGCCTGCCAGCTCCTGGCGATGCCCATTTCTCATCCACTGCACGAGTGCTGGGCCGGGCTGGCCTAGGCTGGGCTGGGGCTGGCGTGGAGCCCACCAGCAGACTGGGGCTCTGGCTGTGACAGCGGCTCATCCCGCAGGGATCAGGGGCACGGCGCTGCGCCTGGTGCTGGGGCGTGTGGGCATGGGCAGGAGCCATGTGCCGCGTGGGTGGTTTCGGTGGAGAAGCTGACCGCCTCTCTTTGTCTCTCTGTCTGTCTGTCTGTCTGTCTGTCTCTCCCCCCTATCCCTCTGGCTGGTGCCCAGGCTGCGGGACTGGAATGCAGAGGGCTCCTTTGTCTCCTGCCTACAGGACTTGCCCGAGGGCTCCTGGCAGGAGGGGGTGGCCCGGAGCGCCCACCTGCTGAATGTGATGGGGTCTGGCTCGGCTGCTGGGGCCTGGAGCCAGGACCAGGGCACGGTCCTGATGCCGCCCGCTGAGCGGATGCGGATCGACTCCGGGGAGGAGAGCGACTCCCGGCCACCGCCCTTGCACAGCCAGACCTTCAGCTCATGGCTGGAGGAGGCAGACAGCAGCTTCTTCGGGCAGACAAGGGTAAGGGGTGGCAGCGGGAAGACCTGTCCCCAGGCACTGGCACCACATTGCCTTGGGGCCTGGCAGAAGCTCTGCAGCCAGGCTAGATACTGCCCCTAGCTCAGGAGGGGCCCAGCTGCCTCAGCATCAACCCACCCTGCCGGATGCTGGCATCCCCCGCATGGTTTCTGCAGGTCATGGCCCAGAATAGCATGGCTGAGCCAGGCCCAGGGTTTTATTTAGCACCAAGCTGCTGCCTCCGCTCTCCATTTATAACCAGCAGCCACTCTGCACGCTTCCTAATCGGGTATCTCCCGGGGCTCCCGCCCCTGCGCCAGCCTGCCACGGCCAGAAATAGACCTAGCCAGCCGTGGGGGTCTGGCACTGGGCACCCGGTCAGGGCCAGGCAGAGCCAGCTGTGCCAGGCAGCGAGGAGTGGCAGGGCATGGGGGCAGCACGGCAGGCAGAGAAGGCAGCCCCCTCAAGCTGTGCCCCTCCATGTGCGCAGCCCCTGGGCCCCTGGCTGGGCCCTGATAGCACAGCCCCAGACTCAGGAGCCACGCGGGCAGCTCACTGGGGGCACCTCTCAGTGGGCTGCAGAGCATTGCAGGCAGGCAGCTGGGGACCAGGGGCCCAGCCCCAGCCCCTGCTGCTGAGCTTGGGGCCAGGGGCTGCCCCATGCTTCAGGCCCCATGGGTTCCCCTCCAGGCCAGATGACTTTGACAGGAGCTGAGAGTGCAAAGGACAAGCCCACCTGCCCGCCCCAGCCAGTGGCTGCAGCCAGCTGGTATGCGGCAGCTAAAATTACCGCAGCCTGACACGGCCCCTGTGCAGAACGGGGCAGCTGGCAGACCAGGCAGCACTCAGGGCTGCTGCGGGCTGGGACACCCGTGGGCGCAGGGCGTGAGCGCGGGCGCAGCGGCAGAATGCTGGCCTTCGTGACCCAGCTGCTGATCACCCTGGTGCTGCTGGGCTTCTTCCTGGTGAGCTGCCAGAACGTGCTGCAGATCGTCCGGGGCTCCGTGCGCTTCCTGCTCAAGCATGTCCACCATGAGCTGGACAAGGAGCTGGGCGAGAGCGAGGGGCTGGCGGACGACGAAGAGTCCGTCTCCACCAGGGTGGTCCGCCGCCGCGTCATTGTGAAGGTAACAGGGCTGTCCATGGCCCGCCGAGGCCCCCATCCAGCTGTCCTGGCCCCGAGCCGCTGCCCCCCCTCCGTCCTCTGTGCTCACAGAGCGCAGCAATGGCCCTACCAACCCCCACTCCTGCATAGCAGCCAGGGCTGCTCCGGGAGGCATCATGCGATGCGGGGGGTGGGGAAAAGGGGAGCAGGTCGTCTTTGCTGCCCCACAGGGGCTGGTGCTTTCCCAGGCCACATCTAACAGTGTCCTGGGCCGCAGGGGCCCTCGGCCTGCCTCACTCTGCTCTGCCCACAGGGCAACGAAGTGCAGGACATCCCCGGGGAGCAGGTGACAGAGGAGCAGTTCACTGATGAGCAGGGCAACATCGTCACCAAGAAGGTGAGTGGGGGCAGCCCTGGGGCAGTTGGGGGATCCTCTGGGCCCCCCTCTGCTCTGGGGACTGCCACGGGCCTGCAGGGGAGCCCGGGGTAGAGGCAGGCATGCCCTGGGCACGCTGTGAGCAAGCAGAGTGGGACAGGCTGGCCGTGGTGACCCGGCACTCTGCGCAGATCATCCGGAAGGTGGTGCGGCGGCTGGGCCTAGATGAGGAGGACGATGAGCGAGCACGCGAGGAGGTGATCCTGGAGGGCTCCCTGCAGGAGGCCCAGGAGCTGGAGGCCGAGGCTGAACACTTCATGAAGTATGGCCTGCTGCAGCACGACAGCCTGGGCAGTCAGGTACCGCTCGGCCCCTGCCCCTGCCCCTGCCTCTGCCTTTCTGCTTCCACCCACGATGCTCCTCTCCTCTCCTCTCCTCTCCCCTGCACACCCGCTCCCAGCTCTGGCTCAGCACCTTCTGCCTTCTGACTCTCCTTTTCCTCTCCTGTCCTCTCTGTCCATCTGTCTCTCTCTCTCTGTCTGTCCTTGGGCGTGCTGCTTCCTGTCTGCTGTGGTGCCAGGAGGAGGTGCGTGGGCGCAGCCCGAATGCGGAGCTCATCGGGGGCAGGATGGGGGCTCACATAGTGAAACGTGCCAGCCTGAAGCGGGGGAAGCAGTGACCCCGAGTGGCCTCTGTCGAGGTAACGCCACCAGCATGCTTGCCTGGCCCCGCACCTACTGCAGCCCGGCACGGGGCCCCTTGGGATGACCTTGGCCATGGCACCCTGGAGGGAGAGAGACCATGGCCATGCCGTTGTGACACATGCACTGGCCTGCTGAGCGCCTGCCTGGTGCTGCCAGCAAGGGGTGCTGTGTGTGCTGCACACCCCATGCCAAAACTAGTGCCCGCCCAGGCCAGACACAGCCAGTCCCTGCACCAGCCTTCCTGGAGCATCCCAGTGGGCTCTGGGCACCAGAGGGCAGCACGGAGGCTGGCTCGCCCACAGCGCAGACCCACCGAGCTGAGAGGATGGCCCAGGCCTCCTGTGGGTGCAGCTCCTACAGCAGCACAGCCGTAGCAGGCCGATGCATGCCTGTGCACAGGCAGGGATGTGCCCACGTGCCATCTGGCTCCAGCACAGTCCCCAGGGGTGCCTGCGCGGGGCCTGGGCTCTGGCAGCTGGGAACAGGGCATCCACTGTGGGGGACAGCTGCCCCTCCAGCCTCCATGTCACTCTGTGTGCCAGTGTGGCGTGGCCCCTGCTGCCTGGGCCCAAGCAGTCTGTGCCCGGTGGCACAGGACCTGTGGTGCTGCAGGGGCCCAGCAGGTGGCTTGGCCAGCTGCCCGCGAGCACCGCCCTGCCCTGGCCCCCAGTAACCCCCTCCCTGCTCCCTCCCTCCTCAGGACCTCACCTCAACACCAACCCACTGATCTGCACACGCGTCCTGACCCCCACAAGGAGACGCAAGAGCCGAGCGCCGGCGGGAGCGGGGCCGGCCGTACGTGTTTCTATAGGCTACCGGCATGATTTCTGTACGAGACTTACTTACCGTCCTATTCGCATGATTGACTGATGCAGACGCATGAGCTACAGTACGTACTACCGACTGGGGGCCCTGCACGGCCAGGAACCCAGGAGACCGGTCCTGGGGCCTCCCGGCCCCACCGGGGAGGTGTGGGCCAGGCCGGTGGCAGGTACCGTGGGCAGGGTGGAGACGGCGCCACGGCCAAGCCCCGTGGGGTGTCTGCAGATACATGGAGCCGCCCACGGCCAGGCAGCCCCGACTCGTCTCCCTGGCCTCCCCGCCAGCCTCGCCATCTCACCCCTCCCCGTGAGTGCTGCGGGCGTGGGGAGCAGGCCCCATGCCGGCAGGGGCAGGCAGAGAGGGCCAGGCTGCAGCAGCTGCCCAGCGTGGGTAGGTGGGCAAGCCCCCGAGTAAGGGGAGGGCACTGGGCCGAGGGCCGAGCCCGCTGCTTGTGTTGAAAGTGTAAACTGTACAGTACTCAGCCTTGTGTATATGAACAATAAATACTATGCAAACCCGGGATGCTCCCGCCATGTGTACGGAGCACCGACAGCTCGGCCTTTGGCCAGTGGCAGGGCAGGGCAGGGCGGCTTGTGAGCCCACAGCTCCAGCCCAAGGGGCCCTGCAGGAGTGGCCAGGCACAGGCCCGCTGCCCATGTGCGCCTGCTCACTCCCTGCCACCCACACAGGGGCAAGGGTGCTGGCTGCCTCCCACCTTCATCAGCCCCCACCATGGGTGGTGCCAACCCACCCAGCACAATGTCATCTCACAGAGACAGGAGGGGTCATGGTGCTGCAGCCCTCCCCTCTGCGCCGGCCCCCGTCGGCCTCCACAGGCGGGCGGCCACACTAGCACAGCCCAGCAAACGCTGACCCTTGCAGGACCAAGCCCTGTGCCTCGGCACAACAGCATTGCCCAGGGACCTGCCCCTGCATATCCCCGTGGGACAGTAAAGCCACTGCCCCATCCTGGCCCCAGCCCAGCTGTCCATGCCTGTATCCAACCTGGCAGGAGCTGGGGCAGATGCAGAGACCTGGGCTATTTTAAGGCATTTGGTAGATGGAGTCTGCTGCAATACATGACCCCTGCTGGCAGGTCACAGGCAGGGGCAGTGGCTGCTACCTTCCCTGCCCCCACGTCCTTCACCCGCCCCCAGGCCCCGGGCACAGCAGAGGCGCCTGCAGGGATCTCAGGCTCTGCATCTTCCTGGGGGCTGATGTGGCCCTGGCAGCCACATGCAGCCCACACACCGTTGCCGACATGGACCGTGAGGCATCAGGCAGGCAGCCCCCTGCCCCTGCTGCCAGCGGAGGTGTCGGTGCAGGGAAGTGAGCAGGCAGGGCTTGGCCTTGGGGAGCGCCGCGTGCACGGCCAGGGGCGCAGTACGTCCATCCCTCCCCTCTTTCTGCAGCATAGTTGCCCCACCCCGCCAAGGCCACCGGCAGCCCCGTAGTGTAGTGTGGGTCCCGCGCTTCGGCCTCGCGTGCTCGTAGGGCATGTGCTCGCCGCTCGCATCGCTGGCAGGGCCGCAGGGGCCGCGCTGGCCTGACGCCTAGGGCATGCCGCCACCGCCCGCGCGCTAGACGCTTTTTAGACATTTTACAGTTCTGTTGACTTCCTTTTTTATTGTTATGGGAACGAGCCTCGGGGACCCCGTCCCCGGCGCAGCCCCGATGTATAGACCATTCCCTGTACACCAGCTACCGACTATGACTTAATAAAGAAACAACACCGCTCCGCCTCCTCTCTGCTTCTCTGTGCGCAGGGTGGGTGGGCAGGGGAGGACTCCGGGACACATCCAGCCCCCAGGGCAGGGGCAGCAGGGACCAAGTAGGGGCCTATCCTGTGCCCTGGCTGCACATGTGCTGTGGCAGGAGGGAGGACTGCAGACACTAAGGGTCCCTGGGGCTTGGGGCCAGCGAGGGAGCTGGAAGCGGGTGACGGGCCAGGACTGGGAGGTGACTGTTGACTGCCCTGCGTCCGGCCAAGGCCCAGGTCCCCATGTGGCCACAGCAGCCTCTTCCCCAGCTAGGGAAATGGCTTCTTACCTGCAGCCCTTTGTTATCACGCAGTGTCCAGCCGGGTGTCCGTGCACGTGCATGTGGGCCTGGTGCAGCCAGCTCCTGCTCGCTCTGTCCCCCGCGGTCCCTGGGGCAAGCGCTGTCCAGCACCGCAGATGCTGCGGGGGCTGCAGCCCAGGAGCTGCGAGCTGCCTCTCCTGGCCAGGGGCGGCCCCAGCTGCAAGCAGGCTTTGTCCAGTCACTGCCCCACGTCCCAGGGGTCAGTCCCACCAGGCAGCTGCGGCGGGGCCAGACGCGCACACAGCTGACCTGCTGCGGACACGCACTGAGCAGCCCCCATGCACCCGGCAGCCGTCACATCTGCAAGACCGTGGCATGTGCGGGCAAAAGCACACCTGCCAGCCAGCTGCCCCACACACAGGACTCGGGCCTGCCCCACAGTCACCCCACACAGCAACTGACCCTCCCTACGTGTGCATGCATGCATGCATGCGCGCGCACACACACACACACACCCACACACACACACGCACGCACAAACAAAAGCCAGAGGTGAGGAAGCATAGACATGTTGCGTTGATGTGCACACAAGTGCGCTTCCTGTGCATGCATGTCCCACAGGGCATGTGCACTCGCAGACATGCAGGTGACATGCAGCCTGCTGGCTCTGCCCCTTCTTTTCCCAGGCAAGGGGGTGCATACCAAGGGGTGAGAGCCCAGGCACCATCTAGCCCCTGGCCCATTGCCTCACCCATGCCCAGGCCCGTATCCATCCGGCACCCCAGCCTCGTGCGCTTCGTGTATGGCCAGCGTTGCATGCAGCAGCCCAGGTCCCGGGGCCAGCACCTACAGCGCAGGTGGCACCGGGCTGGGCCGGCAGGAGCTAATGAGCCGGCAGCCATGGGGCCTGTGCAGCCGGTCTTTCAAACTGCAATTTGTCTAGGGTGAGCCAATCCTGGACCGGGCCTGTCACCCGGCCAATGGCCGTGGGAGCCGTGGCCGCCTGGCCAATGGGGGCCCAGTATTCTAATGGACCACGTCTTTATCAGAGAAATGTTGCTTCGCCTGAAGTTAAACTTGGGTGGCAGGGGCTGGGGCGCAGCCGCTCCGGTGCAGGGACCCCAGCCGCGCCGCCACCCCCACCGCCGCCGTCGCATGGGTGCACCTCGCCTGGTGCTGCACCGCTCCTGCCTGCCCATCCTCCCCGGGGAGGTGTGTGCCACCTGGCCGTGGCGGCGCTCGCTGGCAGTGGCTGGCGCCCGTGCGTTACACTAGGGCGTGGCAGGACCGTGGCTGCCCTGTAGGCTCCAGGCTGCTGGGGATGGGCATGCTGCAGCACGGCGCGGGGCTGCAGCGCTGAGGGCAGTCTGGGCGTGGTGCTGGCCGGCGGTGGCGGTGGAGCCATGGACTCCAACCTGCAGGGCACCTTTCTGCTGAACGGCCCCTCGCTGGGCCCCTTCCCCGAGGTGAAGGCGCCTGTGTGCCAGTACTCGGTGCAGAACTCCTTCTACAAGCTCAGCCCCCCGGCCCTTGGCGCCCAGCTGGCGGCTGGCACGCCCCACGGCATCACCGACATCCTGAGCCGGCCGGTGCCGGCGCCCAGCGGCAGCCTCCTCTCGGGCTACCCACATGTGGGAGGATTTAATGGACTGGGCTCCCAGGGCGTCTACTATGGCCCCCAGGCTGGGAGCTTCGCCAAGGCGGGGGCCGAGTACCCGTCCCGGGGCCGGAGCTGCTGGGCAGACACCGGGCAGGACTGGCGCGGCGTCCGGCAGTGCGGCAGCAGTGAGTACCATGGGCAGGGCAGCGTGGGGTGGGGAATGGGAGGCAGTTGCAGGAGCCCAGGGCACTGCAAGAGGGGGCCCAGGTTTGGCATGGCATTTTTCCCCCCACCCTCCAGCTTGCCCTGCCTGGGGGAGCACGGCACGGCACCGGCGCTGCTTGGAGCCGCACGACTCGGGTCCCTAGGGGATGAGTGGCCAGGCGGAGTGGCTGCACCTTCCTGCCCTGCCCCCCAGTCATGACGGCAGGTCCCCCGGGACTGAGGGGACGATTCCTGCACTGCTGCTGCGGGCACACGGGGAGCCACTGCACGACAGCCGCAGACTCTCTGCTGCACTGGGAGAGAGGGGGAGGCTCTGGGGACCCTGCAGAGGAGCCCTGCTTTCCTGGGAGTGGGAGCCCAGCACCACTTCCCGCTCCCCACAGCCCCGCGCACCCCAGCTGGCCCCGGGACAGCACAAGGGAGCCGCCAGCTGGGGGCCCCGCAGCAGCCGGTGGGGTCCCCGGGCTGGGGAAGCATCTTCAATGCTGAACCAGTGGTCTCAGCCCCAAACCAGCACTAGGACTCCCCTAGCCCTGAGCCCTAAGCCCCCTCCCCACACCTTCCCTATGTCTCTCAGGCCCAGCCAGCCCTGAGGGGGGCATGGGGGTCCAGCGCAGGGGCCACCTGGGCTTGGGTGCCGCAGCAGCCACACATCCCCCCACCGGGTTCCTGGCAAGCACTGGGCTCCTAGGGTGCGGGGACAGCCCCAGCAGGCAAGCTCCGACCTCAGGGGCAGCGAGGCAGGCGCCCATGTCTCTGGGTGCTACCCGGTGCGGTGCCCGGAGCTCTTGGTGGCAGGCAGGGACCGCGTCTCTGGGTAGGGAGTGTCGCCCTGGGCTGCCCAAGCCCCCCTGCTGCACAGGTCCCCAGTGGAAGAGGGGGCAGGGCTGCGCCCCGCCATTGTGGGAGCAATCCGGAAACAGGGGAGCTGCAGCGCCTTCTCTGGGGCAGCTGCGACATGGGCGGCCTGCGGGGGTGGGGGTGGGCAGCAGGGGTCTACACTGGGCAGCAGGGAGCTGGGGGGGTGCATATGGGAGCTGTGGTCACGTCTCCCTGCAGGGTGGCTGCCTGGGAGGGGCAAGGGCCAGTCCCGGAGCTCAGCCCCCCTCTCCCCGCAGCCCCCGCGCACCTGACAGACAGCGTCCACAAGAAAAAGCACACGCGCCCCACCTTCACCGGCCACCAGATCTTCGCGCTGGAGAAGACCTTTGAGCAGACCAAGTACCTGGCGGGGCCCGAGCGGGCGCGGCTGGCCTACTCCCTTGGCATGACGGAGTCCCAGGTGAAGGTGAGTGCCAGGCCTGGCCAGGGTGCCTGGGGGCAGGGCGCATGGCCTGGCGCCCCGTGGCCTGGGGCCGGGAGCCGGGCGGTGCAGGCAGGGCCGGGCGCGGGGGCCTGACGCTGTGCCCTCCACGCCAGGTGTGGTTCCAGAACCGCCGCACCAAGTGGCGCAAGAAGAGCGCGCTGGAGCCGTCGTCGTCATCGCAGCTGCAGCCGCAGCGGGCGGCCGGCGGGGAGCGCGGTGCCTCTGAGCCCGAGGACGATGAGTACAACAAGCCGCTGGACCCCGACTCAGATGACGAGAAGATCCGCCTGCTGCTGCGCAAGCACCGTGCCGCCTTCTCAGTGCTGGGTCTGGGCGCCCACAGCGGCTGAGCCTGCCACCAGCCCTCGCCTCGACCAGAAGCTGCCGGGGTGGGGGGGCGCGTGGGAGGCAGAGCCCGTGCCTACGTCCTCAGGGCTGGGCTGCCCATGCAGCGTTGCCGGATGGCCGGCCCAGCCCGGCTGCAGGGTGCGGCAGCCACAAGTGCAGGGCCAGGGGCTCTGCACCGACGGGGCGGGGGCCGTGCCTCAGCATGTCTCGGGGCAGCCAGCGTCAGCATTGATGAAATAAAGGTCCCAGCCAGGCGTCCAGGTGGTGCTTCCGTGGGGCGCGGTGCAGCTTGCAGCTCGCGGCGGGGGTTGCAGCCAGGAGGGCCGGCGCTGCCCAGGGAGGGGGCACAGGGCCAGCTCTGCTGCAGCAGGCTGCATGGCTCCTGAGGTCCCTGCTCGCTGCCGGCGCTGGGAGAAGGGTGGAGGAGCAGGGCTCCAGAGGTCACGGCTGGTCCCGCCCTGGCAAGGCCAGGCCGGCCCCTGCCTGTATAACTCCTCCGTGCAGCCAGCCCCGATACAGCCCCAGCGCCGGACCACGGTAGCCACATCCTGCTACTGCGAGATGTTAAAATCGGCTCCAAAGATCCAAAATCAGCGGGGCCAAGAGCCTGCAGTTTGCACGTCAGAGCCAAGCAGGGCCCAGAAGGCAGCACTGCCGTGGGGGAGCTCGCAGCCCTGATGCTGCTGGCAGCTCCCGGCACGGGCACTCGCACGGGGTTGGGGGGCCCCTTCTTTTTTTGCCTGTGCCTGGAGTTTGCACTGGGGCGTTGCCTCCCTCGCTCCTCATTAACCTGGCGCTGACCTCTGTCCCTGGAGCTGCCATGCTGCAGGCGTCACGCACCCCTGCTTCCACCCGCCCAGGGCTCAGTGCTGGGGTCCTGGGGCCCGGCAAGTGGGATGTGTTGCTGGGGTCCCAAGGAATGCCCCTTGCCACCCCCGCCCGTGCCAGTCCAGAGCTTGTCCCTGCCCTGGGGTGTGGGCCCCAGCCCTTAAGACCCAGGTGTAGGCCAGGCATGGGGCTGCTGTGGCTGCCCCTGCCCCTGCAGACGTGGCGGGTGGACAGTGCTCCCGTCATCCAGCCCCAGGCCTGATGCTTAGGGTGCAGGATAAAGCCCCCCGTGGGGCAGGCTGCCTGGCTCCTCCTAGCACCGAGCCCCTGCGCCTGGAGCAGCTGGAGCCCTGGGAGCAAGAAGGCCCAGGCCCACTCCTACTATGGCAGGTATTTGGGGCCCTGCCCAGGATGGGCTTCAGCATGGGTTTGAATCCTCTTTTCCAGCCCGTGCTGGGAGGCCCCAGTCCACACCCATGTGGCAGCAAGCAACGGCATGGCTCCCCCAAGTGCCACCCGTGCCTTGGAGTGACGTGCTGGCATGGCCTCAGCCACGACGGTGCGGGGCCAGGGCCAGGAGTGGGAGCACTGCCCGGTCCGTGGGGTAAGTGCACACGCCTGGCCCTGGCCCTGGCCCTGGCCGGAGCCCGGCTCCAGCCCTGGGGCTGGGTGTTTGCTGCTGGGGGCTGACGCCGGGGGCCCAGGCCAGCCCCCACTTCACACAGCGGGCAGAGGGGGCGGCACAGCAGTGCCCCCTCCCAGCGCCGGGCCGGGAGAAGAGGAACAAGGGTAGTGGGGCTGCCCGACGGCGCAGGGAGAGGCGGGGGCACAGCCAAGCTGCACCCAGCCGAGCCTTGTGTCGGTGGGGTGAGGGGCAGTCAGCCCTTAGCCCCAAGCAGGGGGAAGGGGGGAAGCAATTAAGGGCCAATTAAAGCCATTTGCTGGCTTCTTAGGAATGGGGGGGGGGCTTGAAATAAGGCCCATTAGGGTCAATTAAGCTCTTCCCGTTGTGCCAGGAAGGAAATGCGGGGGGCCAGGGCATGGGGGAGCCGGCCGGGAGCCTGGAGCAGGGCAGTGCCCGGCCGGGGGGGGCCGGGAGCGGGTTCAAAAGTCGCCGGCGAGGCCTCTCGCTGGAACCGATTAGCAGCGAGCAAACATCATTTATCTTGCGCGCTGAGCGGAGCCCATTCACCTGTCGCAGCCGCACGATTGATGCCGCGT
>NW_017729020.1:5837340-5842531 GCF_001723915.1 Gavialis gangeticus
CAGGCACCGCAGCGCCCAGAGTCCGACGGCAGGGCCCGGCCCGGCCCGCGGGGCTCAGGAGCGGCTCCGGTCCTCGTGGCTGCCCGCAATCATCTTGCTGTACAGCTTCTGCTGCTCCTCCCTGAAGGCGTCCTTCACCTTCTCCCTTTTGAGGCCCCCGTCCCTGGGGGGGAGAGATACCGTCAGGCAGCTGCGGTGCCCCGCGGGGGCGGCCGTAGCAGCCCGGGGCCCCTCCGCCGGAGGAGGCTTGGGCTCTGGTTCCGACTCACCAGAGCAGATCCACCAGGCCTCCTTGCCTGGCAATGGCCGACTTCACCCGGTTGGCAAACTGGACGGCGTCCTCGTTGGGCTGCGGGAGGGCAAAGCGGCTGAGTGCCGGGGGCCTGCGGGGTGGGCGGCTCACGCGCACACGCGCGCAGCGGGGCTGGGCACTCACCTGCCGGGTCATGGGGGGAAGGTACCAGACGCTGCAGACGATGGCCCAGCTGGTCATCATCCTCAGCAAGTAGGTCACCATCCCGTACTTGCTGCTGTTCCAGAAGGCATCTCCAAACTGCGGGTCATACTACGGGGGGCACAGAGCCTGTGACTCCACGCCCCTGTCCCCAGCAGGGCTGCACCCCAGGCTCCCCCACCGTCCGGGCACAGGTGCGAGCACCCCCAGGCATGCACGACCTGCTCCTACCGTGCAGGACAGAGCCGAGAGCACAGGGGATCCAGAACGGGCCACAGCTGCTGGGTCCCCTGCCTCCTGCAGCACCCAGGCGGGTGGGAGGCCCCAAGCCAGCATGCTCGGGGCACTCCTCTCCAGGCAGAGGGCGGTGCTCTCACCTTGATGGCGACAGGGTACACGGTGGCTCCTATTTCAAAGCTTCCTTTCTTGAACATCATTACAGACGTGTTGTTGATGCAGGTCCCTGTGAAGACAAGTGCCGGCTCTTAGCTTTTCTCACAGATGCGTGCTGAGCCAGCTGGGCATGGCAGGACCGGACAGGGGGCAGGTAGGAAGCACTGTGCCACCTGACTGCCCCGCGCTGTGGGATGGGGATCCGGCCCACCCCGCTCGGATCACGCTGCCCAGGCCTCGGTGCTCACCTTCTGGAAAGATGAGGATGGGCAGCTTGCTCTTGTCTTGGACGTGCTCCGTCAGCCTGCCAGGAAGAGTGGGCACCAGTCACCTCCTGCCCGGGGCCTCCACGCTAGAGCCTCCCGCCCCACGCCTGCCCGCAGCCCTACCTTTTAGCCACCAGGTGGCGATCCTTGACCTCCGAGCGTTCAAACCAGACGTGGGGACAGGCCTTCACCACGGCCCGCTGGATCACACCCATGAGCCCTCCGTGGATCTGGCCCACCTGTGCCCGCCCGGGAAGAGGACGCAGGTCATGCACTGGCTACCCGGCTCTACGGCCGCAGCACCAGGCCACCCCCCTTCCTGCCCCGCTCACAACTGCAGCTGGGATGCACGGCACAGCCCCAGCACGTGGCCTGCGAGCCCCAAGCTTGGCCAACGCGTTATCCTGACCCAGACTGTTTTAACTGATGACTTCTGGCGCTGATAGTCCCTCGCCCCAGCAGCGAATGCAACAGCAACAGCAGCGACCAGCGGGACCCACCCCTTTCGAGGTGTTTTTAACATCGGATCCATCCCTGCACCCCCAATGGGGGTGTGGGGTCCACGTTCACCGCCGGCCACCATCCGCAGCGGCCCACAGAGACTGGCGGTCCATGCCACGTGACTATGAGGACATCAAATAGTCCCCAAGGTTGGCTCCCTGGGGAAGTCCAGGGCCAAGGCAGCACAGGTGTCTGCAGCTGGGGAGCATGAAGCAGCTGAATCGCCAAGGCCTGGCACTGTGGAAAAGGCCCCTGTGTGATGGAAGGAAGCCGGAGTTGGAGCCACCCTTACCATAGCATAGTAGCCATCACTGGCCAGGATGATTACATCGATCGGGGAGGTGTGGTTGGCCACGCAGATGCCTCCGTTCCGTGGCCTGTTCTCCCTATGGGGAGCACAAGAGCACAGATGGGGAAGAGCAAAGAGGAGCGAGCCCGCCGGAGGTGGCAGCATGGTGGGACCCGGGGCTGCGGCTGGCGCAGGCTCCTTACTGGTCATGGTAGGTGATGATGGCGGTGAGGGCACGCACGCAGATCCGGTAGCACATCAGGTGAACGTGCTTGCTCAGGAACTCCTTGCACCTGGAGGGAGGACATGGGCACTCAGGAGCACAACGTGGATGTGGCGCATGGACTGAGCTGTGGCCAGTGGCACTGATGGCCCCCAACCCCAAGGAAGAGGGGCTGAGAGCTCCCCCTCGCCTGACAGACACATCTGCTGGACCACTCGCGCTCTGTTCATGAAAGCTCCTGTGGCCGGGGCCAGAGACGCCAGGGACCACAGCCCTTGCTTGCAGACAGCCAGCACCCTAGTGAGCTGCACTCAATCAGCTCACCATCCGTTGGGCAGCAGTCCCACCACTGAGGTGCCGATCACCAGCAGGCTGACGCCAGTAAAGGCCAGGGCTATCCTGCAGAGAGAGAGAGGAGGTTAGCGTGGCCCTGGTGCCTGGCCCTCCTGCGTGCGGCAGTGCCCCAGAGACTGGGGCACTTTTCTGGGAACGCTGCTCCTTAGAGCTGCCAAGAGGCTGCTGGAAATCCCCTGGCCCCCACCGCACTAACTCTGCAGCTCCCTCTGCCAGAGCCAAAGGCAGAGCACAGAATCCCCCAGGCCCCGGCTGGGGCTGGGGCTGGGGCTGCACTGGTCCTGGTGAGCCAGGGCAGTGCTGGGCAGGCAGGCTCTGGGCCACGGCTCACCTGAGCGGCAGCAGGAAACAGTAGCGGATGAGCACACCCAGTCCCCACAGCACGGTGAGGCGCAAGCTGATGTATTGGAAGTTGTAGTTGGTTCGGCTGAGCAGGTTCCAGGACTCCAGCTCCTCGGCCGAGAACCTTTTGGTCACCTCGTCGTCCATGATGGTCTCGATACCCTTGCGGCAGAAGTAGAAGATGTCGGAGAGCTCGAACTCGGGTGCATCCAAGGCCTTGCTGCTCCCGCTGCGGCGGATCTCCTTGATCTCTTCCTCCAGGGACATGGGCTCCTTTGCAATGATGCCTGCAACGCGGCATACGCCTCGGTAACGGGCCTGGCCCCAGAGTGCCCCTGCTGCCCTCCTCTCCCCTGCTCCCCTTCCAGACCCCCACCCTGAGAGGGGAGTACCACGCCTGTGTACAGACCCCAGAACATGGGGATGTGCACTGCAAGCCCTCACCATTGGCGTAGGGCTTGTACACGGGGTGGTTCTTCTCCTTGGCGCCGCGCTCTATCCGTAGTGTTGCCCACTGCAAGAGAGAGGCGGGGTGAGCAGTACCTGGGGCCTGCAGCTCTGCCTCCCCGCATCCCTCTTCCTGGGCACAGGCAGGGGATGCAGAGACGGGCTCATTCAGTGCCTGGCAGAGCAGGTGACTGCCCAGCCCAAATTTCCAGTTCTCATTTTTTCCATGCTGTGTTTCAAGGTCGCTGACGAAGCAGCCGGGTGTGTGCCAGGACCCTCCTCCAACAGAGCCAGCAGCTGCTCCCCTTGCCCCGTGTGCTCGCAGGCAGCAGCAATGGGAAGCTGTCTGCCAGCAGCTCCGGCTGCGGTGCCCAGATTGCCTCCTATTCCCAGGAACGTCTCCCCTCCACCGCTCAAGGACACTCAATAGAGTTCAGCCGCTCGGCCTGCTCTCATTGCGTGACCAACAGGTCCTGCACCCGCCCTCAGAATAGACCTGGCAATTGTGCCCAAAGAGGATCCCACACACACGACTCAGCCAGTCGCCCGAGCCCCTGCCTGGGCCTAGGGGAGGCACTACCCCTTGGGGGGCAGGTATCCCACTATCCTACCTTGTGTCACAGCACAGCTGGGCAAAATCAGCAATTGGCACCACTGCTGACCTGACCCGACCCCGTCAGCAGTTGTTCCCACACGGGCAGGCTTGGGAGAACGCCAGAAGAGCTCTCTAGATGCTTGTGACTGGCATGTTCCTATTCCCTTTCCACTCCCGGGTAACGCGGGGACACAGCAGTCCCTGGCCTGGGACTCGTCTTCACAGCCAGCCCTGGCTGTCAGGCAGCCCCGGCAATCCCCCCCGGCCAAGGGCAGGCAGAGAACAGCGCGGCCCCGGCTGGAAAATTCCACTTGGCCTCTCTGTGCCAAGAGGCGCAGACAGGGTAGCTGGGGCTCCGCGGCAGCTGCGGGTCCAGAGGGCGCCCGGCGACCCCCAGGCAGGCATGCTGCACGCACAGGGCTAGGTGACCTCCTGAGGTCCCTTGCAACCCTTGTTTTTCAAGAGCCTATGATGCAGAGAGCTGAGGACACAGGAGCCTGCAGGGCAGAGAGCCCTGGCCATGACGCCCCTGCGTTGTCACCCAAACCTGCGCTGGAAATCAGCTGCTTCCGCTCCCCTGTGCCCAAGCCGATGCCAGCCCTTGCTCCTCCCCGGTGCCCTGCTCCCCGTTGGGCTGGTCCCTGGAGCGTCACGGCTCTCCTGGGCTCTGCCAGACACGGGGCATTAACCCCTCCGGGTCCGGGCCCCTCTCTCGCACGGCTCCAGACTCGGCCGTGCTCTGCCTGCTGGACGCAGCACGCGTTTTGGCGCCCTGCAAGCTCGGCTCCGCTGCGTGCCACGTGCTCGGTGAGCGAGATCTCCCAGCCGCTCTCCCCTTGCTGGCCTGCACCCCCTGCCCTGCCGGACTCACCTGGAAGATCTTCAAAAGTGTTTTCATGTACAGCCTGCGGATGCCAAAGGAGACCCCGAAAATGGCGGGCACGATGATGAAGACGAGGAGCAGCGTGAAGAGGACGGTAAGGGAGATGCCGAGCAGGTTAGCCACCAGGCTGTCAAAGGGGAGCAGCAGGAACATGGCGGAGGGTCCGGGCAAGGCCAGCGCCCCGAGGGCCTGGGGCGAGGGGCTGCCCGCGGCGCTCAGCCTGCCCTGCCGTTGCTCGCCGACAGCCTCTCGCACACGCCGAGCGCCCGGCGGCTCGCGGCCTCCATTCCAAAGGTCACGTCCCACGCCGGCTGCCTGCAGGAGAGGGAGCACGAGGGGGTTGGGGGACGCGGCGTGCATGCGGGGCCGGGCTGGCGGAGCAGCCACCCCCGGTACCAGGAGTCCCGGGCGGCTGCTGGGAGCACGAGGGGCGTCTTCGTGGGG
>NW_017729020.1:5842790-5843002 GCF_001723915.1 Gavialis gangeticus
GCTGCTGTTATTGTCTATCCCGCTGGGTCACGCTGCCTGGCACGGGGCCGTTCCCGGGGCGCTGGCATCCGGGGAGTGGGGACGGCCCCCGCCGCCCCGCGACGCCGGACACTCACATGCCGCCAGCACCGGGGAGAGAGACCGGGGCTCAGCCCGGGGTGGGTCACGGAGCCCAGCCGGGCGGTGCTGTCCCAGGTGCTGCGAGGGAGGCG
>NW_017729020.1:5848337-5850630 GCF_001723915.1 Gavialis gangeticus
GCCCCGCCCCCGGGCCGTGGCGCGCGGTGCAGCGCGCCCCGCGTGTGCGTGTGCGTGTGCGTGTGCGTGTGCGCGTGCGCGGCGCTGGCGGGAAAACGAAGCGGAGCTCGGCCAGCGCTGAGGTGATGTTTTTTATTAGACTAACGCGGTGTTTGCAAAACAAAACAAAATAATGATGACGATGATGATGATGTGCAGGCGAGGCCATGGTGCCCAGCGGTCCCTCGGCCCCTTCCAGGGCCCCGAGGGGCGTGGCGGGGTGGTGCCCCCCCCGCGCTGGGGCGCTCTCCGGCCCTAGATGAGCTGCACGGCGCCCGAGGCCACGAGGGGCGCGATGGTCTTGTAGCGGATCAGGTGCTGGGAGCCCTCTTCCAGGTCGATGGTGTACTCGCTGAAGGGCCGACACCTGGTCAGAGGCCTGCGGCCTGCGGCCACGCGGGATGCAGCAGGCTGTGGCGCCCACCAGGGTGGCAGGGGCCTGGCCTGGCCGTGCCTACTGGGCTGCCCAGAGCCCTCTCCCCAGCCGGGCCCAACCCAACCCAACCCACCTCTGCTCGTCGGTCTCGGGCTCCACGAGGATGTTCTCCTGCCGCTCCAGCACACGCAGGAACACGAAGGAGTCCAGGTTGGGTTTGGGAACTGCGTGGGAAGCAGGGCGCTGAGGGGCCAGCCCTTGGCCCTACCAGCCCCTCCGAGCAGTGCCCCTCCCCTCCCTTGAGATGCCAGGGTTTAGTGGTGTTCCCCTCGCCCATGTCCATGGACAGGAGACATGCTGGGGCGGCAGCCCCGTGCCAAGTGCGCACCAGCAGGGCGGTGCTTGGCCACATGCAGCTTCCCAAAGCCCCAGCCCCTGGGTGCTGGCAACCTCCGAGGTCACCAACACACACCCGTACCAGCCTGGAGGAGATCCACCTTCTGCAGGTTGGGGGGCATGTGCTTCAGTGCCACGCTCTTTAGGTAGCTCTCTGTGTTCGCCGTGTACCTGCAATGAGTAGCTCATGGGCACCTCCACCCCGGCAGAACTGGTCTGAGGTGCCAGCGGCCAGCACTATGTAGCCCTGGGCCCAGCCGTGCCCATGGCGCCAGGAGCGGCAGGCTGGCTGCCCCATGGATGCAGTCTCCTGCAGTGCACCCACTGCAGTGGGCACAGCCCCCTCTCCACTGCCAGGGGCTCTGCCCAGGCACAGAGCAGCAGAAGTGATGCCGCCTCCCCAACCGCTCTGGGTCACTGGCTTTGCTCAAAGCCCTGGGCCTAAGCAGGAATCCCGCTGCCTCACGCCAGAGGGAGGCGGCGAGCCGTCCAAGCTGTGGCCTCACTGCACTTCGTCGGGCCCCAGCAGACTCGCGGGTGCTGAGGCTGCTCTAGGAACAGGCATGGTGTATGCAGGTGCACCCCACGCGGAGGAGGTGTGTGCCAGGCTCACCCGCCCTTGTCCAACTCACTCCTTGGCAAAGGCAAACTCCTCCGGGGACAGGATGGAAGGGTCCCCGTCCGCACGGGACTTCTCCTTCTCCAGGACGTGGGGGAAGAACTTCTCGATCTGCCAGGGGAGGAAGACCGTCAGCTGCCACCGTCAGAGCTCCCCCAGCCCAGAGTCTGGAGCCCACTGACAGGACCTGTCGCTGCCCAGGCCCACTCGCAGCAGCGCTATGCCCCCAGCCTCGGGGTGCCTTCCGCCAGCGCAGAGCACCAGGAAGGGGGGAGCCCCTGCTCCCTGCCCTCCTGGCGTTACCTTCCCCAGGCGGCAGCGCAGGTAGCTGCTGAGCACGTAGCGGATGCGCTCGATCTCCATGCGGTGGATGCCGACCTTCAGGTCCACGCCCTTGACCCGCTTCAGGTTGGACTCCTGTGGGCACAGGACAAGGCGTAACCGGGGGAAAGGGCAGGCCACAAGGCTCCCAGGGATGCGAGGCACCGTGTCCCTCCCTGCCCAGGGATTGGCAGAGGAATCCGAGCGCAGGCCCTGAGTCCGGTGGCACAGGCAGCAGTGCGGGTGGGCCGTTCTCGCTGCCCGCAGAACACTTGCCCCTGCTCTGCACAAAGGAGCCAGGGCTGCCAGTGGTGCAGACCCTGCAAGGCGGCGCCCACAACAGTGGAGCACTGGGCGACCTCCGCAGGCTGCCACCTACCATGTGCTCCAGCTGCTCCATCACACACTCCACCACCTCCGCTTTGCTCTCCAGCAGCTCCGGGGCAAACTTCTCGTTCAGCCAGGCCTGGCGGGGGGCAGGGGTGAGCGCGGGGCCGCCTCCCGGGGGGCACGGCTCGCGCCCGGGCCGGAGGTAACCCCGG
>NW_017729020.1:5850687-5867418 GCF_001723915.1 Gavialis gangeticus
GGGGGCGGGGCTTGCAACATGCATATGCATGAGCTCCGCCCCCGGACCCGCGCGCGGCTTCCTCCGGCGCTTAAAGGGACGTCGCTTCCCGCGGCCGCGCAGCTACCGGGGCCGGGTGGGGGCGCAGAGGCGCACGCGCGGGGGCGCGGACAGACTGCTGCCGGCTGTAGGGGTCTGTGGCTCGCTTTAAGGGGCTGCCCTGTGCGCACCCTTGGGTGCGGGGCAGGCCGAGACACCCTCGGCACGGGCCCCGCCGTCCTCTCCAGCATTTCCCAAGGGAGCAAGGGCCGGGGCTGCAGCAGGACCCTCTCTTTTGGGGGGCCCGGTGGAAGGGAAACGTGGAGGAGGGGGCTGACAGCCCCAGTCCTCTCCAAGGAGCTGCACATTGCAGAGGCACCGGCCTCCTTGCCGTGCTCTGGCTGGCAAGTTTTTCTTGGGTAGATGTAGTCTCTGGTATTACACCAGCTAGAGAGCAGAGAGATGTTCTTTGCAAGCTCTTGAGAACAAACACCCTCCTCACGGGGCACTCCCCCTCTCCCAGCAGTGCTGCGCAGCACCCAGGCCAGCTCTGCCCTGCTCGCTGTGGTTTCATCTTGCTTGGGTCACCTAAAATCTCTAGACTCTGAACAGGCTTCCCGCAGGGGTGGTGCAGTCACCGGCTCCGGTGGTCTTTCAGAGGAGGCTGCACAAATACCTCCTCGTGCTGGTTTGAACCCAATTACATCCTGCCCATGGCAGGGGACCGGACTTGATGGTCTTATCGGTCCCTTCTGGTCCTCCTTTCTAGGATTCAAAAAAAAAAAAAAAGAGGAATTGGATGGGAGATTTTGTCAGCTCCCAGCCCACTCAGGGAGTCGACTGCCATTGCTGCCAGTCTTGTTTCCTCCTCTGCATTCCCCTCGCTGGGGAGGGACTGTGCACTACAATGTGTGTGGGTAAAGGCAGGGGAGGAACCTTCCTCCTTCATGAACAGCTACTTTCCAAACTGAAATATTAGCTCTCATGAACACTCTGCTCAGATTTAGGACCCCTTCAGTGCAAGGGCTTCCCTGTCTTTCATCAGGGTTGTTGCTGATGCATGCAGGCACCCCCTGCCCCCAACAAAGAGCATAAAACCTATCCCTCCTGCATCAGTCATAGCAGAAACAGAGCAAGGTATGCACTCTCACATGGCTTAGATTCGGTTACCAGCCATCACTTTTGCTTAGAGGAAATCAGTACTTTTATTCAGGTCAGTGCTACCAAACAGGACACAGACACAATATAAGAAAATTTTACTAATCCATTAATAGTTCTGCAAAATTATTGCAACAGGTGCAAAAGGCAAATGCACTTTTACAGTTCAGAGAGACAAAGAAAAAGTCTTCTGTACAATTAAAACAGGAAACAAGTCTCAAAGAGGAGGGGGAAAAAAAGAAAGAAGTGGTTGAACAGGAAGCCTGGAATCTCCGCTCCAGGATTAGCACCTACAGTATCACAGAAAACTCGACACTCCACCTAGTTGTAGCGGTTGTCTTGTTCTACAAGTCCCACGGTGGACAGTAGCTCTCCAGCCGGGGGGTCTGTGCTAGCATAAACCCAGCCAAGTAAAGATCTCGTGTTATACAGGAGAGGGAGACAACAGAAAATATTAGGCCAATTTTGTTTGCTGGAAGTTTTACTCGGAAGATGCCCAAGATAGCATAGCAGATATTGCTGAGGAATGTTAATTCATGGGAAATATGACATACTGCACAGCTCTGCTTTTCAGCAGTTTGCCAGCAGCGCGAGTTAAGAAACCATCTTACACACTATTGAGTAATCCATCAAATAAACATTTTGCTATAAATTATATATAATAAATCCATAGAGAAACAAAACAGTTCATTACATTTTACATAATAACCTTCAGGGGAAGAGTGGGGATGGCTACATGTATTGGTTCAGCATCCATTTTATTGTACTGACACAGTTGAAGGGAACAAGCAACAGACTGTCTCTTCCCGCGAGCGTGGAGAACTCCAGTGACAGCAGTAGATTCCCAGGGCACCAGCAAAGTACCCAGTAACAATACCAGCTATCGGGGGTTAGGAAAAACAACTAAATCATTAGAAAAACCTTTCTGCATTGAACTCCCAGTGAGCGTCAGCTCAGGAACCTGAGACTGCTCTGTGCCTCGAGTCACTTCCTGCTAGGCAGAGGCACTGTGTGCAGTGAGTGTATTGCAGGCTGCTCTGCCCTGCACTGGAGTGCGGGCCTTGTTTCTGGCACAGACTCCCTGAAGTCAGACTTGCAGCCTGCTGTGTCGGAAGATTTAACTGGTGGGGAGGGAAACAGCTGCTTCCCACTGGGCTGAACTGCCCAGTTCATTTGTTGAAGAGCAACAGCTTTACTTTGCCCATTCCTTGTCCATGGAAACGAACAAGATGATCCCACTGCTTAAAGCTTGCCACAGGCCACAAAATGGATGCTGACCAGCCAGAAGTTTAGAAAGTTAATCTTGGTAAGTAGATGGCACCACAGGTCTGGCAGCAGAGAGGAATGATGCTCTAGAGAGGAGGTAGGGGAACGCTCTGATACGGCGAGTCCACCGCTGAGCCAGGGGCTGGAAAACAAAGAGAATTGGAGCAGGTTAGGAGCCAGCACTGCAGAGAACCACACAAGACACCTTTGCACAGGCCTAGCATGTGGCCTAGAAATGCCCCCTCTTCCTAGCAGAACTCTAGTCTCCCATGGTTATGGATTCTCTCTCTAAACTGTGTACGTAACCCAGACCAGCTTCCCGGCCAGCGTAAACAGGCTGTCTGCGACAGTCTGCAGGCTTCAGGTGCAGGGCTTGCACTTGGGAAGGCAGACCCCTGCTTAGGCCCCACTCTGTGGGGAGCTTGCTCCTGGTCTGCCTACAGCTTTGAAAACAAAGTGGTGCTGAACCAAAATATTTGCAATTCATGAAACTATCCAGAAGTTCCTAATGTAAATCTTTTCCTGTATGAGAAGGGTCACAGTTGTTTGAACGTGGATAGAGCAGGCTCACGTGTGAGAGTGCTCAAAACCCACGCCACCTCGGAAAAACATTCCACGTTGCAGTAATCGCCGTGAAATGAGTCAGGACAAAAGGGCTGTGCCAGGTAGATGCAGCTGCAACTGATAAAACACAACCTTGTTCCAACAGCAGCAGGCACAAGCCATGAACTTGATCAAGTTTCTGACTGCTAATAGCCAGAGAAGTCAGATAGGACGTTCTAAATCAACTGTTACAGTATTTTGATAGTGCAGAGCTTGTTAGCAATACATGTTCAGCAGCAAGAATCTCAGGCCTTTCCTTCCAGAAAACTCTCGTCCTGGCTGAGTCAGAGAGATGGTACATCTGGATTAGTCATGACCAAGCAATTACCAAGAGGCACTTCTAGAGGCACCTAGCAAAGACCAGAGGAGGTCTGTGGCATTTCTCCCCTTCATTGATATGCCAGGCTGTGTACAACCTGATTTTTTTTTTGTTTGCAGTGTTCCTACTAAGGCACAAAGAGCTTATTTGCTGGCCCATCATGTGCCCTGCGCCCAAGGAATTTACAAATATGAGGTGCCACAACTTCATTTTATACGCAAGAAGGAAATGGCAGGTGAATTCAGCCACCTCTGGAGTGGAAGGCAGCTATAGCTGAGCAGTGGAAGTGAATGCTTCATCAGGCTGAAAGCAAAATGGAAACAAAGGGAAGGGAGAACAGAATTATTCAGTCTGGGGTTCTGCCAGAAGAGTAATCCCAGTACCCCGACTCCTATGGAAAGCATTAGAGGATCCTTAATGCACCCCAGGTCTTTAGGCTTCAATTTTACAAACTGCTTTAAAGACAGAAGCTTCAGCGGAGAAGACCCTAAGCCCCAGGCTGCAGCACTGGCTCAGCACTGATTCGGAAGGAAAAGCAGCAGTGACTAAACTACCCATGCCACACCTAACAGCAAAGGGATTTTTCTTGAATGTCCCCCCCACCATGTACTGACCTGGCTTGACTCTCTTAGCTTGCAAGACCTGCTGGGGATCTCGCACGCTGTGGACTGTACGGGCTCCCCTGTCATCACATGCCATTAGCGCAAGAGTCATTCCAGGGCCCAAGACAGCTGATGAACCAGTAAGTGACTGAGTTCAAACTCAAGCCTAAAGTCCTGAGCTGCTTCACTTACAGGAGGGAAACCTGAGCAGAATCAGAATTTGTGGGTCTATCCAACCTGTGAGATAATGATTTCTGACACAGTACAGCAGAAATCAGATTTATGATTATACATGTTTACATAATTAAAATCTGGATTTCATCAATGTGAAATCTGGCATCATCTGAAGTGCATTACCATTCAGGGGCACACTGCCAAGTATTGATATTTTTACATCTTCCGCTGGGATTTAAAGATTTCATCCACACAGAAGATTTATTTAAAGAGCCTTATGATTACATGCAGCGGTTGGATAAACATTCTGTCTCGGCAGGGGAGGGGAAAGTTTACGTCTTCTGAATGCACAGAAGCCGGTTATAGATTTGACATGTAATGCAAAGTTAATATTTACCTTGGGGTCCATGGTTTTATCTTCCACTGCTCATACCTCTGTCTTCATAAATGGTGATTTCAATCTGCACAGCACGGCTGTTAAGAAAACGTGCTACAGGAAAAGGAAGACAACTGACAAATGACAAAAACCTAGCTAGCAGAGCCTTGGATCACATCAGCTGTTAGATGAGAAGTGTTGCTAAATTTCTAAACCATTCTAAACATCCCACACGATTTCTGGTTTTGCATCCTGACTTGCCTTTTAATGAGCGTTCACTTAGCCTCAGTGTATAATATTGCTCTGAGGCTGCCAACATTCACACAGGTTGTTTATACGTTAAGCCGAATTTTACTGTAGCCTTTTCCCCTGCTCATTTACTGTTTACATTTCTGTTCACCAAAGTCTAGTCACTTCTTTCTAGTAACTTCTAGGAAACAGTATGAGGGCACTGGAACTACATAACTGCCAGCTGTAAGCTATTTGGGCAAATATTCAGATGAACCCAAACAACTGCAATTCATTAGGATGACAGCTCACCACACACTATGCACCTATGCATTTCAAAAGGGCTTCAACTTCAGAATTCTCAACGGATGAAACGTATTACTTCTGCTTCCTCAATTACAGTTACGAGATGCCTCTGCAACCACCAAGAATGATACTAGCTGGAATGCCAAATCACCTGCAGCGGGCTCCAAACTCCAAAGCACAGCTTACAGGGAGCTCATGTTGTAACTGAGAACAAAACCCAGGAGAACTACCTCACCGCTCAGGCAGGTTCTAGTGGGGGTGCAGAAATAATGGCAACAATTCTGAGTCAGCCAAGACTGACATTTTCTATGTAAAATAGTTCTACGAGTTCTCACAGTTGTTCAGATAAGAGAAAGTCTACCAACCAGACTTCCAAATGGGGTTTAAAACCACAAGATGGGTATAAAGATACTTGGTTTATGAAAAGCTCCATTGTAAAAGAGGGCCAAGCAGCATTTGTCACATGCTGTATTTCCCCGTGACCTTCTAAATGGGCAGAAATTTTATCCTACTAAATTCGGAGCAAAGACTGCTCTGTAGGTTACCGACTAGATATTATGAAGCACAAACCACAACCTTCATCTGATCAGGGGTGAACTAATTTCTACACATGTGCCACGGTAAGAGATGTCCCTCTCTGTCCCTCAGGCCAATTTCAAAAAGAGTCTAAGACCTCAAGGTGGATACAACTCTGAGTCCTCTCTCAATGGGATCCGTCAGGAGAAGGCCCTGGGGAGCGTAGATCTTCTCATTTTGTTCCTGAATGTACTTGGCAATTTTCTTCAGAACCTGGGGGCAGAACATACAGATGTCAGCTTCTTCAAGTCTGCTCTCACATCGACCTCCCACACAGAGCCCGTCTTGGTCCCATCTCTACAAATACAACAAGGAAGGGGCTCTAATGACTACTGGACACTGTCATGGATAGGGTGGTAGTACTTGGAGAGCCCGCTGTAATGAGCCCAGTGAGCTGCACGTGACTAAAGCACACCTTCCAGAAGGCACCTGCATTGTGTTCACCAACCTAAGACTAAGTTTTTCACCGATGACACGTTAATATAGATCTTTACAGAATATCACCAATAACAGGGTTTCTGATGCTGTGAAGCCTTATCTTCAATCCTGAGCTGGAAATGTAGATGATATATGTACACATAAGCATCTTGGTTTTAAGTGAACGGACTACATGCGTTCTGTGACTAGGGATCTGATACAGCCCCTGCACTGGCCTTGACCAAGTGACCTTTTGTACTTGAATCAGTGGAATGAAGCTTCCCAGGTCTTGCCCACACTGAACACTATTCTTTCAGACTTGTAAGAACCTCTCCCAACTTCTCAGCTCAGGAAGCTTTTGCTATCCAAAGTCTTTGGTTTCTTATCTCTGAATTGGGCACATCTCCACTTTCTTCAAAGAATAAATGGAAGCAAGCAAGCCAGACAGATATCCAGCTCAGATCCCATTTGCATCTCCGCCAAGCCCCCAGGAAGGGAAACTGGAGATGCCCTCTCCCTCACCGCAATCCATTACTCAAGAGTCTCGCAAAATGACTGCATGACTGATTCCCCATAAAGAATTCCTGCAAACCACCCAGCCTGTGCAAGGGACACCACAGGCCAGGTCTGTTTAATCAAACATAAGTTTTCATGAGTGAACTGTCAGGTAAGGGTTTCAGTGTGACACTGTGTATTTAGATAAAAAGGATAAGTGGATAAAATGGAAAAATGATCACAGCATGAAATCAGCCCCTTATGTGGAGAGAGTCAAACGGAATCTATTTCATATGTAACAGTTGAGCAAGAGGGGAGCAGATCTGACGCACAAGTAATTTCAGGAAGTTGGTTTGGCATGAGAGTTTATTCCGGCTTTGTACTAGAGACTTCACTGTGCTACTCATCACTGTAAATGAAGTCAGTCTTCAATTAATATAGTGTTGAGTGTTGTCTTTCAGGTCATAAAGCAAATCAAACTGGCTTACCTTTTCATAATGTGTCTCCATGCACAAGAAGATAGTGTAGGCAGTCAGGCAGGCCAGACAACCTTCGAGATAAGATTGGCCCCCAAGCTTCTCGGCTTCTGCATACAGGTTATTGAGAGTTCGCACAGTCTCTTCAAACTGCTGCCGATCGATCTGCAAAAAGTCCAAGTTAGCTCCACTGACCTCCTGTACAGAAATCCACCTCACTTGTACCTTTTACAGATGTAACCTACGCTGCCACGGAGAGACCATTTGCTTCAAACATGCACCGTGGAGAGAGCCACAGCTCCGTTTAGTATAGAACAGCCTCCAAAAACGGCAGCTTTTGTTCAATTTTCAGCTTACATCAAGAATGAATTCTACCACAACTGAAATGTTGTGCCCGAAAGCAAGCACAAATAAGAATTGGGGTATGAAGTGAAAAGAGCAGATCAGCAGGAAACAGACTCGGGATTTAAACCACTATTCAATGAAAGACCATACGGGCAAATCTTCTCTGAATAAGGCCTCAAGTATGGAGGATTGTTGCTCCAGTGCCAGTCAAGCTTGTGAGTGATATAAACAAAGATGTATCAAATGTGATGTGAAAGAGAAGGCAAAAATAGCCTAAGTGATCTTTGCCAACAACAAGAAATGCACAAAATATTTGACCAGGAGGAGTTACTCCACTAGTTGAAGTGTTGCAAATAACAACAAAACCCCCCACGTTGACAGAAAACATAAGAGGGTGTTTGTGATGCTGCTGAAGTGTAGGCTCAACAGAGCGGCCTTGTCAGAGGATGGGTTTCTATACAACAATACATGCCTTATTTCTCAGTGCCACGGCTGCCCTTTCTGTTGTGACAAGGGCACAGATCAGAGAGAGCATCATAAACAGAAGGGCTTCATAATTGCTGGAAGTTAGACTTGTAGGCACATTTGTCTAGATTTCTACATCACATTCAAAGTTCGGTATTTTCTAATTACCATTTCAAGAAGCAAGAGTGTGGAGGGCATATCTACTTCCCTAGCAACAGGAACCTATCCTTTATTTAAATACAAAATGTTCCTTTCAGATTTGTGCTAAAATACCAAAGATCAGTTTGGGTCAATTTGGAGACAACTAATTGTTTTGCAGGGTTTCGTCCCCCAGGAAAGCAATGCTACCCAGCAGGTGGGGGGAACAAGACTACTCGCCTTGCTCATTCAAAACAACAGTGTCAAGTAAACACAGCAGGACAACCATCTGCTCTGGGCCATTTAGACGGGGAATATTTCATCTCGCCGCTGTCAGGCAGACCGAGCCTCCCAAGCCACTTGCATCAAAGCAGCATGGCATGGCCTCGCATGCTCCAACACACCCACATCTCCAACCACATCCCCAGACACTGTAGGTGCCCAGGGTACAGGACACAGCCCGTAGCTTGTACCAAGAAAAATGCAGGAGCTTTAACACCCTGGCTCTCGGCTGGCATTCGCGCCACCCCCGGCACACACACAGAAACACTGCAAGTGGGGATAACTGGGGATGACTGGAGCTGGAGGCCGAGAGGGTCAACCTGGCAGCTTTCGTTATGCTTTGTAACAGGGGCACTCCCACACGCGTGGGCCGTGACTCTGCGCGGTTTTAATGATACGCCTTTAATAAGCAGGTGCTTGGCACGAACCACTCATTCGTTAAACGCGCTGTTTTCCAGAAGGAGCGAGCAGGAAGCGAGAGGAACCTCCAACCCGCGACGCGCAGACCACCAGTGGTGCGCAGACCACTACCATTACTTCGTATGACCAAGCCGGCAATTACTTTACGTGACCCAAACGTGCCGGGGGGAACTTAAGGCGGTCCCATTTTAAGCCACCATAACAGCTCCCAGGTGACAGCCCCCGGCCCAGCCTTGCCTTACCCGCGTCTCCAGCTCGGCCGGGAACTTGGTCTGGAACTGGCAGCGGGTGCCGCTGCTGTAGTCGCGCTGCACGAACACCTTCCCCGACACGGGCGCCGGCTGCGGCCTCATGGCGCGGGCCTGCGCGCACGGACTGTCCACCTGTCGCCGCCGCCCCCCCCGTGGGCCCGATCCTGGCCCCCCGACCCTCCCTGCACGGGCCGAGCTCAGCCAACCGCTGTCGCGCCGCGCGCCGCCTCACTTACGGCTGTCGCAAACGCGCCCCAGAGGGGGGCATGGTCAGAGCCGCGCTGTGCGCATGCGTGAGTGGGGCGGGGCGGAGGTGTGGGTGGCGCGTGCGCAGACGTGCGAGCGCTGCCACGTGTGCGGGGCTGTGAGCGCGCCGTCGTTTGTGGTTGCAGCACCTGCAAAACGCGCAAGCCCCTCTCAGGGGGTCTCAGCTTTGCTTCCTCAGGATCTCCAAATAAACGGTTCGGCTTGGATAGCCCGGTTCTCACTCGCTCGCTGCCTGCTTACCATGAGCAGCGTACAGAAAAAGTCTTGTTTGCATATTTTTCAGGGTACGGTACTTCCCCCCCCCAGCAAATTACAATCATTTTTTGAGCTTTCAACACAATCGTTTGGTATTTAAGATTTGGCCGCGCTCGGCTGGGCAGCGCAGCTGCAAGCGTGGGCCTGTGCATGGCGGCTCCCTCACACGCAACGTGGCGTGATGCAGGGAAGCAGGAGTGCGGTGACCTCCCCGCTTGGCACAGCACAACCGGCACGGGGGGGCGGGACTCCCCAGCAGCTGCTGCCCTGCCTCTGTCAAGCTGGGGCAAACTGCTCGGCATCCCGGCTTGAGGCAGACAGTGCTTCTGTTGCACGCGCGTGTCCTGTGCTGTTGCAGCAGGGGACGTGCAAGCACAGCTTGCGGTGCCTTCACCTCCCCCAGTTCTGCTTCTCTCCCCCTCTGCCGCTGTCCACACGTGCTGCCTTGGGGCACCACACTGCACCACAGTGTCTTCAACACTGCCCCACTTGCTCCTGTGCCCAGAGAAGTGAGGGTTGCACGTGTTACACAGTAACGCACTGGCACTGCTGTGTCCAGATGTGCACAGATGTTTGGTTCCCCAGAGATGAGCAGCAGCACACCTCACACCATTGCCTCCTCCCCAGGGAACGCCGGTGCCGCCCACACAATGGCACATAGCAGGTTGCCCCCAGGAGGGGAGGGGAGGCTGGGGCCAGCAGCTGTGCTGATCCCAGCAGCTTCCCTAGGGGCCAGGGAGCCTGGCCAGCAGCCAGAGCAGGGCTCCGGAGGGCAGGCTCCAGTTCTGGGCAGTGCGCCACCCCACTTTTTTTCCACACTGGGATCTTGACCTTGGGATCCTCCAGGGTCACACCCCCTCCTGCTCCTCCCTTCCTCCCCCACTGCAAGGTAGCAGCGCAGGGAACACCTGAATGTGTGGTCACCATATACCACACGGCCATGCTCGTCTAGACGTGGCCTGGGAGTTCAAGTATCAGGCTCGGCGGAGGCATTTCATGGCTCTGCTGTTCCCAGCCTTCCCCTTGTTTAAATCTCTGTGGGATATTTCATCACTCCCCATCTTTGTTGGCCATAATCTCTCGAGTGACTGGTCCTTTCAGGGGCAGTCTGCACCACTCAGGTCAGGCAGGTGCCCCCCAGCCCCAAGGTGGGTTTTTTGCTGGTGTTTTGGGACATATTTCAGTATGGGGACATTGGTATCTAGTGCCCCCGCCGCCTCACCGGGACTGAGAGATAAGCTGCAGGCTCCATGGCTTCCTGTTGCCAAGAGGAAAACAGTTCTGTTTAGTAGGAAGTCTCCACGTTTACCAAGTGAACTGAGGAGACTCCTGACATGAGCAGGTAATCCAGAATGTGCTCGGCTGTGACAAACACGTTTATTTCTTCACTGATTTACTTGCATGGCGTCTTTTTATCAAACACCTCCCAAGGGAAGCAGTCCCTCCCTGGGCTCCGTGGAGAGTTGAGAGAAAAGGACCAGCAGGGTTTGGAGATTCAAAGACCGTGAGTATCCAGAGAAACAGAGTTGTCATGGGCTAAATGCTAACCCCCCTAAAAAAACACAGATGTGCGGGCAGCTTTCTGCCTGCTAGAACACATCAAACCCTCCTGCTCCATGGCTACTGCAAACCTCTGATTCTCTGGGGTTCGGGTGAGACCAGCCCAGGGGACTGGTGATCCCACTGGGCTTTTGTGCACCTTCCTGTGAAACTTGGATGCTGGCCTCTGCTGCAGGCAGGCTGTTGGACTCACGGGCTTCCTGGTTCTGACCCAGTTTGCAATGCGCGTGTTCCTGTGCTGGAAACTTTCCACTTCCAGGACCTCCTCCCAAGGATGCTTCCCCTCCCGCAGTCTGCCTGCATCCCCCAGCAGAAAGCAGGACCTGCCTCTTTGCAGGGGGTGGGGATAAGGCTCTGCCAGTGCAGCACGGGATGCTGAACCGCATCCCTGACACTCCCAAATACCTTTGCATGACAGATCTTTGCTGCTTTTTCCAAGAGTTCACCCTGCTTAGCAAGCTCCACAGTTTGCAGCTTGCCATGTGACTTGCCATATGGATTCAATAAGGGTGTTTTCAGGGTCTCCGACTACGTTATCTTGTGGAGCGCATAGAAAGATGTGTCAAACACAGTTAAGTGGAAACAGATGGAGCCTCTTGGAAACGAATCCTTATCAGGTACCTGCCCAGCACTGTCTGGGCAACTTCTGCCATGTGGGAAACATTAGAAGCCCAAAGGTGGCTGCATCCAGGGACAAACCTGCAGCTTTGATGTCTCCCAGAGTGCTGCTGGCTCCCTGCTTGCTCTGAAGGGCTGAGCCTCTGCAGCTGGTGTCACAGGGGGTTTTGCCATGTTAACGCCAGTGGGAGCAGGATTAGGGGATAAGTCTCTTTGTCAGGGTTAAGAAGCAGAAAATGCGCCTCTAATTATCAGGAACTGCCAGGCAGCAAGACAGCATGAAACTGCTACAGAGCCTCCCCCCCAGGCTTGTGAAAATATTCCCTTTCCAGGCTGTTACTGCCCTGAGTGTGAATTTCATTGTGTTTTCTTAGGAACCAGAGCCGGTGGGAACAGATTGGCATTTGCTCTAACGTTATTCCTCGTTTATTTTGCTGATAAACATACGATCATTTCCAGGCCCATTAACCTTTGGCCTTGGGAATCCTGCTTTTGCTCGACACAAGCTGGGTCAAAGGTTCTTTAGTTTAAGAAAACCTTGAAAACTATTGTTACGAGAGCTGGGCAGGCACCAAAAAATGTGATTGCATCCTGGCGGATTTTAAGCTAGAATCGTGCGTTCCCCGTGTTCCCTGAAAAGTCCATTGCAGGCCTGTTGCTGAAGCTAGTTGAATCACAAAGGCATGGTGCAGAATCAAAACTGGTCCGGAGCAGAATAGTTTTGGAAGCTTAGACAGTCTGGTCATGAGAGAGAAGGAAGATGTGTGTGCACGTGGACCAGCCCTGCAGTTCACACATTGAGTACCCAAGGCAGTCCTTGCAGCAGGCTACTGTTTGCTCTCATGACACATTAACTGATAACCGTGCAGCAGGGATGCATTGTTCAAGCTGTGATCGCTGTCTGTGGGAGCTGGATCCTGCCCTATTCCTGAGTGTCCATTTCTAACACTATGCTTGATGGGAATGCTGCATTTCTGCCCATCACAATTCTGGGATGAGTTTTGCCCATTGTACCTCCTGTGAGATTGTGTTAGCTAGGATGTTAGCCCGGGTCTGAAGAATTAATCTGTCTTCTTCTACAGCCTCACTAGTGTGTTTGGGGTCTTAGCCCATTAGAAAAGACCCCTCCTCTAGGTTAGACTTTGCACAGGAAGGAACAACAGAGCAAGGCAAGCGTGAGATGTGCTACCTTTGCTCATTTTCCAAGGGTTAAAACTCAGCTTCTCTGGGTGGCCAGGAGGTGGCAATCTTCCCCTCCGAGTCAGCCCTGTGCCAGTGCCCGGTTCTGTTTTAGGGGCAGACTGCTGCTGGCTGCCCAACCTTGGAGGGAGACACAAAACCACCAATGCCCACTCATGGTCATGGCAGATCCATCAGGCTCCATATCTCGGGCACGCTCGCCCCCATAGCCAGGCCAGAGTCCATGGCACGGGATGCTCCTTTGCTCCCTGTGTGAATCGCTGTGCCTAGGGGCTGTGTAGTATTCAGCGCCTTTGTCTTATAGCCCACCTTGCAGGCCAGAGGCGGATTCACATCTGCAGAGTGATTTTCGTAACATGTACAAGTGCCCTAAGATATGGGGGGTCTCCGAGTCGGAAGGTTTCATTGCTGCCTTTTCTCTCCTGAACCAGCAGCCACAGTTGCAAAGAAAACAAACCTTCCTTTTGAAGCCACGAGGTGGGAAATCCTGGAGGTGTCAAGGAGGGCCATCGCCCAGCTTCCTACAGAGCCCCTGCAGGGCCCCCCGGCCCGGGGCCGCGCACGGATGCCGAGCTGAAGGGAACACATCATGTTCCGGCTGGGGTTGAAAGAGCACGGTGCCTTTTCCACAACCTCCGGGAGCTCAGCATGGCTGTGTTGTGGGGAACAGGAAATTAGATTTGCACAGAGATAGTTGAGCTTGGGAGTTGTTTAGACAGTGGGAAAATCCACATGCTGCAGCTCAATGGGATCTGGATTTAATGACATTTTTCAGAAACATTCTAGCTAAACAGAATGGGATGGCGAGGGGGAGGGAGCCTTCCTGGCCCGTGGGAGGTCTCTGTTCAGTGTAACAAGTGTTAATGCGGCTGCCATCGAGGCCTTGCAAGAGAATGGCACCTTCCAGCGCCTGACCCAGGCCACGGGAGGGCAAAGACTGGGAAACGAGAGTGCTTCGTCCCGGCGGTGGCACACGGACCATGCAGAGGGCCCGGAGCCCAGGCCAGGGCAGAGTCAGCAGCACGCGTTTCCTTCTCTTGCACAGGGGGGAGAATTGGACTAATAGTCCCTGGGGTCACAGCTTCTTCCTCCCAAGAGGCTGGGAAGACCCAGAGTTGGGAAGACGGCTGAGTGGGCCCCTGCCTGCATTCAGCATTCGTAGCCTCCGTCACGTTCGTCAGGGCCACGCTGACCTTTTGCTATTGCTTTTCCTGTGGTTCTTTTTCTCCCGGTGCAAGCAGAGGGTGTCCAGCAGCACCACTCTACCTGCAAAGCAGCTCCTTGCTGTTTGTTGAGAAAACTACTTGAAGCCACCATTAAGTGCAAGATGTGGTGTGCTTGCTGTCATCCTGTTCCCCCAGCATCACTCAAGAGAGCACCAGTGTGTTCCCTTGTATCAGAGGGGTGATTTGGACTGCTGGCTGGTCTGAATTACCCAGAAACCTTGCATCTGCAGCTGCGGTCTGTGCAAAGTGTCTTTCCTGCCTTTTCTTGGCATCAAGACTCCCTTTTAAAAATGAACAGGACTCGAGTCAGAACAAGCAAGGCAGCGCCGTCCTGGGGTGTCACTGTCTGTGCCCTGGGCTGTCGGGCAAGCTGGCTCCGGCTCTGGGCTTCTGTGGAAAGTGCAGTTCATTCCAGCAACTCAGGGCATTAAATTCATGTTTCACTGGCTTCTGTTTGGAGCCAGGCTGAAGAGCTGAGACCCAAGAAGTCCTGTCCGCATGCCCACCAACCTGGCCCTGCGGGAAGCACAGTGCTGGGCTGCCGACCATACCCATGACAGGCTGCTTCTCACACCACTGCAGTATTCATTACACCAAGGCAAAGGTAGTGTAGCTGGCACTCCAGGCACAGGGCTGATCTGGGATAGTGCCAGGTTTCCAGGCCAGGCAAAGCCAGTCTTTGGGCTTTTCAGTCCCACACGGTTCAGGGCTGTCTAGCAGATACAGCCCGGAGGGAGATTCCTTGCCCCAAAGAGTTGGCAGTCTGAATGATGGCAGGTAGAAATGCAGAAGGGAGACTGGCTCAAAGCCAAGCTTCTGCATCACGCCAGGCCTCTGATCCAGGACCCATCTCATACCTTGCATCTAGGCATACCTCCAGCTGGGATAAGAGCAACTTCATGCCTTATGCAGCATAGTACTTGACCTCTGCAAAAGCGCCTGGCACTGGGGAAACACCTGCCCCGGGGCTGGTGTCTCCCTAGTCAATATGTGCCAGGTCTGGTTCCCCCAGCAGTGTTTGGGGAAGAACAGCCCCCTACAGAAGTTCTCCGGGGCGAGACCCCGTGTGCTGCGTGTAAAGCAAGAGGCCAGGCTAGATGAGCAGCGTGGTGGTTCCTGGCCTCGAACCAGATGAATCTGTGAGCTTGTGTGGACTCATCACGGAGGACAGAGGCAGCTCCTTGTCTCCCTCCTTGTCTGTCTGTGCTGGGGATCTGCTGCCTCGCTGGGAAGCGCCTGGTGCAGAAGCAGGCAGGGAGAGAGGGCAATGACAGTACACTGGGCGCAGCCAAGATAAGGGCCCCATCATGCCTCGCGCAGCCCATGATGGCCCCTCTCCAAAGGTACTGAAGCCTGTGCAGGCAAGGCCGACATGCAGGGGAGGGAGGATTTGATTTTAGTGCTTGTTACAGTTCGTTGCTGCCCAAATCCATTTGGAACGGCTTGGCACCTCCCATTGCTGTGGCAACCAAATTGCACGCTTGGATGTATTAAAAGTCGCCCAGCCAAGGAAACGGCAGAGGACTTCCGGAGCGGCCCGTGCACAGCCCTGGAAGCACGTGTGCGGGGAGGGGAGAGATCCAGGGGCCGCTCAGCCCGAGCGAGCTGGCCTGAATGGCTTTGGCTCCATTAAAAGGTGCACGTGCCTGGCTCATATGCAGAGGTTTGAATCCACGGCCCATAGAGCTGGCAAGTGGCTGCTCTTCTGTCATCTGCTCTTGGTGTCACTTTCTTGAATGTGCTCCCTGGGTTCGTTTTTCCAAACGCTTTTCCATTCTTGCCGAGAAAAGGATTATGAAATGGTACAGCAGAGTAATAAACCATTATTATTTATTAAATGGGAAGGCCCTGGAAGAATGGCAGGAGAATTCAATCCAGATGTTACGTATTTCAAGGGCATTTGAAGTGCCAGATGTTGGCAGTAAAACATGGTCTCTATTTTGTGGTGTTGGAGATGGTAAAGGCTCCTGTCCAGGGGACCCAGTCCAGCTTAGGAGGGTGTACGCTTTGGAGGGTCTGTTGAGGAGCAGCAACAGTCTCGGGCTGCTGGACTCAGCTTCTTGCCTCTGCCAGACATGCTGCTCCACATTTTTTTGGCTGAAGGTGAGACCGTGAGCACATTGACTTGCCATCATGCTTGCTTTATGAAGGTCATAAACCGACAGCTTGTAGACTCGGGTGGACGTGCTCATCCTCGCCACCCAAGAGCATGAGAGCCATGGTCACTCTGCACAGATCACCAGCAAGAGTTTGGATAGGAAAAAGAAAGGGGGACTCCTCTCCCCGCTGCCTGTCTGCCTCGGAGCGCATTTCTCTTGGGGAGGCTGCAGGGTTCCCAGGCGCGTGAGCTCTGGAGGGATTCAGGGCTAGCAAGAGGGAATGGGGTGTTGTTGCTAGCTCAGAGGAGGAGCAGCACCCATGGTATCGGGCTCAGTTGGCCTTTTCTCCTCAACTCCCACCACTGGGCCTCACCACTGCTTCGGAGAAGACATTTCGGGCCAGCTAGCAGAGGCACTTAAGGCAAGGGATGTAGTTGTCATGGGCGATTTAAATTACCCGGACATCTGCTGGGAGGAGCAGTCAGCTAGGACGGACCGTTCCAGGAGGTTCCTGACCGAGATACAGGACCTCCACTTAATTCAGGAGGTGCACGGTCCCACCAGAGGAAACGCCCTGTTGGACCTGGTCCT
>NW_017729020.1:5867967-5873981 GCF_001723915.1 Gavialis gangeticus
AACCTGTTCAGCCTTCACAAGAGAAGGCTGAGGGGGGACCTGGTGACCATCTATAAACTCACTAGGGGGGACCAGAAGGGTTTGGGGGAGACACTGTTTCCCCGAGCGCCCCCTGGCATGACAAGGAACGATGGACACAAGTTATTGGAGAGGAGGTTTAGATTAGACCTCCGCAAGAACTACTTCACGGTCAGGGCGGCTAGGAGCTGGAACCAACTTCCAAGGGAAGTGGTGCTGGCTTCTACCCTGGGGGGCTTTAAGAGGAGGCTTGATGACTACCTGGCTGGAGTCATCCGAGCCCAGTTTTTCTCCTGCCCAGACGGGGGTTGGACTTGAAGATCTACAAGGTCCCTTCCAGCCCAACTTCTATGATTTGGCTTTCCATTCCTGCTTGCCAGCCAGGCCTCCAGGGACAGAACAGAGCATCGTACAAAGGAGGCAGCAGTGGTGGGATGTCCGGGCAATGCTGTGTTTTATAACTGAAGCAGACCCCTCTGTGCAGTAATTATAAAGTGATAACGAGTAACGGCTCGCTTACCAAGGAGCCACTCTTCAAAGCCTGGCAGGCCACAGCAGGGATTCTGCAGTTCACACCCGGGGGCTTTTAAGTGGAAATCACTGCTTTTTCACAATTAGATGAGTTAGTTGAGTGGGGCCCGAGCTCTGGTCTCTGCTTCCTGATGCTCAGGGCTCAGGCACTCAGCCCTTCTTGCTGCATTGCACTAAAAAGCTGCTGCGTCTGCATAGCCCAGCGCCAGGAAGACCAGGCCAAGCTCATTTTTGGGGAGCTGCTCTTCAGGCAAAGAAATCACCTGAACTGCCCTAGCCACTGGAGCGGTGTGAACGGTGCCCACCACAACGCCGTGGGTGGCACACTGGTCACTGACATGTGGGCACTCCCATTACGGAGCCAAGGGTTTGCCATGGGGTTGCTCTGTTTCTGCCACAGTGACCTGGTGCAGAAAGTCCATAGCTGCCTGTTACGGCCGGTGCGGTTGTGCAGGACCAGCTGCGGGCCAGACTGCAGGGGCAGGGTTGGGGATCCTGCGTGCCTAAAACCCTGGGCTCTGTCCCTTGCGGTGTCACTGCACAGCGCCAGTCATTTACCCCCTCCAGCTCTGGGTGGAGCTGCTGCTGCCGCTGTTGAGACCACGACCACGGTTGGGATAGGAGCATGGTGCAAAATCAGCCCCATCACATCAGGACGAGTGAAGGCAGGAAAGCCTCCCAGCGGTGCCTGGGGAAAACCATCCGGAAGCCTGCTCCTTCCTCCCGTGTGGGGTAAAGAGCCTCCAGCCGCAGCTCGGGGCCCATTCTGGCCAGATGTGGATTCAGGTAGCCTCTCGGTGCAGCAAGGTGTTGGCAACAAGCTGGCATGGAAGTGTACCCCCAGGCAGCCCTGTGGCACCCCCCCCTTCTCTCCCTGGTACAAAGGGGTTTGCCAATGTGATAACGAGGGCTCTAATTCGCTTAGTTAGCCAAGAGCTAAAACAACAAAGCCGGCTGAGCCTGGGGTTGCCCTGGGAACCTGAATATCAGCTGATGATGATATTGCTTCACCCTCCACCCCCTGCAGGGACAGCCTGAACTAATTAGCCCTCTAGCACTCCATAATGAAGGCTAATAAACACCTAATGGGTTTGCTTGAACAAACAAGGCTCTCTCTGACCATAGGAGGCCCAGAGTCAGGCAGAGCGGCTGAGTGGACATGTGTGAATGTGAGGCTTACACCGAGCCTTCCCTTTTCCCAGCTACTGCAGTCCTGCACCTGAGGGCGTGAGACTCCCCTGCCCTGCTCTCTGCCACCTACTCCATCCCGGGCACCACCAGTCAGCACTGGGTCCCGGGCTAGGGAGATGCTCCCATCAAAAAGCCTTGCTGTGCGCATGCTGAACGCTGGCACAACAGGCCCCTGGCCCCAGGTCTGCCCATACTGCCGGCGTGGTACAGACCACACGTGGTCATTCCTGCTGAAGTCGTGACGGCAGCGGCTCGGCCTGTTTTAGGCAACAGCCTCCACCCTAGCAATGCCCGTACATCACCCGCTGTCCAGGTCCCGGGAGAAATGTGCTCCGAACATTACCTGGACCGAGCGCCGCAGCCGACGGACTGCTTTTTCCAAACTTTTGGCGGGCTGCAATGTGCAAACAGTCAAGATCATAATGTTAACATTTTCTCAGATGTTTTATGTGCGTATAAAATATTCGCCAAGAATGTGCTTTTTGAATGCAAAGTTTGAGCCAATTGCAATTTTACTAGAGTTTATAAAAACAGAAAAAATATGTTCTCAGAGTGTCTGAGATCCTGTTGGCCTTTGTAGTAAACTCTGAAGCTCTTTCAGTGGAATGTGATTGCTATTACATAGGAGATGACTCTATAGCATTGTTATAATTATGTAAACAAGCCAACAGCTCGGTCCAATACCCTGTCATCTCTCGGGATGAATGAGATCATGAGCAGAGTTAAAAACATATTTTTTCCTCCTCTTTACTGCACAGGGAACAATTTTTTCCGGCTGTCTGTCAGGGCGCGATGGCAAGGCTTGCATTGACCTCAGTGGCATTGAACGCACCAGTTGGAAGCTCCCGCAGCAAAGCAGTGTGGAGCAGAAGAAATGAATCACGCTGCCTCGTTTATCGGGAGGTCCGAGCCTGGATCTCCCCGTCAGAGGTGGAGACAGAAGCCTTCTGAAATGCAGACCTCACAGAGAGATTGTTTTCCATGCTCCCGTCCAAAGCCTGACTCAGTCAGAACTGGAGGTGAGTGGGACGCAACGGACATTCCTCTTAGCACTAACATGCTTGCTGTTCCTCTTTCGTAATATAAAAGGCACCAAAGACCTTAGCCGCTGGGAACCCTTTGGGCTTGTGGCGTTAACATGGAGGGCACACACAGAAAAATGAATTGCTTAGCAGGTCTGTTTCTAAAATATCCACTTACTGTGCTTTATGATTTCATGAAGAAGTAGTTCATAATTTTAACCAGCTTATTTCTATTCAGAGATGTTGTATAGGTATAAGCCCATGAAAATTATGTCGCATGTGTACAAGGAATGATAAGGGTAATAAAGGACTCCGTGGAAGAGACAGAGCTGGGACTCCCCTTTATGCACCATGCTTGCCGGCTAGCCCCTCGGCCCACCACGGCCATGGCACTGCTAGCGCCAACCTGTGCAGAGCCGGGCCTGTAAAAAATGTTGCACAGCATTGTTAAAAAACAGAGAGAGAGAGAGCCCACTGGCAAGCAGAGAGGACCAGGCCAGGCTATCTGCTGCAGAGAAAGACATGAGCCCAGGACAGGGATCCTGCTGGCGTGGCAGACACGTTTACAACTACACATGGTATTTTTGTGGGGGGTTTCATTTAAATACAGTAGCACCGACTTATTGTAATGGGCTTCTTTTTTTATGGATGCACCTCACTGGAAGCTGCAGAGCTGCGCATGTTCCTGGGTCCCTGGGAGGAGCTGTTTGAGGGGTAGCAGCTGGCTACATGTCCTCCATCCTGGTGTGGGAATGCCTGCATGTTCCCAGCTGCTCTCCACCACATTTCTGTTACAGCTTGCAGTTACACCATAGGGCTGTTCCTTTCTATTTCTTGAGCAGGAATCACGCGCTTTGGTCTTGGTCTTTGTAGGCCTCAGTCAAGCTGCTGGGGCCTAAGCAAGCCCCAGACATTAGAGTGATGCAGGGTTCCCTAGTCCAGCACGCCCAACTGGAGGCACACGGGGCAGATGAAGGAAGGGCTTGCAAACAAAGGCTCGTTCAGGCCACCTAATGCAGCGTGGATCCAGGAGGACAAATCGACTTTACAGGCATAGCTTAGATGGCGAGATATGCTTGCAAAGCCAATTTGTTTCATTTTATAGGCCTGAAAGAGTCTAAGTCAGGGCTCCCTGTATGGTTTGAATTAGGTTTGGAGTGCGGTGCTGCGGAAAGCCAGATCTGGAGATGTTTTTGTGTAGGGCGTTCGCAGTTGAGCAGGAGCCATCTGACACTTCTCAGTTATTTAAAAGCCAATAATTGCTTTCTACCCCCGAAAAAAGAGAGAGAGAAGTTGGTTTTTGCAACTAGTTGAGAAAACAGAGGCATGTCGCAGCCCTTGGAGACTTGGGATCTGATGGTACCAGAGCCCTGGGCAAAAATATGGGAGGTTTCAGCTGCTTCCTCCAGGAAGGCTGAGACTCCACATAATGCGATGGGAATGAAGGCCTTGCTGTACTCAGTTTGGTTAACCCCAGGCACATGAACCCCAGCGATTGCTTTGTCCTCTTCTGCAGTGCCGAAGACAAGGCCAGCAGTAAGCTTACAGTGGGCCGAGCGATGCAGCTGTAAGGGATGGCTCGTTGACTTGTGCGAACGTGGCGAAACTCACCCGCTGAGCAGCTCGCTCCAGCTTCTTACAAAATGCACGGCTCATCGATTAGGAAGTTTCCGAGGAACAGTGTTTTGGCTGCTTCTGTCTCGGAGCAAGACGCTTCCTCTGAAGCAGGCTGTCAGTCCTGGCGTGTAGGACAGATTCCTGAAGGGGTGGTAGAGCACTCCCCAAGTGCGTTGATAGGAACAGCTCTCCTCTCGGAGGCTGCGGCTCCCCTATAGCCCCCCTGCCCTGATGCAGTGGCTGCTTATGGCTTTGCCTTGTGGCTGCCAGTATGCAGCAGGCCCAGGTACTCTTCCGACACCTGCGTGAGCACGCTGGTCTCCGGTGTGCTATTCCCCTGATACGCCCAGGAAACCTGTTGCATTTGCCACGTCACTCAAATCAGCCTCCAAGAAGGAGCCCTGTAGACCCATGGAAAATACACCGCTATGACTTAGGAGCAGCAATGCGACATGTCCTGTACCCCTGGGAGCTCTGAGAAGGATAATTCCCCTGGTACACTGCCACATTAGGAGCAGTGCATGGGCAGGAGCTTGGACCAGGTGACCCCTGAGGCCCCCCAGCCAGAGGATTCGGGATCCTCTGCAGTTGAGAGACCAAGACAGGGGGGTGCTTGCTTTGAAACCCCAACTCTGTGCACAAGGATGTCTGCACCCCTGTCTGGGTGAGAGCCCCGGGGGGGAAGAACAACCAATGTGCTGGAAGCTGGTGACAACTGTGGCTTCCCTCCCCTTGGCAAGGGCTCTACTGAAGAGTGCAGCACTGGAGCTGGGGCAGCTTCACACACACGCAGCCTGGGATTTCAACTGCTTGGACGCCCCTTGCAATTCCCACGGCCGAGTCACCTTCAGTATGTGCCTTTTGGCTCCCAGGAAGGCGCCGTTGCTCTGCCCTGTGCCCTAGAGGCTGTGGGAGCTCTCCTCCCCAGGACCGTGCTGCAGGTCACCAGCTCCTGCCATGAGGGTCCCTGGAGCTGCAGCCCTGGGGGCTCAGGGGCTGCGCTCCATCATGTCCCTGATAGCTGAGCGTTGTGGGCTTGTGTGGAGGCATGAGGGCTGGGAACTGCTCCCTGCGCTGCCCGAGAGAGCATTCCCTTGCCGTAATCCTGCCTCCTGGCATCCTCTGTGCAGGCAGGAGGGCAGGAGGTCAAGCTGATTCCTGCTCTTGGAGCTGAAACAGAAGCTGCGTGCTATTTTCCCAGCCCGCCGCTCCCCTCAGAGGGGCTGTCAGGGCTGTGGCCGAGGGTTATTTTTCTAACCTCCTGTTCCCTTCAGGAGGCTGAGGCTGAGGCTGAAGCTGAAGCAGCTTCCCCAAGGACAGGCACCTCTGCAACCTCCTGTTGCTCCTTCCTCAGCCATGGGGCTCCCCTGGGAGGCTGGGCCTGGGTGCACCAATGGCAGGGACACCCCATCTCCCCCGATGAGCTGCTAGTGCTGCAGGTGTGGGGCAGGAGCGCATGTACATTTGGACCCATGCAGTGGTGCCCCTCGCCATCACCCCCTCCAACTCCAACACTCGGGTCCCAGGCAGGGTTTGCTCAGCATGACGGTCTAATTCCAGCCACCTCCCTGCGTGCCTGTGATCGCGGCGCTGAGCTGTGCCCTTCTCTGTCTCCCTTGGGGCTGCTCACACCCC
>NW_017729020.1:5878981-5880299 GCF_001723915.1 Gavialis gangeticus
GTGCCCCTCGCCCTCACCCCCTCCAACTCCAACACTCGGGTCCCAGGCAGGGTTTGCTCAGCATGACGGTCTAATTCCAGCCACCTCCCTGCGTGCCTGTGATCGCGGCGCTGAGCTGTGCCCTTCTCTGTCTCCCTTGGGGCTGCTCACACCCCGTGTGCCTAGGTGGCCCAGGTGAAGCTGGCCACGCTGGATGTCTTGCAAATCTGTTTCTGGATGATCAGAGCCTCAGCAGCAGGCCTGAGCTCTGCTGTGCTGTGGTTGTCCTTCGGGGTGCCTGCGCTGCCTGGGAAACATGGGTCCCTGCTCCCACCAAGCTGGCAAAGCCCAGGGATGTGGGTGAGTATCTGGCCCACAAATGGGGTCCCAGCCAGCGTGGCACACCACACCACACCACACCACACCCCACGTACCTGCCAGGTTGTGGATTGAAGGGGAGTGGGGAGGACAGGACTGAGCTGCCTGTACGGGACAGGGTGGGAAACACCTGCTGCCCCACTGAACCCAGCAGCCTCGTGCCCAGAGCAAGGCTGGTGGCTTTAGGACACATCTAACACCTCCGGCTGGCATAGCCCTCTCCTGCCTCTGCCCCTGCCAGCCAAGAGGAGCAGAAAGGACCATTTCACATGAGGACTAGCTGCCCTCACCCCCCCGGCCCTGCACCTCCATCTCCCTGCGCCCTGCTTTGCTGCCAAGAGCATTCCCGGGGAAGCTGCACCATCTTTGTTTAGTCGTTAGAGCAGAAAAAGAGGGCGAGAATCTGAGGAAATGCTTGAAACGATTAGGTGGTCTTAACCGAGAGGCACTAAATGCATGCAAAGCACCTCCCCCAGCCCCTCGTGCGGCGGGAGAATGTAATCGCATTTCTAAACACACAATTACGGGAAATAAAGAGACAAGAAAAGAATAATTAATTTCTGCTTCCTCATGCAAATCCTCTGACCAATCATTTAGGGATCAGGAGCAATTCAGCTTCTTGTGCAAATTCCACACTGAAGGCCTGAAAAAAGAGAGTGAATGGATTTACTTTTCTAAGAAGCAGCATTAACAAAGGTTCCATTTTCCATGGTTATGTGTCTGGCTAGACAGCCCTTGCTGACAAGCTCTCAAAAAACATGTGTTGGCCTGTTGAAAAGGCCTCACTGTTGACTGACAGACAATTGAAGTGACAAATTGTTTCATTGTACTTGGCAGGGAGAGCGCGGCATTAGATAATAATGGTGAGGAGCGATGCGATAGGGCAGAGGTCAGAAGACATGTCTGACCCTGTTCTCTGAAAGGCCTGAATGGAGCCCGCTCCCCGGAGACCAGCGGGTGA
>NW_017729020.1:5885299-5892515 GCF_001723915.1 Gavialis gangeticus
AGATAATTATGGTGAGGAGCGATGCGATAGGGCAGAGGTCAGAAGACATGTCTGACCCTGTTCTCTGAAAGGCCTGAATGGAGCCCGCTCCCCGGAGACCAGCGGGTGACACTGTCTCATTTTTTCACTTTCTGTTCTAATGATGAAGAGCTAAAGAATACAGAGCCGTGGGGGGGCCCCAGCTCCGCGCTCGCTCCCGCCCTTCTGCTGCCCGGCCCGCGGGCTTGCCACGGTACCAGTTCGCACGCTTGCCCTCTGTGCTTCGCCTGCTGTCTCTGGGAGCGAGGGCAAGATTGCAGCCCAGCGCCGGGCATCCCGGCAGCAATGCCCCACAACTGCTCCAGGGCCAGAGGGAGCCGACGCAGGCACCTCTTAGGAGTGCGGTTGCCTTTTCCTGGGCTGGGAGCGTGCAAGGCATATATACTCCCAGAGGTGCCTACTAGCAGGCTGGGGAGCTGCCTTGCACAGCGGCACATAATAGGTCACGGCTCCTTGGATCCGCCAGTGGCAGTGGGTGGTTGTGCCCGTGTGTCAGGTGGGGTTTGCAGGCCAGGGACTGCTGGGGAGTGCAGGGGCACCTGGTTTTCCCGGCAGATGGAGAGCTGGACTGCTTGCACTCCAGCATGGGCAGGTGTCTGAGCAGGCTTCTCTTTGTCCCTACAGGAAAGTGCAAGACCCGTGGCCCAGCGTGTGCCATGGAGAGTGGGGCTCCCCACACAAAAACCCCACCAGGGTGGAGCAGGACGTGAGCAGAGCCATGTGCAGGGCAGTGCACGTGCCTCATGCCGTGGGTTGTGGCAAAGACAGTGCAGTCCTGCCCGGGTCAGCCTGGTCTGAGCCTGCGCTGCAGCAATGAACCAAGCAAAAGCCTTTGTAGGAGCAGAGCCCCCAGTGATCCCTTGCCTGCTCCCAGGCTCAGCCTGGGTGCCCCATAGACAGACTCGGGGCAGGCAGCAACCCCTTCCTCACTCCAACAGGCTGGTTTCTGCCTGCGAACACAGAGCTGAGCCCAAATTTACTGTGGCTGGCTTCTTTCACTAGCTGCAACAGAGTACAACTAATAATTATTGAAGCCTTTCTCCCACCATAGAAATAAAATATGGCCCTGGAAACCCAGCACAGCTACTCCATTGAGAACCCAGCTAACCTGAGTAATACCAATAATTCAAAACAGATGAGCCAGAGGCTCAAGCACTGTAGGTGCAGTATCCCCATCTGCCCTGACCTTTGGAGCGCGCTGAAAGTTACCTTGAAACTCCGCAGAACTCCTTGGAAGTCCAGGAAAGGGTTATTTATGGCAGAGCCATAAATATTTGCTATGGATTTTCTCCATCAATCTAGAAAACGAATTAGGTTAGAAGAAATTTATGTCCTTGGATCTTGGGCATGTGTTTCCGGGGGAGAGGAGGGAAAGTGGGATCTCCATTGTGCAGGGCAGCGAGCGGCTGCGGGGCTGTCAGCTCCGCTGGCTGCATTCATTAATTCCCCTTGGCAAGCGGCTGAAACGCGCGGGGTCTGGGGGTGGGGAGGAGGTTTGTGAAACCCTCTTAAAGCCGCTCTATGAAGTTGTCCATGTGGAAGGGGAAAGTCACCTCCCCTCCCCCCTGCAAATGCAGCATCCCACCCCCATCCCCTGAAAGAGCCCCACGACCTGGGGACCGGGTGGCCCAGGAAAGCAGAGCCCCAACAAACCACTAGACCTCAGTGCAGGAAGGGGCATATGCCACCAGCCTGTCCCACCCTGGCCAACATGTGCGTGGTGGGAGCTAGCTCAAAGCGGTGCCTGGCTGGTACCCTTGGCCATGCTGCAGGCTTGAGTGGCCAGGCAGGTGCTGGAGTCATCTGGCAGCCTGTGTGTTACAGCATGGGCATGCGAGCGGGCGTGAGGGGCAGGTACGTGCTCCCACAGCAGCTCCTGCTCCCCTGTCCCGCCGTCCCAGCGCTTCTGAAAGGGCTTTGGCATGAACAAGCTGACCTTGCGCACCCTCTGTTCCCACCCTTTGCCCTTTCCCCTTTGACCTCTGCCCAGCTGCATGGGCAGCAGAGGCCACAGTGTGCTGTGCAGCTGGCTGGGAACGGCGCGCGCCTGCAGCAGGGGTCCCAACGCCTCGTCGCAGCAGGGCCCTGAATGCAGCTTCTCCCTTCTGCTGCCTCTGCGCTGCTCCAGCACCCCCAGGGGCCCTCGGACCATTTACTCTCAAGGCACTCCCAGACAGTCCCCCAGGCAGTGGCTGGGCTGGGCTGACCTCTGTGGCCTCAGACAGGAGGAGGGAAGCTTTGCCCTTGAAACATGGTCCTTGTGGTTGCTGGCGGTTCCCGGCTTGTGTGTGCTCCACGGCTGCAGGATTTTTGCTCTTGGCGGTTTCCACGTCTCCCTTGCCCTGACTGGTCCCCCTCTGGAGCTGGGTTCCTTAAGGGACACGAGCTTGAGTAAAACCTCCCAGCCCTGCTTTCCCCTGCTCCTTCCATGCTGTTCAGCATCTGTCCAGCAGCCTTTGCAGTAGGGTGGTTCAAGTAGGGGCATGCCCTGCAACACCTGCACTGGGCACCTGTCTGTGCACGTGTGCCGCTGCCTGTGTGTGCGCAGGCTTGCATGTGTGCCCACACGTCCCTGGGTGTGCATGAGGGCTCTGGGAGGCGTGCAGGGGATCCTCTGCTGGGTAACCTAGTAGTGGGAAGAGCTGACAAGCTGACAGAGGGAGCATGACACCAGGAGCTATTTGCTTCATCAATGATTTACCAGATGTGTACACTGCACTAAAGACTTGTAAACATGCTTTAATGGCCAAATCCTGTAGAAATGGCAGTAGCACTGCCAGCTCCATCTCCACCAGACACGTTTCAGGGTCAGCCGTGCGAAGGCCTGGAGTCCCTGTGTTGCAGGCTCTGCTTGGCCTGTGCCGGTACATGTGAATTAGGCACAAAAGTCCCAAGGTCAAAGTAACTGCAATGTCGGGGAAGGATGTAGGAGCAGCAGGTTCTCCTCTTCTGGGTCCCCTGCAGGTCCTCGTCCCAGCAAGCTGCACCTCCAGCTCGCTGGGCTTCAATTCGAGTGCCCTGGAGTGGATGGCTCTGTGTTCGCCTGCGATGCTGGAAGTCTCCTTTGTTAATCACTGAAGCAAAGCATCATTAGTGAGAAGTGCAGAGTGTATACAAAGAGGAACTTGCCAAATTACTAATAAGCAGAAACTCCATCCATCTTAATGAGACAGGGTTAAGAAAATAGCAACTTAGAATATACACAATGGAGCCTTTCCACGCTGTTTATTTATTCATGCTCGAAAGTAGTTCAGGACTCCATCTCCGCCGCTCCGTGGAGATCGTGGCGCGGGTTCCAAGCCACAGCCTGTTTATGCTCTTGCAAATCATTAAGCAAAAAAACAATAAATGGATGGATTGTTCCAAAAGCACGGAGGAGGGGACAAACATCTGGCACCCAAGCAAACAAAACAAAACAAAGGGCCCAGCCGGCTCCAGGATCTCCTTGCTCCCGCACGAGGGCATGCATGAAAAATGACTGCGCTGCTCGTGTCCCAGCCCAGAACCGCCCTCCTCGGGAACGGCAGCTGTGCCACGCTGCCCTGGTCCCTCAGCAGCCTGGCTCAGCCACCTCCCTCTGCACCCTGATCCCTGGGTGCCCATGCCAAGCTCCTTCTCTGCCCTGGAGCACAGAGAAGCTGGGTCAGCTCGGCAGGACTGCACCGCACCACGCCGCTGGGTGGTTGACGTGGCCCATGCCTTGTGTGGTGCAAGTGAGGCTGCTGCAGCTCCTGCACGTTCGGCACGTTTCGGTTACCAGAGTAAGACGGAGCCATGCCCAGGGTTTCAGCTGGACTTGGGCTGGGCTCCTGGCATGGGTGTGCAGGCAGGCACGCGTGCACAGGCACACACACCTGGCAGAGGGGGAGACGTGCCGCAGCACATCGCCTTGTGGTCTGGAGCGTCGGCTTCTGCCGACATGCCTGCACGTGGCACGGTACAGGGAGGGCTGTGCTGCTAAATGTGGCAGGCAGGTTGGGGCCCTGTCCTGTTAGGCTGGTGGTGTGATTCACGGCTCTCCGGAGACTCACAACGCCTTTCTGCTGTTGCTGTGGAGAGCGGCAAAGTCTGCCCCGCACCAGGCTCTCACACACCTGTGCTGCTCAGCCACATTTTTCTTTAGTTGGGTAAGAGCCCGCGGCACCTTCCATGCGGGCACCTGAGCGGCCAGCGGTTTTATTGCGCGGCAGCGCTTGCTGTGGGTTATTCATACATCCTGCGGCCGCGCAGCAGCCCCCACCTGGCCCAGGGCACGGCTTCGTCTCCTGGAGAAGAATGTGCTGCAAGGCAGCAAGTTATTACAGGATAAATATTTATAAGCCCCTGTAAATATTTGCCGTGGGTTCCCTTCTGGGATGAGGGGCAGAATGCACCGAGCCTAAAGCTGCAGCTGCTGATGCCCCAGCGAGTCAGCCTGTTATTGATGCCGCGTCCGTAGCCTGCTTTATTTCACCCTGGCAGGAGCCTCTGGCTGCATCCTCCATGTGCCGGGACCTTGAGTTAGCCCCCGGGACAGACAGATCCCCCTGCGGCGCTGAGCCCTGCCCGTGCCCGGAGCCGAGCCCTGCACAGCAGCTCCAGGTAGCTGCCCCAGCATCCCTGATTGTATCAGCATCGGTTAACCCTGGCGCTATCTGCTGAGGAAAAGCAGAAAAGCAAATAGAGCAAAGCTAACATCCTGCCTAGCAGTCCCACGCTGTCCGGCCACTCTCAGCTTGGGGCAAGGGAGCTAATCTAAAGCAAATATTCCCTGTGGGACTGCAGATGGCCTCTTCCCAGGCACCCTCCAAGGAGCAGCCCTGCCGAATCCATGGGCGAGGGGGAAGGGCCAGGGCTCAGCCGCATCCCCTCTAGCATTTGCCTTCATGTGCCCTGGGCCAGGCCCACACTGCCAGGCAGATGTGGGTGTCAGGTCTCCTGTCTGAGCAGAGGTGCCCAGTGCCAGCGCTGGGGAGCTGGCAGTGCAGGCCACACAGCGGAGGGGCTGGCCTTTGCCCAGGCACAGGGCCCTCGTGCTTGGGGGCACCTGTACCCACAAGGAGCCTCTTGCAAGGCACAGGCTGTCAGCAGGGGCAGCCTTGGACCTTGCGGCTGCTTTAGGGACCTCTCACACCTGCAGGCTCATTGGCTTCATCAATAAACAGCAGATGTCTCAAATTCCAGCAGCCAATGCCGCGTCTGTAGTGCCCGGCCACGGAGCTGGGTTTCTGAGCCAGGCTTTGCACCAAGTCCGGGCCCACGGCAAGAGAACTCTCCCCCCCTGCCCCACACGTGCCCACATCCCCCGGGCCCCCAGATCTCATCATAGGGGTGGGGTCGGGCCCCCAGACCTCCTGCAGGGAGCCAGCAAGAAAGGGCACTCAAAGAGGGCTAACCCATGACATTATTGATCTGCAGTATCTCAGGCGGCCCTTGGTTACACAGGTATGGATCGAAATGGCTGGAGGAGTTAATGCCTAACTCGGGCGTCGTTCTGGGCAGAGCTGTGGTTTCTGGGGCCCTATGTTGCACGTGAGGCAACTGAGCGGTCTGGACTGGATAGGGCAGAAGGATTGCTGGCTGCAGGGATGGGCTCTGGCTGCTCTAGGCCTGTTGGGGAGGGCAGTGCTGACACCCATGTGGAGACCAAGCATGCCGATGTGCCGGAGACTGCCCTTGCCCTCAGGGAAATGAGCTGCCTGCACTCCCAGCCCAGCTCTAGTTAGCTGAAAAGAGTCCACCTGGCAGCATCGAGCTGGGGGAGCCGTGCACGTGCAGCAATCAGGGTCCACCATGCCCAGCTACATCAGGGAAGTCCCTGCCAGTCCCGTTCACCCAGGCAAGCACATACTCACCTTCCCCATGAAACCCTGGGTGGCAACAGAGTGGCAGGACCACAGGAAACAGAAATGACTGCTGGTTGCACGATACATCACAGCAGAGGCACAGGTCCCCCTGGGCTGCCCTTCTGTCACTGATCTGTGGGCTTTCCGTTATGCCCATCTGCCCCGCATCCATAGGGCAGACTCTCCAAGTCAGCCAGCAAGGAGCCAGCGGGCCTGGAACTGCCCTCCTGGGTGCCTGCAAGGGCAGGTGCTCGAGCCCTAGGGTGCCAGTGCAAGGACATGCCGGCCCAGGCAGGTGCCCTTCGGGCAGCAGGCTCTGGGACTGCTTTGCAAGGACGTGCACTTGGAGTGCCCATTATAGCTTCCCAGAGAGCGCCCAGCAGAGCAGGGTCCCACCGGACACCCCTCGCAGGGTTGGGAGGGGAAGCGCATTCAAACTAGCTCCCGGACAAAGCCTGAGAGCGTTTCACTGGCTCCGTGCTCCCCTCCCGTGGGAGCCCAGCCCAGCCGGGCAGCGCCGTAGTGCCGGGCAGTGGTCAGCATGCCATGCCTCCGTGGCTTCGTTGCCACTTGCCCTGTCGAGGCTGGCTGCATCCAAGCGCCTTGTTCATTCAGGCCCCTTCCCTCCCGGCGAAGCTCTCTCTCGTTTACGGCTGAATTCTCCACTTCCTTAGCAGCGCCAACTGGCTCCTCTCTTGTGCGAGGCCTCAGGTGAAAGTGGCTTTTTCACGCTCCCAGGCTGCCAAGCTCTGGATTTGCCTCTCAATGAGGTGCAGTTCCTGCATTACACAGCACGAGCAGTGTCGGCAACCGGCACTGTGCGCGCCTGCTCGGGGCAGCACCGTGCTCCTAGGGCGGCCACCCGGCAGAGTCCCACTATCCCCTCCTGGGAACGCACGAGGCCCAGAAACAGGGTGAAAATGCCCCCGGGGATCAGACGGGTGCCCCCAGCGCCCCCAGCTTGGCAGAGCTCTGCCAAGTCCCTGTCGGCCTCTTGGTAAGGGAGCGGAGGCAGAGGTATGCCGCACGCCCAGCTCCGCTGTGAGCTACTGGGAGTCCTCGTTGCCAGCCTGCACGCCAGCCCCGGGTCGCTGCAGAGCCCCTTGGCAACCCGCAGCTCCTACCCCGGCTTCCTCGGGGCTGCGGCTGTGAAAAAGATACCGAAACCCCGAGGGCGGGGTGCCAGGCAGCGCCGCACAGAGCGGGGCACAGGCAGGCTCAGGCCTGCGGGGAACATCCCCTCTTGAGGCGGCAGCCCAGAGCCAAGGGGGAGAGGTCGGGCAGAGCCGCGCACCCCCGACCCTGAGGAGAGGCCGGGGCGCCGCCGCACGCGTGCGCAGGAGCGGGCCTCA
>NW_017729020.1:5897515-5912233 GCF_001723915.1 Gavialis gangeticus
CGCGCGGCGCTGGCGCTGGCGGCGGCGGCGCTGGTGGCGCTGGCGGCGGGCAGCGAGTACGACTACGTGAGCTACCAGTCCGACCTGGGCGCCTACCAGAGCGGGCGCTTCTACCCCAAGCCGCACCAGTGCGTGCCCATCCCCGCCGACCTGCGCCTCTGCCACAGCGTGGGCTACGACAAGATGGTGCTGCCCAACCTGCTGGACCACGAGACCATGGCCGAGGTGAAGCACCAGGCCAGCAGCTGGGTGCCGCTGCTCAACAAGAACTGCCACATGGGCACCCAGGTCTTCCTCTGCGCCCTCTTCGCGCCCGTCTGCCTGGACCGGCCCGTCTACCCCTGCCGCTGGCTCTGCGAGGCCGTGCGCGACGCCTGCGAGCCCGTCATGCAGTTCTTCGGCTTCTACTGGCCTGACATGCTCAAGTGCGACCAGTTCCCCCAGGACGACGTCTGCATTGCCATGACCACCCCCAACGCCACCGAGGTGGCCAGGCCCAAAGGTGAGCCCCGCCGTGCCCGAGGGGCTGGCGCGCTCCTCGCGCCGGGTGCGGCCGGACCCTCGGGCTCTGCGCTTCTTGAGCACGGGGCGCCCTGATGCCCAGACCTGTCCCCGTGCGGTGGAGGCGGGGCAGGGGGCAGGCAGTGTCTCTCTTGGAGGAGCCCCATTTCGCAGGTCCGCAAAACGGTGTCACCGCCGGAGCAGGGCGGCAAGACCCTCTGCACCTGCCTGCCTGCCTGCCTGGGGAGCTGGGGAAAGGGAGCAACCAGCCAGGCGCACAGTTTCCCAGGGGGCTGTGGTCAGTGCCCGCAGGGCTTGTTTTGGCACGGAAGAACCACGCCAGGGGCTGCCGAGGTCTGGGCTGCAAACCTGGACGCGCTGCTGTTGTCTGGAGAGGGGGGCAATGGCTTTGAGCAGGCAGGTTTCTCAAAGGCAGAGCGGCTCCCGGCCAGGTCGGCTGGGTGAGGCGCAAGCAAAGCCGGTCGTCGGGCTGGGCTGGACACGCCGCCGCGTGCTGCACGGCAGGAGTTGTGCTGACACTTAGCTCCTTACCTAAAACTTTCTGAGCAGACGCGCGGCACTGAGCCGCGCCGTCCCTGGGACGGCTTTGGAGCTGGCAGCCAAGGGGGGCCACGGAGAGGAGACAAAGGGCTGGGAAGGGGATGCCGCTTTTCCCCTCCTGCCCTTCGGAGGGGACAGGCTGGCTAGATTTTGCCGATGGCACAGGCATACGCCTGCTCTGCAGCCCGGGGACAGCACGGGGCTAAATGGTCTCAGTGCTTCTTATCCTGTGCATCCAGGGCTTGTGGGGAGAGAAATCTGCGTTTGCAGGAGTGCTCAAGCCCAGTTACCTTTAGCAAACAAAGCGCTTTATGTTCTGTGCTGGGCTGGGAGCCCTGGCCCTGGCCCCTGCCCTCTCCCCGGCCCAGGTTCGCCTGGCTTTCTCCTCTCCAGGGGCTGGATAAAGTTTCGCCACTTTTCCCAGCAGAAACTGTGCAGTGCCGAATCCTCCCACCACCGTGTCCCAGCTCCTCGCGAGGGTTTGGGAGCGAGGAGTGACATCTGCAGTGTGTCTGCAGGAGGCAGGGGCATGGGCAGTGTGCAGGGGTGCTGGCACAGTATGGAGAATTGGGTGTGGGACAAGCTGTGTGACCCCGGTGTGGGGGGCGGAGGGGTGATGGGCACTGGCACATCCACACAGGGAGCTATCCCCTGCATGGGTCCCAACCAGCTGGCCAGCGCAGGGCATTGCAGGGTTCGCACCCGCATTGCAGGGACTCGGGCAGAACAAGTATCCTGTGCCCTGGAGTGTGGGGAGCTCCTGCCCCACCTTCCCATAAACATCCAGCTTGCACTTCGGGGCCCCGAGCTCAGCGCCCTCCTGCAGCAGCGCCCAGGGAGAGGGGAGCCCTGCCTCCCCCACGGGGGCTGCAGTGTCACCACGGTGAAGCCAGCTCAGGCCTCCAGCATTGGCAAATTTGACTCGGGCTGTGGGAAAGGCTTGTCCTTTGAGCCCTGGAGGCTCAGGCTGTCACAGCAGCCTTAGGGCACATCTGGCGGCCTCTTTGGAGCCCCGATTCAAACCTGGAGCTCCGTGAGCTGTGCTGGGACGGCCACAGCTGCACCACGACCTGGCACCTGCCTGAGGGGAGCGTGTCCCTGGGGATAAGGGCAGTCATGGTGTTTTCCTTTGCAAGCAAGGGGGCACGCGTCTTGTGGAAGTGTGAGCTCATGGGGAGGCTGGTGCTGTGGTGCCCGTTGAGGCAGTCCTGTGGTCCATGCTGCCAGCAGTCCTACCATGCAGCAGAGCTGGCCACACGGGTACCCAGGAGGCACAGGGATGGGGAAGACCCCTGTGGAGTCTGCAGCTAGGACCCTGGGCAGGCACTTTGCAGGGTGGCAGGGGCCAGGCCGCAGCAGGTGCGGGCAATCTGCTGACTCCAGGTGCATTGGCTGCAGTGGGACTCCCGGATCTCGCAGAAGCTGCGATGCAATGCAGTGCGATGCTGGCTGGGGTCTCCTCGGCATGGTAAGCAGAGGGAGGTGGCACCTCTGTGCTGGACTTGCTGCTGGAGGTGCCTCGTTTGCAAGAAGCAGCAGCCACCAGAAGCACGAATGCCCATGTTGATATACCAGGCATAGTCTGAAGCAGCTCGGAGGCCTTGGTAGCACGCGTGCAGGGAAGGGCTGGGCTTGCACTGGAGAATGAGGACCTCCGGGATCCAGAGGAAGGCCCATGCTGCTTCTCACCGGTGTCCAGGGCAGGCAGGCTACTCCCCAGGCTTTGCACCCTCCGCCCCTGCTCTGCCGCAGCATCTTGTCACGGATGTACCCCTCTGTATCCCTGGCCTCCCCACGGCTGAGCCGACAGGCCTGCAGGCTCCGTGCCCTCTCCCCAGCCTGCTCAACCTGCGTGAACCTGACCTAACCAAGAGTCCCTCGCATGGCTGGGCTGGGCTGCCTTCCTGTGGGCTTAAACCAGGCCAGGGCCCAGTGCTGCCCCCTCCCTCCCTCCCTCCTTCCCGGGTCTTAATAAAAGCGAGGCTGCCAGCTCCTTCCCCATTAACACCTCTGCCGAGGAATTCGCTCCCCGCGCTGACCTGCCGAATTCCTTTCTGCTCCAGCACAGGCCGCAGGCCCCCAGGATGCACCAAGGGACTCGCAGATTAATATAGCATTACACATTCCTTCTTCTGCCCGCCTGCGAGCCTGCTCCAGCGCCACGCGGACTGGAAGCCTGGCGGGGCAGTGGCGGGCGGGAGTGCTGCCTGGGCGGGAGCTCGGCCCCTGTGCAGGCCCGGGTGGGATGTGACCTGGGTTCTGCCACTGACCTCCCCTCTCCCCGCCCCACCGTGCCTCAGTTTCCCTTCTGCTGTCCCTCTGTGCACTAAGGGGCCCAGTCTTGATGAGGGCATGCATGTCACAAATGCCCATGTCCTGGCTCTCGCTACACAGGGGCCAAGGGGATTGCAGCACAGTAAGACCCTGGAGTGTACACGGCAGCGTTGGCTTTTTCAGGGCTAAATAGCACCTCAGCCCTGCAGCAGAGGTCAGGGGGGAGTGCTGTGCCCCTGGGCAGACAGGATGCAGGTAACAACAGCAGGAACAAGACTCGTGTCCAGCAGGTGCCTCCCTCAGGCTGTCTCAGTGCTGGGGATCAGCCTTTGGGCACCCATATGTGTGGGAGGTCCCTGTTGCATGCAGCACCTGCAGCAGCGCGGGGTATCGTGATGACACAGACTGCTCGTGCCCATGGTGAGCCTGAAAGAGCCATTCCTGTGCCAGGACGCTGCTTCCTCCCTGGCTGGGAAGCCTGGTGGGCTGCAGGCCAGACCGTGCAGTGCCCAGGTCACCTCAGCTGAGCGCCTGGCCCCAGAACCGCTGCTGCCTGCCAGCACTGCCCTGTTGTGCCCTGGCCCCAGGCAGGCCTTGAGGCTTTTGACAGGGCTGGGGGCCAAGCTAGTGATCCTGCATGCGCACAAGCTGCCGCTGCTGCCAGCGTGACCCTGGGGCAGGGAGCACCCGAGGGCTTGTGCAGGAGCAAAGCCTCACGGACCTGCAGTGACGCCGTGGGACATGCAAACCTCCATGCTCACACTGCAGTGGAGGAACGTGCCCCAGACCCCCCGCCTGCTTCTCACGGGAGCCCACGGGGTGGGTGGCAAGTGCCTCGGTGGAGGGCAGCACAAGGGGTCTGCAATCAACAATGAGCATCCAGCGCTTATGTCCTGTCTTCCTCTCTGTAGGCTCAGGCGTGTGCCCCCCCTGTGACAATGAGATGAAGTCGGAGGCCATCATAGAGCACCTCTGCGCCAGTGAATTCGGTAAGAGGCCGTGCATGACATCTGCTTGAAGGAGAAGGCGTCATTGGCCCCGGTGCCCCCACCGATCCCAGGTGCCCTCCTCCCCTTGCCCATGTCTCGGCTCTGTCCTGTCTGCACTTGGGAGGCTGGCTGCAGTTATCGGGTGGGTAGCAGCTCCCTGCCCCAGGCCCCTTGAGCACAGTCTGCGGGGCTAGTAGGAGCGGTTTGGTCTCTGCCTTTCACTTCCATCTCATGCCCTACAAGCAGAGGTGTTTCTGCTCCACGGGGCCCGTGCCCTCGGCCCTGGTCCCACAGCGTGGCTGGCTCTGGATCAGCATGACACCACACCGGGTTACGTCTGCTCTTGCTTGGGGGCATAGGGGCCAGACCCGCACCGGGTGCTTGGTGCTGCCAGAGCAGAACAGCTCAATCGACATGCAAAAGGGACAGTGCAGTGGCGGGGCTGGGTGGGGGGTGGCCCCGGCCCCGGCCCCGGCCCCGGCCCCCTGGGCAGGCAGTAAGCCTCTCTAGTGGGTGTTGCCCCCACAGCTGGGTCGCTGGTGTGCCTCTGAACACATGTGCCTCTAGATGTCACTGTTGTGCCGCCAGAGGTCAGTGGGGGAGAGCGGGACGACAGCGGATCCCGGTGGTCCCAGTGACTTGGGCACAGCTGCCTGGCCAAGGTGGCTCCATCCCGGGGCAGGGTGCCTGAGCTCTGGATCCTGGCGCCTGCTGCGGCTGTGCCCAGCCAAGGCTCCAGGTGCGGTGTTCACTGCTGCTGGTTGCTGAATGCAGCCCGGGCGCTCCCAGAGGGCTGCAACCCCAGCTGGGGCTGGCTTCTGGAGCAGTTGCCCTGTCTGGGCAGGCAGGCAGGAGGAGGGGGTTGAGCTCAGCTGCCTCAGTTTCCCCAGGGCAGACCCCGTGGGCAGGGCTGTGCAGCCTGAAGCCCTGCTCGTGTGGCTGGGGACAGGCAGTGTGTTGGCAAGAGTCTGGGGTGCCCCAGTCTCTGCCCCTCACCCAAAGGCAGAACTGTTCAGCCAGGGATGTTATCTGATGGGCTGGGCATCACACACCGCAGCAAGGGGAAGAAGAGGTGGGCACGATCCTGGTCTGTTATGAGCGAGGAAATGGCCTCCAAGGACCTTGTTTGGTACCGAGAGGATACTGTTGGTCAGCATCCCTCTGCCCAAGAGTGCATTGGCACTACATGGCCTTGCTGAGACCATCGCTCGGCTCAGAGGGCCACTCTGCCTTTCTCCCCCAGCCACTTGAGCAAGTAGCGGCCCAGGGTCAAGGGCTGGGAGTGCAAGGGCCTTGAGGGTGCCTTTGAGGCACCGTCCCTCGGCAGGTCGGAGTGCGGATGCCTGAGGTGGGACCGGGGAGCTGCTTGAAGCAGTGACCCTGAAGCGGTGGGTGGAGCTGTGGCAAATGCGGGCTGGCTTACAAGCGCAGTCGGAGGTAGGCAAGGCTTTGGCAACTGTAGAGGGAAAAATCTCAGGCTGTCCAAATCGAACACAGCACCCAGCGGCTCCACCATCACCACCAGCCTGCGCAGCTCTCCTGGCAGGCTGTGAAAGGCAGGCTGAGCGAGGTATGCGTTCCCCAGCGCGCGGCCAGTCCCCCACCTGCCCTGCCGGCTGGCTGCCCGCCTCCCTGCTTGCCGCCTCGTCTGGCCAGGCCTGCCAGGCTGGAGGCCAGTTGGTTCCCAGACAGGAAAACATCAACAGGAACAGCTGGGCAGCAGCCTCCCAAGAACGCGTGGGCTGCCCGCTGGGTCCTGGAGCAGCCACGGCATCCAGGAGGGAAGTGGAGACCGGGGACCTGCCTGGCTCTGGACATGCATGCTCAGGTGTCTGCTGCACGCAGTGCCCAGCTGCAGCCCCCTTCTTGTGGGGCTCCTTGCCTCGGGGAGGAGGGAACGGGGCCTGGTGGGGGCATGCGGAGTGTCCTGCAGGCCAGATGCAGCGAGATGCCTTCTTGTGCCGCAGGGACAAGCGGGCCCCCACGGAGCTGGGGGAGGCGCACTGGGGGCTGTGCTGTTGTGCTGTCAGTGGGAGACCTTGCCAGAAGATGTAGGCCACTTGTAGGAAAACGTGTAGGCCATGGCCAGGCTGAGGGGAGGTGGAAATGTAGTGGGGGTTTAAGCCAGCTCTGTATTGCAGCACAGACAGCTGAAGGCACATGAGCTGTGCGGACGCGGTATCATCTCTAGAAACCATCCCATTCACAGGGGAAACAATTGGGGCACAGCCCAGTCCTGGAGAGTGAGAGGATGTGGTCCCACTGCCCCATTTCTCCCCAGACACTCCCGCACACCTCATCTCTTACCTGCGGGGCTCAAAGGGGCCGAAGCAGGAGGAGAAGCATCCATGCAATGCCAGTCCCTCACAGGGAGGCACCTGCTAGGAAGGCGTCAGCTCTTGGAAGGCTCCTTGGAGGCTGCGAGCACACTGGGGTGGGTGTTTAGTCTGCAAGCAGTGCTGGAGGGCAATTGGCCACGGAGGATGGCTGTTGGGCCTCACAACAATCGCCGAGCTGCTCACATGGGGGCTTCTCCTGAGCTCCCACCAGGGAACAGCCAGGGCAGTTGGCATGTTGCAGGCCCCTGCCAGTCCTGGTGCATGCAATGGGCTGCGACTCCAGCGCGCTAGCAGGGCGGCTGCTGGCAGGTCTCTCGCCCCACTCTGTTCTCGCCAGCATCTCGCCCCACCACTTCTCATGATAACGCTGCCTCGGGTGCTTATGACGTGGGGATGCTTTGCAGAGTCGCGGCGGGAGTTCGGGTGGCTGTGGTGCAGTTGTAGCTGGGGAGGGTGGGCGCAGCTGTTGGCGGCATGCAGTAGTGCGATGCTGCTAGGGCAAGGAGGGAAGAGTGCCATGTGCCACGTGTGCCCTGGGATAGGGACCAGGGTGCACCAGGCATGTAGGAAGACCCCTGGCGCAGACGGGAGCCAGGAACCTGCTGTCCATGGGAGCCGGGTGCTGCTGTTCCTTTGCACTGCAGCAGCAAGGTTCAAAGTGACCCCTGCAGGGATGTCTGCATGGGGTCACAGCACGAACGGGGCTGGCGGGGCTCAGTGGTACCAGTGCCCGGCCTGTGGCTGGAGCCTGGTCAGTGCTGGAGGGCGCCCACCCCTTCTGCAGAGTGCCCTGTGGTCGGGGCTGGACGGGGCTGCCAGACCCCCAGGCTCTCTGCAGCCCCTACACAACTCCCATGCGACAGGGACACAGGGGTCTGAGTGGTGGGGTCCCCTTTGTGCCCCCTCCCTGCCACACAGCCTGGGTTCCTCTCTCACCTTAGGCCAGGCTGGGCCTGAGGCTGCTCTGGGTGATTTTATTTACCCTTCCTGCCCTTTGTGCAGGGCACGCGGGGTAGGGGGCTCTTGTTGCAATGGAGACAGGCATCAGATCAATACACGCTATTTATTTTTCCCCTTGACTGACAGCCCCTTGCCTGCAGCCTTCTTCTCTTACAGCCTAATGTGTCTTCTGGCAGGTTTCCTCGTTCCAAGAGATTTTCGAGGCCGGAGCAGCAGCATTTTTCTGCTCCCTCTGTCTCTCCGCCCCCGCCCCTTGCAACCCAGGGGGCCGGAGTGGGGCCCTGCCGACGTGCTCTGGGCAGCAGCCTCACAGCGGGAGGGCTCCCTGTGCCCCCTGGAAAGCAGGGGCTGCTGCGGTGGGCAGTGCTGGAGGGTCCGAGGGCAGCAACACATGCCCTACTGCCCTAAAGTCTGGCGTGAGCTGATGCTTCAGCTCAGAGACCATGTCTCGGGCAGGTTTGCTTCAGCCTGAGCCCCTTGCACCCATGCAATGGCTGCAGCAGAGCTAGGGCCATGTCCATCTCTCTCATGCTGACGATCCCTGTGGCAGAGCCCCATCCCAGCGACCCAGAGTCTCTGGCCCAGGGAGGCAGCAAGCCAGAGGGAGGCCAGGCTTTCTCCTTTGACAGCCTGAGCCTGCAGCCCTCAGTGACAAGAACCGTGGCCAGCACCGAGCAACCCCTGGCGTGCTGGACCCCAACCAACTTGTGGGGGCCCTGCTGTTCCTGCAGCCACGGCTGCCAAGACCTGATTCACCCTGAGCAAGCAAACATTTCCCTATCTCCTGTTTCATGTGAGCGGAAATTGGAGCAGACGCGTTGATGTCTTCTGCGCTCGCTGCTCTCCCCGCGTCAGCAACAGTGGAGCCTGGCTACGATCTGATACGGGCCCTCAGCAGTCAGGGCCGAGTTCGTGGCTTCAGTCCATGGGGGCTGCACATCGTCTCAGCAGAGGGACAGTCTGGCCCTGGAAACCCACTTCATGGCGGCATCACCACCCAGCCTCAGCGCTGGTGGCATGTCCCTCAAGCATGCACCACGTGTTTTAAAGGAGCCAGAGGATGGCCAGGAGGCCAAGGCAGGAGGGATAGCTGGGGTCAGAGCTGTGGGGCTGTCAGTCTGGGTGGTGAAGCATGCCAGGGTGAGAGCCTGCATTTTCCTGGGGGTGGCCCTTGTCCTACGGGTCCGTGGGGCCTGCCCAGGTTTGGAGCACGTGGGAGCAGCCCCCTGGGCCGTTGGCGCGGGAGCCAAGGGGCCGCAGTGGGTCCAGGGCTGGCTGCGCTGCAGACTGCCCCGGGCTTTGGTGCTCCCAGCCTGCAGGAGACCGCGGCCTCAATTTCTGGCGAGCGCTTCCTGGGGCCCTGGTGTCCGCTCCAGCTCCGCTGTCTCCACCTCCCCCTCAGCCCGAGATGGATTTGGGCTAGTGGTGGGGGAGCCACAGCGCTGGGGTCCACGGGAAGGAAGCTGTTTGTTTTGGCAGCTCACCCAGAGCCCGGAGCCAAGCCTCGCTCAGTCCTGATAACTGCCTTGATTTAGATCCTGCTCCTCCCCTCCCAGGCCAGGCTGGGGCTGGCGCGGGTATGTGCTGGGGGGGGCTCCACGGCACAGGTCTCACGAGGGCAGCTGTCGCTGGAGCTGGCTTTCTGTACATAGACCCCAGAGGCTTCGCCCCGACACCCAGGCCGGGCCGAAGAAAGCTGCTCCCCCGGCACGTCTGCCGAGTCTGCGGCCCAGCGTAGAGAGCAGGGCTGCAGGTCTCGGATGTCGTGGTGGCAGTGGCTGACCAGTCAGGCGTCTTTGCTGCTAGCGGCAGAGTCCAGCTCTGTGCTTTATCTGAGCAGGTGACGGCAACAAGCCCATGCATGGGTAACGAGGTCTTCCCGGTGCCATTGCATTTCTTGGGTTTGGGAGCAATCTGCTGCGGGGCAGAGAGCGGCCAGCCCATGGCGGCATGCGCGTGGGGGAGTTCTCCGCCTGCGAGTTATCTCCAGAAAGTTTGTCATCGTTGTGCTGAGCTGCCTCGTTGTGCACGGGCCATTGCCAGAAAGGTTTGTCCCCATTCATTGTCTTTGGTGTGTAAGCAGCTTCCCCAGCCCTGTAGCATAGCTGCACGGACCCTACAGAAGCTGGGGGCAGCGCAAGGGAAGCTGCAGCCTGATCCGTGCCTCGGGGCTCAGAGCAGCACTGGAGCCGTTCCTTTACTTTCTGGACCTGTTGAAAACCAACCTCAGCTGCGCCCATTAGCCCCTTGCGCATCCTGATTTCAGAAAACAAAATGGGAAGAAAGTTCCCCTCCGGTTTCTAGCGCGCTCCTCCTTTCCTGCTTGGGAGCCACATAATGCAGCGGGGCTGGCAGGCATGGTGGACGCTCCTGGTGCACGAGCAGATCAGTCCCATCACTGCTGCTGCCAATGCAGTGGCTGGGAGCATGGGGGTAACAGACGGATCCTGCTGCCTTTTCAGGGTTGTCATCACCATCTCCTTCCACCCTGTGTGTCTGGAACGGTGCACGGAGCTGCCGTCCAGGACTCCACGTGCACTGCGCCCTGGCAGCAGGGCCCAGCCGAGCAGCCTCCCACAGAGAGCCACTGCAGGGGCCCCCTCCCTGCCAGCACCACGGGCCTCGTGTGGCTGCCACCACTGCTGCCACCAGCGAGACCTTTTGGGCGCAAAGTGGGAGGGAACCCCCTCCCCAAGCACTGCTTATCGGCGACCCTGCCGTAAACCCCCAGATGATGGAAAGATGTTAGTCATTCTTGGCCACGTGCGCTTCCCCCAAGGAGGTGGTGGAGCCAGATGGCACCGGGGCGCTCTCTTAATGCACAACACATTTCCCTGGCTGTTCCCATGCACGCTGCATTCCTCTCCCCGGCCGTGGCGAGGAGCATTCGTTTTGACTTGGGTTGCGAATTGCTCGGGAAAGCGTGGAGCCCGGAGAGGGGAACAGTTTCTATTGAAGTTGGATCGGATTAGCTCTCCTTCTCCGAGGGGAAGGTGCGAGCCGGCTGCCTGCGCCGTGCACCTTGGTTAGCGCCGTGCGGGCCTCCTTCCCCATTAGACACGCCTGTTTCCAAGGGGGCCTTGCTGCTCCAGCGCAGAAATTTGCAGCGCTTGGAAGCTGGTTTGCAGGCACCCGGGGGCCGGGGGCAGCTAAAGGAATACGCTGGAGAAGTGAAGTCGACCTTTTAAGTGGCCCGTGCAGGCATCTCGCTTGGTGCCGGTGGAGCAGGGAATAGCGGTGTTTATTCAGCTAACAGTTTGCCAGCAGAAAGTGCGCAGTGCCGGCTAAACAAGTCCCTCTTTCAAATCAAAAGCACCCAGCATGGGTTGAGGGACTGGGCTGCTCTGAAAGGCCTGGCCAGTCCTTTGGCCTGTAGCAGGGGATCCAGGCCTGCTCGCTGGCGTGGTGGGATGCTCGGGGCCAGCGAGCTCTGCGGGGGAGCCCTGTGGTTTGTGGCTCTGGGGCTTTTGGCTTCAGGCCCACACAGTGGCTTGCCACAGCCTCTCCGCAAGGGGCTGTTGGTCATTATTTCTGACTTGTAATGCCTAGTCCCTTGGGGAGGGCCCAGGCTGCTGGCCAAACAGGATCCATCCCAAAGCGCTTCCCTCCGCGTATAAGGTAAGGGACGGGAGGCAGAGGCAGTGCTTAGCCAGGGTAGCCTGATGAGGTGAGGCCAGCCTGCGCTCTCCATATTTCCTGCTTAGTTAGTCTGTAAGGTGCATCCCCCCGCCCCCGCACAGGGTTGGTTTGATTGAGTCAGCCTTGCTCAGGAGCTGTGTCCTTCTCTGTTGTTTTCTAGCTCTGAAGATGACGATAAAGGAGGTGAAAAGGGAGAACGGGGATAGGAAGATTATCCCGAAGAAGAGGAAGGCGTTGAAAATGGGCCCCATCAGGAAAAAGAACCTGAAGAAGCTCATCCTCTACCTAAAGAACGGGGCCGGGTGCCCGTGCCACCAGCTGGACAACCTCAACCACTACTTCCTGATCATGGGCCGGCAGGTGAAGAGCCAGTACCTGCTGACGGCCATTTACAAGTGGGATAAGAAGAACAAGGAGTTCAAGCAGTTCATGAAGAAGATGAAAAGCCCCGATTGTCCCACGTTCCCGTCGGTCTTCAAATGAGGCGGCAGCCAGAGGGACTCCTGCTGGTGTGGACCTTGCACAGCCCCGGCCCGGGGCTCACACATCCCCCCTCTAGTAGTGGATGTTGTCCCCACCCCTGTTTTGTTTCTTTGTCTTTGTTAGAGCTTCCTTTCAAGGTCTGCCCCAGCGTCCGTACCCCCCTGGACACGGGCATCGACAGTGCGAAACCCCCGCATGGCACGGTCACCCGCTGTCGACACCTGTGGTGTGGGATGGCCCCTGTTGCTGTTGTGAGATGCAAGCCTGTTCAGACGCGGAGCCTGGCAGGGAAAGGAAAAGGGGGGAGGTGAAACTAGAAGGCTAGACCAGAAGGGACCAGTGAAACCAGCCAGTCTGACGTCCCGTGCCACACAGGCCAGGGGGTTGCCCTGAATTCCCTCCTGTCTGAGCTAGACCGTAGCTGTTAGGAAAACATCCAGTCTCACTGTAAGGATCTCCAGCGACGGAGAATCCTCCACGGCTCTGGATAAATTGTCCAATGCCTCATTTCCCTCGCTTGGAAAGCCGCACCTTTGTTTCCCTTTGACCCTTGTGCAGCTCCACCTCCAGCCTTTGGAGCTTGTCTGTCCATCTTCTGGGCGGGGGAGCCCTGCGTGGGCCTAGGGAAAATCCTAAATGGCCTAGAACCAGGAACAGCTCCTGCTGGCCTCGCTGCAGGTCCGCTTCTTGCTGATGCCCTGTTTGCAGGTGCTTTTGAGCCCTGTCCATTAACCAGTTGTCTGGGTCGCAAAGCCTTGCAGAAGGCAGCGTGCGTTGCATCAGAGCGATTGCCTCTACCAAGCAAGCCAGCAGCCTCACACACATACGTCTCATTAGTTGGGCAGGGTCCGTTTCCCAGAATGCCATAATGCCTGGCATGAATTGTATTGCCCTCCCTTAAGTCTGTACTAACTCCGTCCCATATCAGTTGTTCCTATTTTAGCCTAGATCACCCTATTGAATCAGCCTAACATGCACTTGCAAATCCCTGGCTTCGAGGTCTACACTTACTCTTGTCACCCTGGTGCATTGATTCCTTTCTTAGCTCGGGGCTGCTGATTTCCCCCCACCCTTTTCCCCTGTGGGTTTTGCAGCTGCTTTTCCTGCAGGCCATGACGTGGAGAAATGCCTTTGGATGCTGTGTTAATTGTAACGGAGCGATGCAGTTAAGACAGGCACACTGTGGAGAGTCCCTGCAGGGTTTCTGAGACAGGCTGTCTTTTCCCTGATGCAAAACGAACTGTTCCAGGCCTCGTGCTTCGGTACGAGTTGCTGTTGGACCCCATGTGCTCGAGTGCCGCAGGTGCCTGAGGAGGCAGAGGAAGCTGGCATGAAACAGCCCCCCGGAGCTAGAGGAACCCTGGCCTGGCACTGACTGTGGCTGGACGGCAGCAGATGCAGCGGGCTTCGCTCCAGCTGCCTGCAAAGCAGCTGAGCTGGGCAAAGCTGGTCCGGTCGCTGCGGGGAAGCTTGCCACTGGCAGGGCACAGGGACAAGGAGCAGTGGTTTTGCATCAGAGAAGAGTCACTGAGCAGATGGGAATTTGCAAGAGATGCAGTTTTAGGGGCTGGTGGGCAGCTAGTGGGCTCCTCAGCACTGCTTCATGTTAGGGACAGTGCTTTGCACCCTGACTTCTACTCGGGGTGGGGCAGCAGCTGGTATTTGCATCCAGCTCTGCTATCCCCAGTGGGCAGCAGGAAACCAGACAGAAATCCAGGTCACGTAGGCTTAAAATCCCAGTCGCCCTGTGCAGGCAGGCTGCGCCCCGCAGAATGACAGGCTCATCTCCAGAGAGTGCTTCTTGAACCAGGGTCCGGAGGCATGCGGGGCTATGGCCCCGAGCGGGATGATACCCCTTTGCTCATCAGTATCTTGCATGCAACAGACTGTCTGATCTTGCGGGTTAACAGGGTTAATCCATTTCCTACACTCTGTTTAATAGAGCAAGTTTAGAAAGACAGTGCCCGGGGAACACTGCACTGTTTGCATTTCCCTCTCTCTTGTACAGCATGTTCATTACCCAGGAGCTCTCGTGGCAGGGGCACTTGCCCCCTTTTGCTGTTCTGGGACTAAATAATGATCTGATTCTGGATCCCAGGGACTGACACCATGCCAGGCTCCGCAGCCAGCCAGACAGTGCATCTGGGTTAGGGGCAGTGTCACTCTGCCTTGGCACAGGCCTGAGGAGAGCTCCCAGGTATCACCTCGGAGCTAGGCGGTGGAAAAGCAATTCGTTTCTGTAATGACCAGCTGAAAGCATCATACTGCTGTATGTTAGCAGTTACTCTGACAGCTCTCTGACCCCCTGTTCTGCCCTCTGCAAAGACCCTTTTTCCAGGTTAGCACATACTATTTCAGGCAAGGTTTTCTAGACATTTCTCTGTTCCTGGAGAGTAATTCTGGTCTTGCCAAATTGCTTGGCAAACTGTCAGCAGTTCGGAGAGTGCCTGGATCTAGCGATCTGATGTGCCGGGGCATCAGTCAGACGCTCCGGTTCTGCTTTATGTCTTGTGATAAAAACCTGAGAGCCCGTGGTTGCTGTTCCAGCCCATCCTTTGCAGGCAGCTCAGGGAGATTTCATTCTGGCTGAATATAACTGCTTAGAAAGTTCACGTAGGAAAGTGTGGCAGGCGGGGGGTTTGGAGGTTTTGGGAAGGGAAAAAATGTAAAGCATTAGTGCGATGGGAGTCATAAAGATCCTGCCCTTCTAAAGCCTGTGAAAAAGAGCACGAGGCTTCCTTGTTCCTGAAGGCAGCTGCTCTTTTTCTGTACTTAATTATGCCTGTAATGAAAACAGCAGAGCAGCTCTCAGCGTGAAGGCCGGGGCAGCCCCAGGGGGTGGAAATGAGCTATGACGTGAAGCCCACCCTAAGCTTTTCACTGTCGCCTGAAGAGCAGCAGCCTCGTACCTGGGTCTGTCGTTTCCAGACCCAACCGCTGAGGGAGTTCCTAGGAGTCGCAGGGTTGCAGCT
>NW_017729020.1:5917233-5931055 GCF_001723915.1 Gavialis gangeticus
GCTCTTTTTCTGTACTTAATTATGCCTGTAATGAAAACAGCAGAGCAGCTCTCAGCGTGAAGGCCGGGGCAGCCCCAGGGGGTGGAAATGAGCTATGACGTGAAGCCCACCCTAGGCTTTTCACTGTCGCCTGAAGAGCAGCAGCCTCGTACCTGGGTCTGTCGTTTCCAGACCCAACCGCTGAGGGAGTTCCTAGGAGTCGCAGGGTTGCAGCTGTGCTGGCTGTCGCAGCACAGGTTTGCTAGGAAACATTGCAGAGGCTCTGTGTGATGGGAGCCAGAAGCCAGGCGACTCGTTCCCTGTCCCCTCCGAGACGGGCAGCGTGCATGTCGGAGCTAGTGCAGGCAGACCCGCAGCCCTCCGCAGCAGGTCCATCGTTTTGCTCCCAGCGTCTGGCATTTGTAGCGCACGGTGCACAGCTCACGAATACTTGGTGCGCTCCCCCTCTGCCCAGCTGGCTCACGGCACACGCTCGCCTCCGCGTGACTCCTGCACTGACAAGGCAAGGGCACTTGGCTTGCACATCAAGATGCCTTCGGAAAACAGGCCGTCAGGATTCGCAGGCCTGAAAAGCAGAGCTCCCTTAGCAGGAAGCCCGTCTGCCTGATGTCCCTGTGCCCTGCACATCACCAGGAATGCCTTTTTAGCAACAGCTGTATCCCAGCAGCTGGGCAGCACCCACCCGATGCAGCAAAGGTGACACGGCCCTGGTGGGGGGGGTGCACATGGCTGCACGTACCACAGAGGCACTGCGCTAGTCTGCGTCGCAGCCGTGGCAGATGTGGTGCTGTCAGACTGGCGCTCCGTAAAGCCTGACTCCTGGAGCCGCTCTCTGCTTCTCTTCCCCATGGAGACGCACAGAGCATTGGAGACCAAATACGTTCCCTGGGCTTCAATCCTTTCTTTACTCCAGCATTTTCTCCTTGTCTGCAATTTCCCGGCCGGGTTGTTCTGAAGGGTGTTTGCTAGCTGGACCCCTATCTGTTCTTCCCTCCAGCACTGTTCCTGCTTCTCCAGCCATGTATCAATATTCACTTCACTAAAATTGCTGAGTTAACCAATGCCAATGTGATTCCCCCCTGGTGTTTTTATAAAGAGATGTTGTTTTCTAACCTTGCTTTGGTGCCTGTCGAGTGCTGCCTGCAGTGGGAGGCGACAACAGATGCTGGTGGGCAATAGCGTGTTGGCACAAGCTGTACACCATCGCCAGGGCCGGGCGTCCCTGCAGCTGGAGGGTGCGCTGTGCCATTGCAGCCGCCAGCTGCTTACACCTGAAATGAGGGTCTGCAGCTGCAGGGGTAATGCAAGGCCAAGTCCAAGGGAAGATCGCCGACAGCCCTCACACCATGCATATGGGCTGGATGTGTTTTTCTCAGTCTCTTGCCCGCTGTGCCATGCTGCGTCTTCTTGCTTTGGCCCCTCTCACCTCTCCAAGGCTTTTTCTCGCTGCCGCACGTGTCTTTCACCTGTGTGCCACATCCCGTGCTAAGCTGTGGGCAGCACAGCCATGTCAGTGGCATCCTGGGGCCCTGCCTGCTTAGCGAGCTTGACTGGTGCCGACAGGTTAATAGAGAAACCCCCAAGGAGTTTCCAGGTACCTGAATGCAATGGGCATGGGGTGGCATGCCCTGGCGCTCTCCAGGAGACCTGTCCAGGCTGCAGCTGGCCAAAGAAGCATTTGTGTTGCAGAATGGGTTTTTCCTAAACCTGCCTTGTCCGAAGTCTGGCAGCTGCAGCAGCTGTTTCCAGCTGTGCCAACAATCTCTCTGCAGCTCCCCGGCCCCAACACCGCAGCACAGCCACTGCTCACCAGACACGGGGCTGGGCAAAGGAAGCACAGGCTGAGGGAATGCTTTAACATCTGCAATGAAAGAAAAATAACAGACCATTGAAATGCAGACACATGGAGACACACTGGGGCGGTGGGGGCGGATTGAAATGGTGACTGAGCAGGTGTGGTTGGAGCTCCTGGAGCGAAAACAGCTCTGCAATTTTGCAATGTTTTGCAAAATCAGCTCTCTTTTCCTGACTGTCTCCAGCCAACTTGACAGGAGTCCTGTGAGAGAGATGTGAATGTGCTGAATGTGCATGTAAGAATCTCAAGTTACTTTTTGTTGAATCTGCTGATGGAAAAGAATTCATAGCTTTACCTTAGGTTCACAATATATTCTGAGCTTGCCTGCCTGGCAGCCCTTTTTTCCATGGTTTATTTTATTTTATTTTATTTTATTTTATTTTTAGAGCTCTAGCATATCAGATCAGCATTAGCAAGCTTTCCAGTTGCAGACAGTGGAGGGCAGGGCTGGGATCCAGCGTGACCTAGATAGGCTGGAGCAATGCTCTGCAGTCGATGGATGAGATTCAGCAAGCACATGTGCACTTGGGACGGAAGAGTGGCATGCACGCATCCAGATGGGGGAACAACTGGCGTGGCTGCAGGGCTGCAGAGAGTCACCTGGGGGTTACTGTGGACCATTAGCTGAATATGAGCCAGCAGCGTTCTCTGGATGCACAACAAATAGCCAACAGCCTCCTGGGTTGCATTAGCAAGAGTGTCGCTTGTAAATCTTGTATTAACAGGAGTGTCAGGTGCAGTCTTCAGACACTGCAAGGAAATCATAGAGAAGATGAAGATGGGCTTTCCTCTGTAGGAGACAGGGCTAGCAAGGGAAATTTAGGTTAGAATTGCCATCCCTGGAAACTTTCAAGAGCAGGTTGGACAGATGTGGGGTGCTTTAGTCAGGGCCAGTCCTGCCTGGAGCAAGGGGCTGGCGTGGCGGGGCCCCTTCCAGCCCTGCGCTCCTATGACCACTATGGCACCCATCTGGATACCATGCGGTGATGAGCACCATGATTGTAGGCCGTGAGAGGGAAGTTGTCCCGCCAGCCAACAAGACCACTTACATCCCTGTTATATTTGTAGGGCCTACAGAAAACATATGCATGCCCTTAACTTGTCGCAGACCTGCAGAGCAGCCGCACCAGCTCATCCCACGGCTGAAGGCCGCATCAGCCCTATCTGAACCCTCCCAGCCAGCTGCTTGTCTAAATTAGTCTTACACTTTGATGAATCCCCTACACGCTCCAGCAAATCCTGGGCACGCAGCCCCAAACACCAGCAACCCCCGAGCCTGCCCCCGTAAAGCAGGGAGATGGGGCCCTATCGGCATCCTACTGCGGATGTTTCTGGTGCCTGGAGACAAAAGCCGGCTTTGGATAGGATCAAGCTGCTGCTTCAAAGGATCCCCTGCCTGGAATGGCACCTCGATGCCCCGCACGTTGGGCACACAATCAGGGCACTGTCTGCCCACACGGAGGCTGGGCAGCACTGCCACGGACCCCCACCCCCTCTCCCAGCTGTGCGTGGCCAGCAAAGAAAAGAGTAGTGCCAGTCTTGGCCCTCTCCCGAATTCCTGCTTTGCCCGGAGAGCCAGCCCAGGCCTCGCCGGGTCAGCGGGAGCACGGCTGGGACATTCCTGCTTGCATTCCTCCCCGGGCAGCAGCCCCGGGTCGGGTGGGGGAGCAGGCTGCAGGGTGCGAGCTCCTCACAGGGGACGGCGCGCAGGGGAGTGCAGCAGGGGCAGCTGGGGCAGGACGCTGCTTTCATGTCTCCTGCAGCAGCATCTGGGCGGCTTCACCCAGGCAGGAGGAAAATGCAGGCAGAAAGGATGACTTTGATCACCTGCCATCGCAGGCTGGGGAGCCTTTAGCCCTTAGTGCTGATGCCCGAGACAGGCCCCGGCCGTGCTGCCGCCAGCCCCCCGCCACATCTAGGGGTTATTTAGATAAGGAGGGGCTGCACCCACACGGAGAAGAGCTGGTCACGTGCTATGAAGGTGGGGAGTGCTCCAGTACGCTTGCCAAGGCCAGCTGCCTGCCGTGCTGCCCGGGCAGGGGCTCAGCTGCTGGGCTGTGCTGGAAAAGGCTCCCCCCTGCTTTGCACCATGGTGCTGGGTGCTTTCTCCCAGTGCAGAGCTGGGGAGGGCAGCCCCGGTGGGCCGCAGGGTCGCTGGTACTCCCCTCTCTGGCTGGAGGGGCTAGGGCAGGTGTCGGACACATCCCGGGCTTGGACCGGGCTCTGGAGAGCAGGCTCAGGGAAACGCTGCGGCCACGGGTCGCTCGGGATCTCTCCCACCTCCCTGCATGGCTGCAAACCTCTGCCCAGCCTGGAGGAAGCAGAGCCACACTGCTGAACCCCAGCATTGCCTGGCCTGCCGTGCCGAGGGCAGGGGCAGGCCGCAGACCTGGGGGGAAGTTTGTGGGGCCAGCCCTGGCTTCTGGGCCTTATCCTGTCACCCTGAGGCTCTGGATCACAGTGTCAGGGGGCCTCTCTTCCCCATCAGGTGCCTTTGCCTCAGTTTACCTCCCCGTTTTATGAGAGCTCTGAGCTCAGCTCAAGCTGTCTGGAGGGGAGCGGGCCCGGGCTCTTGCAGGCTGGAGCTCTAGTGAGGCAAAAAGGCCCTTTAGGAGAAATAAAAATCTGCACAAAGGGGCCTTAGGGTGAAGCCCACAGAGGCTGGGACCAGACACAGCCTGCCGCACCCTTCACCAGCAATCCCTGGGGCTCTCGCCGTGCACAGCTGTGGGACGATATGTGTGGGGCTTGTTGCTTCCCGGCCCTCGCGCAGGAGACCTCGATAAAACGAGCTCAGAGCAAAACACGATCATTGCCACCCCTGCTTCTGAGAGGGTCGGGTCGTGCTCCCGGGCTAACCACATCGCTCGTTCCCCCGGAGAGGCAGCACCCGTGCTCTGCCGCCTTGTGACGGTGGGGGACGGTGGGGAACAGGGGCCAGAGGCAAGCTGGGAACGGGACTGCAGGAGCACAGATGGGGTGGCCATGGAAGTGGCTGGCATTAACCTGTGGGATGTACGTGGGTGCTGGGCCAGCCTCCCCACGACCATCACCACCCCGAAGCACAGACCAGGTCCTCCAGGCCACCCAGGGAGTGGGGCGGCAGCGAGCAGCCCCCAGGGTGTTCCTGCCTCTGCTGGGAAGGCTGTACAAACCTCTTCCAAAGGGATTTCGGTACTGCTGGAAACCCCAACTGGAGCGTGCATTTGCTTCTGCTGGGCCCAGACAGGCAGTGGCTTGGGCTTGGGCCTGCGGTGCGGGCTGGGCTCATTTTTTCCATGCTGGTTCACCGGGTGGAAAGGGGTGAGAGTGCAATAGGCAGTTGCAGGCGGTTGGCTTCTCGTCACCACTCCCCAGTGCTCCCCTGCAGAGCGGACGGGGTCCATGCTCTGTGCCTATGTGCTTTCCCTGCCGTAATACATTGGGCCCTGGCAATGCACCAGCACCCAGCCCCTGGGCCAAGAGTCTCTGCATCAGGGGAGCCGCCTTGTGCGACTGCCTTCCCGCAGCTTTGGCATCTTGTCACATCCCGAGTCCCCCCCCGGCTCAGATGCAAGCTCCCAGCCTCCGGAGCCTGTGCGGGGGGCAGTGCCCTAGGCGGAAGGCATAGCCAGCCAAGCAGCCAGCGCCCAGGGTAGGGAGCAGGCAGCAATGACCTGGGTGCCTGCTGGGACCAAATTCAGGGCAGCACCATCACCTCCTCCCTTGTGCAACCCATGGCCTGCTGACTCTGGAGATGCCAGGTCCTGAGGGCCCAGCTGCACCCGGCAGCACCACAAAACCCATTCCCCCACCCCAGGCACCCGGGCCTGATTGAGGTAAGTCTCAAACTGCACCGCGAAGCCGCACGTTCTTTGCACGAGGGAAAACGATCACTGCCTCGATTCGCTGCTGGCGGTTCAGAGGCGCGGTTGTGCGCTCACGGAGTTACGACTGATCTGTGCCATGTTTGTCTCCATGAAGCTGCCCCGCTGCCCCCATACCCCCGTCAGCAGCTTTCTGCTTGAGCCCCTGCACTGCAGGCTCTGCAGGCCCCTCGCAGCTGCCAAGAGGGATTGCTCGCTTTGCGGGAGGAGCTCAGCCTTCACATGTGGCCCCTTTTAGGAAACGTTATCACCCAGGCACGAGTGTGCAAGCCATCTAGACTCGCCCAGCGTCCATTAGCTACGCGAGGAAACAGTAATCCCAATAAACCCAGCAGTCAATAGGAGCGTGCAATGAAGACCTGCAGAAGCCTTCCCCCAAGGAGCTCTGCTTCATACCACGGGGCGGCTCAGTGCCTCTAAAGCAGCAGCGCCTCGTCTCACCGCTGCGGGCACCGGTGTTCAGACACGTGGATGAGCCTGGCACACCCCATGTCACGTGCGGCGCCAAAATACCAGCCTCTCCTTGGTCACAGCAGAACTTCCCAGCCCAACCCGCGGAGGCGCGCCACTGTGTTCAAAGCAGCTGAAGGGCCGGCGGCTGGCTGGCAGGTCTTGCTCTCGCAGTTTTGACCCACTTGGATGAGCAGCAGTGCGTATGAGTGGGCTCAGCCTCCTTGGAGCGCCGGGGCCCTGGGGGTTAACCCTCAGCCAGGCTGGTTATCTGATGCCGTGAACACGAGCCACGAGATTCCTATACAAATTCCTGCGTTTCTCTCTTCCCACAGAGCCCCCCTTCCACTGCCGTATTTAGACTGCCCTGCAAAACCTGCTCATTTCAGCTCCAGTAGCCGTGATGATGTTACTCATGCCCCCCACCCTTCTTCCTGGTGCCATCGACTCCTCGGGTTTGGGAACAATCTGCTGCGGGGCAGAGAGCGGCCAGCCCGTGGCGGCATGCGCGCGGGGGAGTTCCCCGCCTGCGCGGTACCTCCAGAAAGGTTGTCGTTGTTGTGCTGAGCTGCCTGCCGGGGCAGCACAAATGCGCCTGTGTCCTCCTCCTAACCAGTCTGGCCTTCAGCTCACCGGCTGTTTTGCCCAAGCTCCGTGACTTTCCCCTTGCCACAGAGAAAGGACGAACTGGCTTGTAAGTGCTGCAGATGGTGCTGGCTGTGCCAGCTGTGCGGCTGCCCCCGCCCCAAGTTGCCCCATGAAACCAGAGGTCTGCTTTGACGTGCGTTTTGGTGAGAACTGCAGCAAGGGAGAGCTCGGTGGTCAGGATCCCTGCCCTCCTGCTTGGAGGATTTCGAAGTTTTATCTTATCTCTGCTCACGGGGCCAGCTAGCAATGGCCTCTGGAGAGGTTAATGTGGGGCCTTTAATAGTTTGTGCTGTGTCTCTGAATCAGACCTTGCAAAGCCATGCAGGAATCAGAAGCCAGAGTTACCAAGGAAGGGCGTCCGTGCATGTCGGGCCCATGTGAGCGGCTGGGGGAAAGGGGGAACCTCCCCGTGAAAAAGCTGCCCTTTCTTGCCTGAGAAACATCAGAACTGAATAGTTTTTCCCAGTTTTTGATACCTGGTGGCAGCTGGCAGCCATGTGGGGTGCAAAACTCTTTCTGGGTTACTTGCTAAGGCATCCAGCCTGAGTCCCCGGGCTCTGCCACAGTCCTAGCACAGCTGTATGCTTTCCTTGTGCTCTCTTGCAACAAAGCATTAGGGAAAGGTGAGCTCTCCAGTGCATGCAGGCTGGGGGGAAGTGTGCTGGGAGAGCGCACAAAGCTGTCACGTCCCCCAGTCTGACACACAAACAGCTAAGGTTTGCAAGCAGGAGGAGAAAGCTGTGAGCCTCTGAGGAATCAGAAGTCATGGTAGAGGTGATATGTTTTATTAGACCAACTAGATTTTTGCACAAAAAAAAAAAAAAGCTTTAGTTGCAAGCTTTCGGGCACAAACACCCTTCATCAGGCGTAGGAGAAAAGATTGTAAAAGTTCTCCTAGGTGAAGCTTTGGTGTATTTGCCAGCAGATGGGCAACTCCTGGTTTTCTTGGTGCCTGCTAATTGCAATAAGCTAAGTACCACCCTTCAGCAGCCTGGTTCATTTAAGGCAGGCCTGTTGCAGCTGGGCTCTCTCTGCTTTGCTCACATCACAACGCAGGAGGGGTTTCTTGGGGCTCGACATTGGGGTGTGCAGGGAGAAGCAGTTAGCCATGGTACTCTGACATACATCTGGCAGAAGGCAGCGCAGAGGTGCACCTTACAGACTGATTGTGTCAGCCAGTGGTCTGGCCTGGCAGAGAGCACGTGGTCCTGCAGGCTCTGCTGTGTAGTCAGCACCGAGTTTCCATCGGGGGCTTGGGAGAGGGGACTTGTGCGAACAAGATGGAAGAACTGGGGTTACTGAGTCTGGGGAAGAGGCGACTGAGGCGGGGTTTGATAAGGGTTTGCAAATCCCTGATTACAGAGAGGCTTGAGATCAGGCTTTTCTCTGGCTGCAGGGGACGGGATTAGGAGCAACAGCCTCAAGCGTCAGCAGGGGAAATGGCTGGAGATAAGGAGGGACTTTGACTTGGAGGGTGGTCGAGCACTGGAACAGGCCTGGAGAAGTCGGGGACTCTCCACCCCCGGACGTTTTCAAGAGCAGGTTGGACAGACTTGCTGGAACGGTTTCGTCGAGGCTGATCCTCTCACGAGCAGGGACTGGACCAGATGGTACTGCATGGGGTTTCTTCCAGCCCTGCTTCCCTGTGCCCAGCTCACCGCTAAATCTTGTAGTGCAGCAACTTGCAGCCGGGGCTGTGGCACCCTGGGGTGCCTTGAGGTCCTGCAGGGGTACTGCCACACCTCATTAGTCCTGTTAGGAGTGCAAACATGATTCATAAAGAGAAGCCCAGAGATTTCAAATGGGATCCCCCAGTGCTAGCAGCACTAGTATTTCCCTGCACTCAAACACCGAGCGAAAAGCAACAGCTGGCGTTTTCCAGGGGTTGTCTCGAGTCTAAAAGGGTTGCGTGGCACTGCTGCAGTGCCAATGCACAATGCACGCGCGAGTCCGGTGTGCGGTGCTGCAGTGTGGTGGGTCTGGGCACTCTGCCCGCATGGCGTGGTATCTCCAAGGCTCTGGTTTTGCCTGGCATTTGTGTCCATGTTCAGTCCTAGTTGAAGCCAGCGAGACCCAAACACTTACTTAAAGTTACACGCTTACATTCTTGACTTAGGGGCTTAAAAGCACGTGCTCCGTCAGGCGGAGATCCTGCACGGTGCAGAGCCCAGCCACGACAGGAGCCTGGGAAGGGGTCCATCTTCCACGCCGGCTGTTTCACTGGAAGTCAAGCTTGGGATCTGCTTTGCTCCACACACTGCCCTGCTCCCTGGGGCCAAGGGGTGGGCTGACATGCTGCCAGGTCTTGGGCTGGCCCTTGGGCCCTGGGGTGGATTGGCTGCAGCTAGGCTGAGCTCATTTGGGGCAAAGGGCATGTGGTGCAGGGCTGGTGATCTGGGTCCTTGAAAAGTCCCTTCTCGAGGCTTGGCCTGGGTTCAGTCTCCCTGGATGCAGCCTCTTAGCTGGCCTCGCAGCAGCCTCAGCTGATTGCACCCAGGGGAGGAGGAAACAGGGACGGTGGGGCTGGCTCCCCGGCTCTGCTGTTCCTGGGGCTGACTGGCAAATCAGCCCGGCCCAAAGGAGCTGGGGCTGGGCACGTGAAGGGACACGGGAATGACAAAGAAGATGCGTTAAGCAATCGCTGCGGCGTAGCCAAGCAGCTGAAGCCAGGAGCTGGGAGTGCCTTCCCTGCCATAATCCCCAGGCTGGGGGACGTCCCGGGGGCACTGGGGATGGAGCTGTTTCCACGATGTCTCTTAGGCTTTGGGGAACAGCACGCCGGCCTTGGGGGCATAGAGGTGGTGTGGAAAAGGGGGTCCTGGCCCAGGGATCCTGCCTGGCCCTAAGGCTCAGCACAAGCACTTCTGGGAGGGGAGCGCAGCCCCAGGGGCAGGCTGCGTGGTGCAGTGCAGGAGGGCGCAAGGGTGAGCAGAGGGGGGAGGCTTCTCGAGCTAACGACCCTCGTACAGCGCCATCGCCCTCGTCCTCGTGTGCCTCCATCTCTCCTCCAGGGCTGTTTATCTTGCTGTTTGCTCCACATTCCTGCTGCTGCGGATCATCTGCTAATTGAGTCCCTGGCCTTCGGTTTGCGGCAGAGTTATAAACAAACCCCATTTCCTTTCACGCTGTATAAAAGTAATCGCCTGCGGCACCGCTCCTTTTCCATGCTGCTGGCGAGCCACGCTCGGCCCTGACCCCGCGGGAAAGGCAGCCCAAGAGCCAGGAGGAGCTCTCCTCCGGGGCAGCTGCCGGGCACTCACAGACCCCTGCCAAGCCGTCTGCTCTGCAGGGCCCGGCCTCCCCTTTCTAGGGTCCTGGCATGGGGTGCTGGGAGGAAAGGACTGGAGGGGCACAGCAGGGGTGCAGCTGTGCTGGGAGCCCAAGCCCAGGCTTTGCCTGCCCCGGAGCCAGGTGGGAAGAGCTGGCTAACCAGGCCTGGGCACGGCCGAGGGCGTTCGCCTGGGTCCGTGCAATTGGGTCGTCAGGGCCGCTCCAGCATCCCAGCACACAGGCCAGGGCTGGCAGGGAGCACGGGGGAGTGGGGCGCAAGTCTCTGGGGCTGCACTCTGCAGCAGGCAGCGTGTTTAGCGGCATGAAAGGAGCTTTACCCATAAAAGCCAAATTAACACTTATTCCCTGAAACAAAGGCCCTGTGTGGCTCCAGCCCACGGGGCCCCGGCTGCTGTGATGGGGCCGCGGGCTTTCAGAGACAGCTGTTTACTGATCCACTTAGCGCACTCCTAATTAGCACCTGTGTAGTGCAGCATTCCCCTGCCAGAATAAATAGCTTCGCACACGTGATCTCATCCTCCCCAGGCCCCTGCCAGGGCTGGGTTATTAGCCCCCCAGGTGTCTGCCTCAGGTTTGAAGCTAAGCTGATGGCCGGTGCAAACCCGAGGGTTTTCTAGAGCTGGGGCCTGAGCCAGAAGGGCAGAGTGCCCTGTGCCCTGTACAGGGGAGAAGCAAGGGGCTGGGAAAGGCATCCCCGAAAGCCCTTGCTTCTCACATACTCCCCAGGGCAGCGCAGCTCCGAGGCAGGGCTGCGTGGACAGAGCCTCTCCAGCAAATGAGTACCTGAGGGGCTGTGGTCCCCTGGGCATCATCCCTGGTTTTGCCAAGGGTGCATCACACACGTGGTTGCGTGCCCACGGTGCGGAAAAGTGAGCCCGGGGGGCCTCTCCGTGCGGGGGAGCAGCTTGCACAGGCAGAGCCCCAGCTCCTTCATCCTTCATTGTGCGAGCTCCTTGCAGTGCTGCAGGGCTAGCATTGGCACTGGGTGCTGGCCTGGCACAGCTGGCTCCATGCTGAGCAGGGTTACAGGATAACCAAGGCAGCGTCAGTGCAGCTGGGAGCACGGGGGACGTAAGTGCATGTCCCAGGGGGCTGTCCCCAGCAGCGAGTGGCCTGCTGGGGCATCGTGTTTCATAGTTTCAGAGTTGGTCGGGTCGGAAGGGACCTGAGCAGATCGTCAAGTCTGACTCCCTGCCCTGGGCAGGAAAGAGTGCTATTGGGGCATAAAGCGTTGCTGGGGGGCACGATGTACAATTTTCTCATCAGCTAGCCTCGCTCTTTCCAGGCAGGTATCCCAGCCCCTGCTGTCACACGTATGTCACCACAGACCCCACTGCCAGAGCAGGGAGAGGATAATGAGGACTAATGAGGCTCCTTCCTGCACAGAGAGATGCCTTTCACGGGGCAGCAGGCTCCGCAAGGCCTGGGGGGTGAGAGGAGCTGCCTGCCACTCACCCCCGAGGCGATCTGGGGCATGCAGGAGCTCTGGAGGACGAGCACAGGCCCTCAGGAAAGGTCCACCCTTCTGTGCAGCCAGCGGTCCCTTGACATGTGCTCCAAGCTATGCTGCCGCAGAGCACAGGCCGCGCTGGCCCTTCACCTGCAGTCCCTGTAGCAGGTCGGAGGAGCGTTGTCGGCAGCGCATGGGAACCATTGCCCCCAGGTTAGGAATTAGGCTGTTTCCCTCCCGGGGTCATGCAGCCCACCTCGGACGTCCCATCAGCTGCCTGTGCGCCCTGGAGAGGGGCAGTATCTCCAAGGCAGCCAGCGCCTTTAAAAGCAATGCAGACAGACATGCACGCCGCCCCCGGTCCCCCAAGCCTGGCCGCAGCCCCACAGCCCCAAGCCCAGCTATGCAAAAGGACCTGTCGGGGAGGAGGCTGTCTAGCATCCTCCACCCGCTCGCTGGCAGCCGGAGAAGGAGAGCTTTGTTCCCAGAGCCCTCCCAGCCGGGCCCGAGGAACCTCCTCCGGACCCGGCGAGGGCCACAAGAATGTCGGCCACGTCGGCCCACCACACCACTGCCATTCATGCCCGGGACGTGCTGGAGACCACGAGCACCATGCGAGGCCTGCCCCGTCTCTGGACAGTGCTCGCAAATTGATGGATGTCTGGTCCCGTGCGGCATGGTGCCACACAGAGGGCCCCGCTCACAGCCTGCCAGCAGCCTGTGGGCCGCGAGCCCTCGTAGGCAGCCTGCTCCGCACGCGCGCGTGCACCCCAAGTCCGCCCCTGCCTGCGGCCTCTCAAGGAGAGGATGTTTGTTGGCAGAAAGGAGAGGAAGGGAGGCCACAGGGCGCGGACAGGAAAAGCCGCCCCTGTTCCTGGGGCTGCTAGTGTGTCGGCGTCTTGGATTTGCTCCGGGAGGCAGAAAACCACTGCCTCGGAGACCTCGGGGTGGCTCTAGTCTTGCGATGGGGAGGCACACATGTGATTCCCCTAGTGCCTCACCATGCAGCACGGGGGCCTGGTCTGGACCCGGAGGGGGCTGCGTGTGAGAGCGCGTCTCGTACGTGCACCAAGCACCCGACGCATGGGGAGATGCGTCTGAGCACGCCAGCTGCCCGCGGAGGAAGCCCAGCGTGCACGACGGCACAGGGGGCTCGGGCATTGTGGGGGTGACGAAGGTGCTGTTAGAGATGTACGATATCACTCATGCACGATGGCACAGGGGTGTTACAGAGGGGATAGACAGGCGCTGGCATGGAGGGACAGACAGACCGAGGGCCTGGGTGCTTGGCTGTGCTCACATCGGAGCTCATCTCTGCAGGCCGCAGCCCCGCCGGCCTGTGCACGGTTCCCCTGCCTGCTCCTCCCTTGCCTCCGGTGACCCTGAATTGCAGCGCAGCCCGCTAGGGTCCCGGCAGCGCCTGCCATCTCCTCGTCCCACGTCTGGATCCAACTTGGGCGGCACCGAGCTGTGACCCAGCCTGTGCTTTTGCAGTTCATTACCTCAGCCTGGCTCCGGCTGAACTCTTGGGTTATTCATGTGGCTGTGAGATTAATTTACCAGCAGTTGGAGTGTAGTTTATCAATAAGTAATGGCCCCAGAAGGCTGACGAGGAGCGAGTATCTCCTCTGGCTGCTGCTCTGGGGGGGAGACCAGCCCGGGGCGCTTGTCATCAGCACCCGTGCAGCCTCTCGCGGCTGATGCTCCTAATGGCAGCTTGCGGCTTGTTTGGGGTTGGCGTGACCTCTGTCACCAAAGGCGCATGATGCCTGCTCGCAGCCAGCGTCGGGGTGCAATCCCACAGAGGCCACGGGTCCCCCGTAGTCGTTCATCCTGCAGCCTGGGTACAAAAGCTCGGCCTGCGTGTGGTTGGGGAAACGGCTAGTGGACTCAAGGGGCAGTCATGCGAGGGTTGAACGGGGCCCTGAGCTCAGCAAACACGGCAGTCAGACCAAAGCCTTATTTTGGAGGGCGAGCGGTTTGGGAATCTGAGGCTAACTCCAGGGCCTTACAAGCATTAAGGGATCACTAGGACTTCCTCTGCCAGTGTCTGCCGTGAGGCGTGCCGCCCCGGGTCTGCCTGCAGAGCTGGGCTTTGCTTTATGAGTTCAAGAGCTATGCTTCTGCCGTCCTGGCAAGATCATGCCCATCAAACGAAAGCTGCTCATTAAGGCCAACCTCAAGCTTTGCCACAGGGGTTTCTGGGGAGCCTTCTAGTGTCGCTAACGATGCAGAGAGGTCCCAGGGATGTCCTCATTAAAG
>NW_017729020.1:5936055-5945691 GCF_001723915.1 Gavialis gangeticus
ACTGGGTACAAAAGCTCGGCCTGCGTGTGGTTGGGGAAACGGCTAGTGGACTCAAGGGGCAGTCATGCGAGGGTTGAACGGGGCCCTGAGCTCAGCAAACACGGCAGTCAGACCAAAGCCTTATTTTGGAGGGCGAGCGGTTTGGGAATCTGAGGCTAACTCCAGGGCCTTACAAGCATTAAGGGATCACTAGGACTTCCTCTGCCAGTGTCTGCCGTGAGGCGTGCCGCCCCGGGTCTGCCTGCAGAGCTGGGCTTTGCTTTATGAGTTCAAGAGCTATGCTTCTGCCGTCCTGGCAAGATCATGCCCATCAAACGAAAGCTGCTCATTAAGGCCAACCTCAAGCTTTGCCACAGGGGTTTCTGGGGAGCCTTCTAGTGTCGCTAACGATGCAGAGAGGTCCCAGGGATGTCCTCATTAAAGCCCTGTCACGAGCGTGCCAAAGCCTGTGACGGACATGGCAGAGCAGCAGCAGTGGCTAGATCTCCAATGAGACCACAGGCTGCTGCTGTGCGGGGTCGCCCAGAGCCCCCGTGGCTCTGAAGGACGCGCCGTGACCGCCTTAGTGGACTGGGAAAGCCCGACGGGCCATCCGGGTGTCTGGGCAAGGGTGTAGGCTTAGCAGGGAGCTCCTTGTGCATGCTGCATTTCGGGAGGCCTGCCGGGAAGCCGGTGGAAGATGACAGACCACCCTCTCTGTTATGCGGCCAGGACACACTGTTGCCCGGCCTGCGCAGCCGGGTTTGCGAGCCAGCTCCGCGCGCGGCCGTGCGGGGTGGCGGCCGCGGGGTGACAGCAGGGAATGGCTGCCAAGGCAGGAGGCCTGTAATCCAGACCCACCGTGGCCTAGGAGGTGTGGCATTTCCGTGGTTCCCCTCATGCCACGTGGCTGCTTGGCATAGGGGCCTGGCACGGAGATGCCACGCTTTGACACGCACTGCAAGCCTAGTATGGTGCATGCATTGCCCTTGCCTGCTCCACTGCCAGCTGGAAGGGAGCTGGTGCAAGCGCTGGAAGGGGCTGTGCCCCAGCACGGGCAGGCGAAGAGGGACACGAGGGGCCCCGGGGCTGCCGAGAGAGCTCTGGGATGGCCTTGCTTGGCAGTGGAGCGCCAGCCCCCCGGGCTGCCCCCCAGCCTCCCGGGGGAGCGTAGCCGAGGCCCCGATGTCTTTGTCTGGGGCAGCGGTGAATGCGCTGGGCATTCCTGGCAACAAAGGCTGGCGGGGAGAATTCCCCATGTCTGCTACACCGCCGATCTCTGTCACAATAAACTGCAAACAATGCCTAATCCCCAGGGCCAGGGAGCGGGCTCTGCTGCTCATTTGTGATGGGTGGCTGACTACAAATGCCCGGGCGGCTCTGCATTTCCTGCTTGCAGTAAGGCTCTCCGGCTGCTTTTGTTCCAGCGGGACCGGGGGCTTTTGACAAGCCCTGCGAGGGCAGCAGGGACGCAGGCAGGGCGGCCACCGCTGGGCGCAGCCGGCTCCCCGGGCCCGGCTGCCTCGCTTCCTGCACATCTCTGGGCTGGAGCGGGGACACATCCTGCTTTTCCACGTGCTAATACAGACATCTGAAAGCCTCTGGAAAGTACGGCGAGAGAGAGCTAATGCTAAAAAGATGTCAGCGAGATAACCTCGCCTTCCTGAGGCATTACCTCACCCCCAAGCTTTCCACGGGCGGGCGCGGGCGGTATTCATTTCAGCAAGTTCATTTTCCGTCACAAAAGCTTTTGGTTACTTTGGGATTAGGGCCTTTTCCAGAGCTCATTGTTTTCCCGGGCTGCCTTGTTTTGCTGTAATGTTTAGACGCCTGGTTCTGCAGGAACTTAATCTCCCCGCTCCTCCAGCAGTTCTGCGCCGTGCAAATCTGCTCCCCGCTTTAGTGCGAGTCGATGATGGGAGATAGCAGCGGGCCTTTCTGCTTGTATTTAACGTGTCAGCAGAGAAAGACATCTGCTTGCAATTACGGCAACGGCTCGCTGACAGATTGGCGTGGCAGATCTCATGGGCTGATAGGGAACCTTTATCAATTCATAACTCTGTGCGTCAGACGAGGGGAGTCCGTTTCACTGGAAATAATTCATCTTTGTTACAACCGGCGGGGCGAAGCCGTGACAAGGATGCCGGGGGACGGTGCCCGGGCTCTCCGGCAAGTGAATCTCAGGTTTCCCACGCAGAAGAGTCTCTGCGCCGCGGCGAGGCAGCGCTCACTGGCTTCGTGGCTGATGTCTTCCCGCACACTGGAGGGTGGGAGGGCTCTGTCCCGAATCCAAGGGCTGCTGCCCAAAGCAGGCCCCCAGCTGGGGTTGGCTCTGTCTGCCCAGCCTGGCCAGCACTTAGCTTTGCTGCTGGCAGGGACCAAGGGCACCACTCAGCCCGTGTCCTCGCCGGTCCATTTGGAAGAGCAGAGGGGGCCAATGCTCTACCCTCTCCCCGCCGTCCCCGGCCTCTGCGGCAGGGTCAGCACCCACGCCGTGCCGTGTCTGAGGCTGTCTGCAGCTCAAGTCCTGGTTGGTGCTACAGTGAGGAGCCCAGCAGCACAGTAGTGCAGGACAGCCTTGCAGGGAGAGACCGCCCACGGCTTGGCGAGACGGGGCAGTCACCGCTGGGCCCGGGGCTGCCTCGATGAGGGCGCTGGGCGGGAGCCAGGCTTCTGTTTACAGCACGAGGAGGAGATGCAGCAGCTGTCTGAGCCCGGCTAAATTGCACAACCCCAGCTCAGACAGGACATCTGGCGGGGACTTTGCGCCGAGCCGCCATCCCAGCACCGCGCACCCGTGCCTCCACATAAGCATGGCCTGTCAACCACCGAGCCCCAGCGCATGCCGCCCCAGGAGCCGCCCCGCTGCTTCCCAGCCGTGAGAGCCGTGCAGGATCAGCCGTGCATCTCTTGCAAGGCGTCTCTGCCCCCGCTGCTGCAGATGTGACCAGCGGCTGCTGCTCCTCCGCGCCTGCCGGCCAGCTTGGCCGGACCCTTTTGCGAAACCCTATCCAGAGGGAGATGGTTTCTGTATCTTGGGCAGAAGGGGCTGCACTGAGCGGGCTGGAGACCATGCTGTCAGCTCTTGGGGTGCTGGAGAGGTCTTGCCTGCTCCCTGCGCCCAGGGGCCGTCAGGGCCTGGAGGCAGGGTTTGAAGTCTCTGGAGCCAGACGCAGGGCGGAAGCAGAGGCAGCCTGGGGCAAAGGAATAGGGCCTGTTTTATGTCAGTGATGCTGTCCTTGCAGCTGGGCTGCGCTCTCAGGGCTTCCCATGCCGCAGCCCGCCGCAGGGTCCCACGTGCTACACGTGAGCATGCCTGGCTCCCACAACACGCGCCAGTGTGCCCTGGCTGCGGAGCAGGTGGCCGGCAGGCCCACAGGGCTCAGCCCCTCCGTATGTGGCAGGGACCGGGAGAAGAGGCCTGCCTGACAGGCTGGGGCTCCTTGCAAGCACCCGGCTGTCAGGCGGGCAGGAGCAAACATCCCGTTTTGCAAACCAGCCGAGGGCATTTCTCCAGCGTGGCTGCTGGTGCAAGAGCAGAGCAGGGGAGCCATGCTCTAGGTGTGCGAGGGGGGAGTGGGGGACCCCAGGGTGCTGAGTCTGGGGCTTGGGGCAGGAGGTTGTTCCTCATAGTCTTTGATCAGGACAGAGCAGGGATGAGGCTGGACTCCTGGGAACGGCCTTTCGGGGCTTTGCTGAGGCTTCCCGGCAGGCAGCCTCCACGCAGCCACTCCCGCCCGCCCCAGCCCAGCGCTGCCAGGAGCCAGGGACATCAGTTTTCACCCCGCTCGCAGACAAGAGCTGGCTGCCCCGTTGATGAGCCGGAGCCGAGCGGCAGGGGAGCGCGAGCGGCCTGCATCTGCGGCGTGCTCGGATAGCAGCGCGGGATCCAGGGAACCTCCCCGCGCGCCGCGCCCGGCCCGAGCCAGGGCCTCAGGTTTCCCACAGGCAGGCGGCTGCGGCCAGCCCAGATGTGTGGAGTCACGGAAATTCGGAGCCAGGCTCAGGCGCTCGCGTACGGTTTATTAAGGAGCGATTAGTCCCCGCGAGCACCTGGCTGCGGGGCTCCTTCCCTCGGCCTCTGCCGGGAGCTGGGGTGAGCCGCCGGCCACTTCCTCCCCGCAGCCTCCCTGGCACAGCCCTGCTCCTGGGGGAGGGCCTCGCTCGCCTCCCTACAGGGAAAGGCCAGGCCCGTGAGCGGCCCGAAGTCCCCACAGGCTCTCTATGGACGGGGGGATGGCTTTTCCTTGCAAGCTGCGTGACCGAGTCTCCCTTGCGCCGGTGAACCCATGCCCCTCCGGGGGACGAGCCTCTCGGAGCAGCTGGAGCATGCACATGGGACACGGAGGCAGTCCCCTTGCACGGGTCATCGTAGCTGGTGGCCCTCTCGCCCTGGTCCTGGCTGGCGGCGGGAAGCAACCTCGAGGAGGCAGGCAGAGGCGCAGGCTTGGCTCTCTCGGGGCATGTGGGGCTGTGGCATGGCAGGGGCCCTGTGCTGCCCCCAGCCCCAGCTGGATAATTTGTCTGCTTGCCCCGGCGCGGAGCAGCTGACAGCAAGCGCCTCGCGCTGCTAACAACTCTTATTTTGAACGTATGAGTTCATGCTTGTTAATCACTTCCAAATGCCCTCGTCTGAAGGCGATATTGTTTCAGCATCCAGCCACTAATTTCTGAAATCTCTGAAATAAGACTCTGCTCTCGAACATGTGCCGGAGAGTCGCTCCTTTCCGCTGTGTTTTTTAAATATACATGTGGTTTAATTCAACAAGACGACTCAAGGGGACATTTTTCCACCCGTTCTTTCCCTCCTTTTCTTCGGCATGGTCCCTGCCAAACCGCCTGGCGGGGGGCCAGCGTGGCCCGTTGGACGATGCCGAGCGTGGTGGGGGCTACGGTGGGTGCGTGCGGCATCGCTGCGTTCCCTCGTGCCCACCTGCCGGCCAGGACAAACGCCCCCAGCTGCGATGCTCCTCCGAGGGCGCGCCCGTGTCTGTGCTGGCGCTGCAGCAAAGCGTTTGCTGCCGTGATGGAAGTTGCCTTCATCGCCTTTAGCCCTGGAGCAGAGCCCAACGCTCAGTGGTGTCTGGTGGAAAGAGAGAGCTGGCACCCCTCTGGGCACAGGCAGGCAGCCGGGCTCCACGCAGCAACGGGGCTTTCAGGGAGAAACTGCCCTACAGCAATGGGGCTGGTGCTAGAGCACCTGGGCAGGATGGATCTGGGCTGGGAGCTGGGCCCCAGGCCCCCGTGGAGCCAGGAGGGCTGCGGTCCCTGTTGTGGCTGCTCCGAGTGGGGTGGTAGCACCTCTGCGCTGCACACGCCTGCTCCAGGGACCGATCCTGCCCCAAAGGCCCCGTCCCAATGGACAAGTGGGGCAGGGGAAAAGCACCTCCACCCTCTAGGGCAGAGGGGAAACTGAGGCACAGAGGGGCAGGGCTGGACTTTCAGATGACGGAGGGGCTGAGCCGAGCCCTGGCAGTCGGGGCCTCAGGGGCCACGGTTGGGGGTGGCGGGTCTCCCACGTGCCTAATGTGCTGCAACAGGGCAGTGCCTGGAGCAGCACGGGGGCCATCTCCAGGAAGAAGACGGGGGTAGCTGACGACAGGGTAGAGATGTGCCTTGAAGACCGACCAAGTCAGAGGTGTGTCAGTCCCAGCGCCCATCGGCAGTGGCAGGGAGGTCCCCTGCAGCCGCCGGTGGCTGTCCGCTTGCTGCACAGAGCCGGGGGTGAGGCCTGGCCTCCGCTCCCTCCGTGAGCGTAAATGCAGCAGACTATGGGCCAGCCTGGAAGGCAGCCACCAGTGTGGTGGGCCCGAACGGGTGCAGCCCTCTGCCCTTGTTGCGGCAGTGCTGCCAGCCCCCTTGGGCCCAGGCAGACGAACCTCTCGGCTGGGGAGCCGATTCGATCCACAGTTTCCGTCCTGCCCGCCTCCCAGGCACCCCGCGTGCTTACACGGGCCCTGGGACTCAGCCCGTGCTGCTGGGGAGCTGTGGGGCAGCTTCACTCCCTGGGGCACGGGTGCTCGGCTGTACCAACACGGGGGAGTTACCGTGCACGGGGGCGAATCGCTCCATGGTGCTTTGACTTTGGTGGTTTCGCAGCAGGCCTGGCTGGGAGAGCAAGGCTACATGGGCAGGTCTCTCCCCTAGGCAGGCTCCCGCTCTGAGCAATTCCTGTGCCCAGGGGCTGGCTATATGTATCCACTGCCCGTGTCAGCAGGGCAGGGAGCGTGGGGTGCCAGGATGCTGCCCCAGAGATGCTCTCCATGATGGGGCAGTCCAGGACACACCCCTGCCTGGCCACGCACGCTGTAGCACCCCACTTGCATTGGTGGTTTGCAAGACAGGGCACTGCCGCACTGAGCGGCCAGGCCCCTGGCACCAGTGCAAGCCCCTGCGCACTCCCCTGCCCCTCTCCCAGTCACTCCCCTGGGCTCAGCCGCACATTCTTGACCTCCTCGTGTTCCTGGCTGCTGGCAGGAAACGTGGCTCGCCAGCGCCCGGAGGAAACCCCACCGTATAACCACAGCTGCATAGCTGGAGACAGCCAAGCACCCCTGAGCCGCCACAGGAAGCAGGGAGCAGCCAGCTCCTCGCCCCGGCACCCGGCTGTCGCGGGCTCCCAGGGCTTGGTCCAGCTGGCCAGGCGGCATGTGAAACGCTGGATGGGCCCAGCCCCAGGAGGGTTCCCAGCCGAGGGCTGGCTGCCCACAGGCTGCTGGTTGCATGCTGTTGGGACCTCTGGCGCCTGCCCACCCTGCAAAGCTGTTCAAGCGGGGAGCACTGTTGTGCTCATGGAGGATGAAGCTTCTGCCAGCCCTGGCCTGGCATATCCTTCTTGTGCCCAGGTCCCAGGTACGTTCCTGTGCAGTTTGCTGGCCTGCACGCAGCTGCCTGGTCCCTCTGCATGCAGATTTGCAGAGCCTTCCTTGCTCCAATCCCTTGCAGAGGTCTGCTGCGGGTGCTGGTGGCTGCCTCCTGGCTCCCGAGCTGTCCAGCAGAGCTCAGCAGGACTCTGCCAGCGTGGGCAGGACAGCCAGGAGCCCACTGGCCCAAGCTGAAGCACAGCTTGGCCCTTGCAACATGCCCCATCCCAGGCATGTTATCTAATTCGCCTGCCCCGTGTCAGGCTACTTCTCTGGACACCGGTGCCCAGTGGCTAGCAGGGGTGTTGGGGGCACAGCCCTGTTTCCTTAGCGTGCCTGTTCGAGCCCAGCCTGCCCGTCTCCGCTGGAACGGCTGCAGAGCAGAGCGGGCGCGAACTGCCGGGCAGCTTTGCTGAGCGCCTTGGTCTCCAGAGCCACGTGATGGCACCAGCATCTCCACTCTCTGGTGTCTCAGGTACCTGAAGCGGTGCTACCAGGAGGCTCAAGAGCCTGGAGGGGAATGCAAAGGCCCACGTTGGCTTTTTTGTAATGGGCTTGTGGTTTTTGAGCCGGTCTTTGGAAGTGGGGGCCCTGACTGGTGACTGGAGACCCCCCTCACCCTGCTCTGCTGTCTCCTCTCCCCATGGCTTTCCCTGGCAGGTCTCCTGGCCAGCGTCCACCCCACTCCCCCAGCCCTGCCTCCTGCCCTGCCCCACCGCAGAGCCGTCTACCAACCCCCTCCCACGGTGGCTGATGATCGACCCCCCCCCGGGTGGGTGCGAGTGGGGCCATTGTGCAGCCCTTCACGGTGACCAGACGCGGAAGCTGGGGTCGGCAAATCCCCACGAGCTGTGGCCAGGGAAACAATGAACAAGGGGACTCTGCGGCCTGGTGCGGGGCAGCCATGCAGCTCCCACAGGACGCCTTGTAACTTGAGGCCCTCGAAGCCGGTTCAGCACCGGGGGCACAATGGGGCTCTCAGGGCTGTTGCGGGAGCCAAAGTGGTGCTGGTCCCTTGTCCGGCACACAAAGGGCCCTACTGGCGGCACAGGGAAGCCAGCCCAGGGATGCCGCCCTGGCGTAGAAATGGGAGGGTGACGGTCGGCAGTGCCAGCAGAAGGAGGCTTGTCTGGGCTATGTCAGCAAGGAGCAAGGGCATCCGTACGGCCCCGGCCCTCTCCCTCCTGCTGTGATGTGTGCCCTGGTAGCTGCTCACCAAGCCCTGCCGGGGCTTTGGCACGATGGGAAGAGCACTTTTACTGCGTGCTTTGGAGCATCCTGGTGCAGTGGGACAACAGGGGCTGGCTTGGCAGCATGTGGCTCGCCCGCCAGTCCTGGTCTGCAGCAGTGGGAGCCTGGTGCCACCTCATGGTGAAGGAAGGGAGCGGGCTGCGGAGTGGGGCTGGAGCCCAGCGCCCAGCAAGCCGCGGCAGGTAGAGCAGTCTCTGTCCCCAAGGCCGCACCTGTCCTGCTCCAGGCAGCCCGGATTGCTTCCCCGGTGACTCCCCGGGGGCCAGGCTGCCCAGTGCCCCTCGCTGCGCGTGCTCCTTCGCAGCACCCCTCCCTGGCCCCTGGGGACACCCCCACCTTCATCCCTCCTGGCTGTGCCAGTGGGGGATGCCCTCGCAGGGCAAGGAGAGCCCATTTTTGCAAGGAGGAGCCTTGCAGATGGCCGTGCACGCAGTAGTAAAGAGGTGCTGTGCCAGCCCCTGGCATTGCATGTGCACTTGCACTCCCACGCCAGCTAACAGCGTCCGTGAAAGCAATCAAGCACATTGGACCTGCTTGGCTGATTCAGCAAGGCTGAGCAAACCCCACCCCAAGCAGGCTCGGAGGGCGACAGTGATTGAATTCAGGCCCCGGCGATTTGGGGAAGAGAAGGTGCACTGACAGGGTCACGCAAACAGCATCGCCCAGGGACCGCACGCCGGGAGCCCCGATCTCGGGCTGAGTGGGGCTTCTTGCAAAGGGAGCCCAGCCCCGTCCCAGCCTGCCACACGCAACCACGGCCCTGTGAGACGGTGGCACAGCTGTCCTTGGGGCTCTGCCGTCACACAGCAAGAATGACCCTCTTTTTCCCAGCTGTTTGGTGGGAAAGCCAGCTCAGCTGCGGAGGCCTCGTGGTGCCTGGCAGCCGAGGCCTTTCCGGTCACAGCTCTGTGGCATCCCGTCTCGCTTTGGGGACCAGGCCAGATAGGCCTAGCCATGGACTTGGTGCTTCTCCTTCCCTTCCTGCTAGCTCCATTGTCTGCTTCTCTCTCCATCAGAGGTCTCCTGCCCGGGCCCCACTCCTCCGGCTCCCTAGCGGACAGCCCCGCTGGCCTGCCTCTAGCCCCAGAAAAGGCTATTTTTGTCTTCGGCCTGAGCTGTAGCTAGCAGAGAGAGCCCGCCAGCACCCAGGGGCCATCGTTGCAAATGCTTTCTCTCCCCCGCCAGTGCTGGATGCAAGCTGAGAGGAAACAGATGGTTTTGAGATCGAGTCCATCATGCGAATGAGCAGCCGGGCTGCGGAGGGACAGGGCAGCGTGCAGCCAAGGCAGGGAGCCAGAGCCAGCGGTGCCCTCCAAAGCTGCAGACTCGCTGACAAGTGACAGCCAGCGCTGCTGTCTAGCTCCAGACCGGAGCCAGCGGCAGGGACGGGCGCTGCGTCTGCGCCTGCCTAGTCTGTTGGTTGTAGCATCCTCTGCTTTGTTGCAGCCAGCAATCTGCAGCCTGGAGTCTCAGGGCTGGAAGCACTGCAGACCAGGTGTGCCTGTATCTCCTGCAGGCAGATCTGGGCTTGGGCTGCTGCAGC
>NW_017729020.1:5950691-5952857 GCF_001723915.1 Gavialis gangeticus
CCTCTGGTTTGTTGCAGCCAGCTCTCTGCAGCCTGGAGTCTCAGGGCTGGAAGCACTGCAGGCCAGGTGTGCCTGTATCTCCTGCAGGCAGATCTGGGCTTGGGCTGCTGCAGCAGCTCTGGGACTGCGCAGAGCTCAGTCGGGGTGGCCAGACTCGCCAGGGAGGCTGAGCACACAGTCGGGCGCCCTGCCTACCAACTTTCCTTTCTACCCAGGGGAACTTTTGCAAGCTTTTTTCCTAGGCCTGATGAAGGGTGTTTGTGCCCAAAAGCTTGCAATTAAAGGATTTTTTCTGGCAAAACTCCAGTTGGTCTAATGAAAGGTATCACCCCCACCATGAGTTCGGATTGCTTCCGCCTGTTCCTAGGCTTTCGTGGCTGCAGTTATTGGTACGTGGGCTCGTTGGACTCAGTGCCACGTGGCTCTGCTTGGGCAACCTTGGTCTTTGTCCAGACCCTTTTCATGGGAGTTAGCAGAGGCCGGCAAGAGCTGGGGACAAGCAAGGAGGCTGGAGGCGGCTTTGCCCCCAGACAGTGATGCCCATTGGCACTCCTGCCACGCACAGTGCCAGCATGGAGCCTCATCGCTGCTGCGCTCCCCGGGAACCCGGAGGCACCTTGGCCTGGTGCTGCGCTGAATTTTATTCAACGTGAGAAGCAGGCTTCTTCTTTCAGGACCGCATTTTCAGCGCCGGGCAATAAACCCTCCAGCACCCCTCACCACCACAGCTTCTCCTTTGGAAGAAGGAGCTGGTGTTTGTGGAGGGCGATCTGCAGCGCTCTCCCATCTCTCTACGGATGGATTAGCACATCAATGTGCTCTCCCTGGCAGGGCGAATACGGAAAGCCCGCATTTGCACTTGAATATCCAGTTAACATATGGGCAGGCAGCTGATGTCTCAATCAATTTGCAAGGCTTGCTGCTACCAGTACTTCACTTTACCCCTGTCCAGATGTGTGTGCGCAGGTGACGTGCTGTGCATAAAGGAGGAAGAAACGGCACGGGGAGGAATGTGTTGGAATTGGCACTTTGGAAAGTGCACACTCGGCTGGAACGTGCAAACACCCAGCTCCCATCTCAGGGCAATTACCTCTATTTACGTTCCTGAGCCAGACTCGAAGCCCAGCCTCGGCGAGCGGCTCGCTCGCTTTATAATCATTATGCTAAAGTATTTCTTTTGAAAACATTTTCAGTTTCTTAAACAGTTAGAATATTTATAAAATATGGCATCAATTACTACATATTTCTTTCTTCACACTGATTATAGAGCCTATAATTACACTTAAGCCTCTTATTTGTATATCATGGCCGCGTTAAGAAAAGCTCTGTGATTTGTCTGCGTGTTGTTCTTTTCAAGTTGTCTGTGGCTGCAGTCTCTCCCGCGCCTCCCGGCAGAGACTTCGTCTAGGTTTGCTGCCCAAACTCGAATGCTCCCAGGTGTCTGCTCGGCCCAGCCAGCCCCTTGCAGAACGTGGACGTCGAGGCTAACAATTTATGATGACAGGTAACATTCAGCCTCATATTATTTGGACTCCAAGCCCGGTGTTTACAGCCAGCTTCTCACACTAATTTACAGACAGGGAAACATTTTCTTGGCTCTTTTTTGGACCCGCTGTAAAACAGCCAGCGCTGGAATAATGGAGCTGGGGTGGCCTCAGTTCATAAAGGTAATGCAGACCGGAGCTATCGAGAGCAGCGCTGTTGCATCCTCTGCTCTGTGACATTTTGCATTTCCTCACCCTTAGCCTCCCGCCGGGAGGATGTTCGCTGTGAGCAAGATCGGGTCGGGGCCCCAAATACCTAGAAGACTGATAAGGGGAAACTATGGGGAGGGGGCCTGCTTGGTTTGGCTTCAGCAGCGATGCTGATGGCTCTGAAATCCCAGCCCTTGGAGCCATCTATCACGAGTGATTAAAGATAAAAGTCCTCTTTGAATTAGACAGGAAATCCAAAGTTGACTGACACAGACAGTGCCCTTTGCAAAACAGAAATAATTGGCCCTGGAATGTCTTGGCTCTTGCTCGCTCCTGTTCCCGTTTCAGTCGTATTGTTTGTATGTGATTCCCTGTTTGCAAAAGTGCTTATTACAGGGGAGACGGGCCCTCCTGGCTCCTTCGGTGCTGCAGAGGCCTGGGAGCGAGCCCGGCGCGGCTGTTGCGGAGGCTG
>NW_017729020.1:5957857-5958583 GCF_001723915.1 Gavialis gangeticus
TTTTGCATTTCCTCGCCCTTAGCCTCCCGCCGGGAGGATGTTCGCTGTGAGCAAGATCGGGTCGGGGCCCCAAATACCTAGGAGACTGATAAGGGGAAACTATGGGGAGGGGGCCTGCTTGGTTTGGCTTCAGCAGCGATGCTGATGGCTCTGAAATCCCAGCCCTTGGAGCCATCTATCACGAGTGATTAAAGATAAAAGTCCTCTTTGAATTAGACAGGAAATCCAAAGTTGACTGACACAGACAGTGCCCTTTGCAAAACAGAAATAATTGGCCCTGGAATGTCTTGGCTCTTGCTCGCTCCTGTTCCCGTTTCAGTCGTATTGTTTGTATGTGATTCCCTGTTTGCAAAAGTGCTTATTACAGGGGAGACGGGCCCTCCTGGCTCCTTCGGTGCTGCAGAGGCCTGGGAGCGAGCCCGGCGCGGCTGTTGCGGAGGCTGCCGGGGGGTCTGAGGATAAGGAAGTTAACATGCCGCTTGCTTGGGGGGCCTGGAAAAACCCGCTCCACTGCTCTGCCAAGAGCAAGCACCAGGCAGCATCTCCCCCTGCGTGGGCAGAAAGGGTTTCTCGGGTGCCCTGGCTCTGTAGAGCTCCTTGGCCCATGTACCACCCCCCGGGCATCTGGTTTCCAGAGGTCCAATCCCGCCAATAAGCTGTGCGCAGCGCTGGCCTTGCTCCCGTGAGAGCATGTTCCTCCGGACCCCGTGCCCCTGGGCTCGCTGA
>NW_017729020.1:5963583-5972345 GCF_001723915.1 Gavialis gangeticus
ACCCGGGCATCTGGTTTCCAGAGGTCCAATCCCGCCAATAAGCTGTGCGCAGCGCTGGCCTTGCTCCCGTGAGAGCATGTTCCTCCGGACCCCGTGCCCCTGGGCTCGCTGATACTCTGTGCAGGGGCAGAGAGCACGTGCAGGGCTCCCCTGGCGAGGCGAGGAAAGCCTTGGTTTGGAGCTGATGGTCTCTGGCCTACAGCCTAGGTGGGCAGCAGCAAGAGGAGGGCGCTGTGAAAGAGGCCAGAGGCTTCTGCAGGAGGAAGACAAGTTGGGGGGGGTGCAGCCTGAGACGACAAACCTAAAAATGCATTTTTGCTGACCGGCAGTCTCTGCAGAGCAGCCGTTTGCAGGTGGAGGCTGCAACGTTTTCCTTCGCCGTCCCTAGCCAAAGAACACTTTGGACGCAGTCCAAGCCCGTGTCCGTACCCCAGGGCAGCCGGCCAGCTCCCCGGTCCGGCACGGGGCGGGACCCTGGCAAAGCGGGCAGGGGCTGCTAAGCCCTGAGCCCGGGAACGCCGGTGGCTACGGAGCCCAGCATGCGCGGGGAAGCGCCAGCAGCAGCAGCGGTCCCTGCCAGCGATGCCGCTGCAGAGGCACCAAGGGAGGCAGCACTTGCAGCGATCTGTGTCACCGTTCCCCACGCCAAAGTGGAACCGCTGTCCTGGGCTAGATGGGCAGACGGAGAAGACGCAGCCAGCTCCACCTGGAGAAGGGTCACTTGGCACAGGCCGTTCAAGGACCCCCAGGAGAGGAAGTGGACAGGGGGGACCAAGAGGGCAATGACGCGACTGGGCCCGGAGACAGCGAGAAAGAGCAACAGGATCAGCAGCAGCAGAAGTAACAGCAACATTGGCAGTGACAAGGACAGAGATTGTAATCCCCAAATCGGGGCTGGGACTAAGGGACTGCGATTGGGTTAGGGAAGGGCAGTGGTTATATATAGAAATATATTTAAAAAAAAAAAAATGTCCTGGACTTCATGGGTGTCGCTGTCAGGGAGGGAGGAAGGGCGGCTGAGGGCTTGAGGCCCTGGCTTGGGGCTCAGCTGACCCGGGTCCTGGTTGTGACACTGCTCCAGCCTGCAAAGCTTTTGGCAAGAAGGGTCCTGTGCTCCTCACCAGAGGCACCGGTGCAGGCAGCACCTGGGGCAGCGGGGGACGTCCGCGTTGCTGGATGTCGTCCGACAGGCCTGGATCTAACGTGGCAAAGCAGCGGATCTTGCACCTTTCCCCCCTTTCAGGTCCTCAGGTGTGACCCTCCTGTCATACCATGCTGGGACCCTGGAAAAAGGGCCGAGAGCCGCTTTCTCAACCCTCTCCTGCTGCTGCCAGCCTGCTGGCTCTGTGCCCCCGAGCAGCAGTGCAAGGGTTAAGAGGCAAAGCCGGGCTGAAATTTCACCGCATAAAGGAGCTCCCTTGCGCGGGATAAGCATGTACACAGCTCCTCTTGTTACGCTTGACAGATGTGCAACAATAGACAATGAGTGTACGTTGGGAGCCAGAAAGAGCTAAGCAAAACGCTGCTGAGAATTAGCTGGGAGAGCGGAGCCCTCCTATAACAGCACATTGTTCTCCTGAAGATAAATCTCCACTGAAATATGAACGCCAAGATTGCAGAGGCTTTCCTGAACAGCCTTGTCGATAGCCCAGCTCCCCATGCCCCGGGATCGGCTTTGCACAGAGGCCCAGAGCTGCAAGCAGCAAACTCCCGGCTTTCCCAGCGGGGCAAAGAGAGTTGCTCGTGAGCCGGCTGTACGGGGGGGTGGGCCGGGCTAGGAGAGGCTGGTGCACGTGGCACAGCTGTGGCCCAGCCAGAGTTTGCACGCCACAGGGACTCAGCAGCGGGCAATGCCGCATTTTTGGTACCGAGTTGCATCTGAGAGCCTTGTTCTTGCCGGGCTTTTTATTGCTAGCTTCTCCATCTGCTCCTCCTGCTGTAGGGCCTGCTCCTGGGGGCTGGGGTCTCCAGACTCTGGGTGCGCGCCGCAGGGGAGGGCAGCCCTCCGCTAGCCACAGCCATATTTTCACAAGTGTCAGAATAAATTGCTTGCACATGCCAGCAGCATGTTCCTGCCTTTTGGACCGGGGGGGGTCTGCCTGGGAGGAGAATGCGGCTGCTTCTGGGGGCCGGCAGGCAGAGCGGAGGGGATGAAGTAGAACACGAAGGATGGAAAGCACATGTCACCTTCTGTTCTGGGCACGAGCCTCTCCCCTTGGCCTGCAGGACGGCTGGGGAATGCGTCCAGCCCACAGCTCTCGACCCGCAGCTCACGTGCATGTGGCGCATCGTGCGTGTTCCCAGCCGGCAGCCTGGAATCAGCCCTGCGTTGGCGAGTCGTGTGCTATTGCTCCTGTCCTTGCCTGGGGGGCGGATGCGCCTCACTAACCTGGCATGGGGTAGGGCTGGACGACATCGCACTGGATTTCTGGAGCCTGTCACGCGTCAGCATGTCCCTTTGCTCTACTACAATTTGGCCTTGCAAGAGTTCAGCGAGGGCAGACGGGCAGGGGGGGCCATGAGGGTTTGGCTGTGATCATGCACACAAGCAGTGCATCTGAAGGTACCTGCTTGCAGCGATGCCAGATCAGTTATTGTTATCATAGGGGCATTTATTCTCATCTGACTGGCCCGGCTTTCTTGAACTCTGACACCCCTTTGGGTGCGTGAAAGCCACAGGGGCATTTCCAAAGTCCTCGCTCACTTCTAGAGATGGGGCACGGGCCACGTTTTCTTTGCTGTCTCTAAGCAGATGCTTCTACCCCGGGTTCTTTCTGTTCAACCTTGTCAGCCGACGAGTGTGGCTCCCAGCACGTGTTCGATGCTCACCACGCGGCTGTTGGGAAGGAGGTGGGCATTCTCCCATTGAAACCACCAGGTCAGGAAGGGCGCTCCTTGTCCACGGGGGATGTTTGCTCTGCCAGGCGGAACAGATTTTCCCCTGAAGCACAGCGCCGGCTGGAAACCGGCAGGTCCCGCTCCGGTTGATAAGCATCTCATAATACACGCACTGTTTCCTCGGAGTAAGATGGCCTTAATGGCAGGATACTTGTATCACTTTTATGCAAGTATTAAATTGCAGCCTAGAAGCCAGCTCCTCCACTATTATCCAATGCAATTGAGAGCGAGGCAGACAGCGGCAGGGAAATGATGAACAAGAGCCATTGTCTACTGGCAGATATGAACGTTGCTCCAGCTCAGCCCCAGAAAGCACTGCTGTGTCCTCCAGACCGGTAGAAAAACTTAATCCGCCCCCACTTCCAGCGCTGGGAGGGAGCCCACGGCAAATCCCCTGCAGATCATCTTACCTGCCTGGTGAATAGGAGCCGCTCCTCCACCCACGCACCTGTCCCACCGAGCCGGGCTTGGACGTGTTGGTGGCTGCATTAAGCCGTGCCGCACGCAGCGGCCGAGGGGGCCTCTCTGCATGGATCACACGCGACAAGGGGGCCCACAGCATCATCCATCTGCAAGGCCCTCGGCCCACGGCTCCAGACAGCAGAAGCACCGAGCTGCGGGCGTCCCTTGCTTGTATGATGCTTGGCGGGCCTGCGGTCCTGCACCCTAAGCTCCTCTTGTCCTTGCAAGGGGTCTCAGCACATGGTGGGACCAGGCTGAGAGACTGGAGGGATGGGTCAGGTTGGAAGCCAGGCAGAGGCACAGCTCCTTTGTGCATTGCCCAAGATCTTCAGGGCCCTGCTGATGTTGAGGGCTGAAGTGCCCCCATCCCAAAGGGCAGAGCCTTGTTGCACCCAGCTCCCCAACTCACTGCAGAGAGGTGCAGGGTTCGAGTAAATCTGGAGGTCAAGCAGCCCCTAGGAGCCTGTTGCCCTGCAGGTAGCACTGGCTCCCAGCACAGCCAGGGGACCTGCCACCGTGTCCCCGTGGCCAATCCAAGCTACCTGCCATTGCCCCTTCTCCCTCCGATGTGTCACATCCCCTGTGCAAGGCCGGTGGCAAAAACAGGCTTGCGGCTTGCCCTGCGGTCCACTGCCGCTCTCCGCACAGGTGCTGGGGCAGTGGGGGCTTGCTCAGGCACACACCGCTAGCCCCAACCCAGTCTGGGGAAACTGGCTTCAGAGCTGGAGCACACGGGAGCCTCGACGTGGAGCTGGGGCTGGCTGCGGCCAGTGTCGCTGGGCTTGCTGAAGCCAGCGCCAGGCTTCCTACTGAGTTTGGCTCTGACATGTCAGCCGCTGGTGAAGTGCTGTGGGTAGCCGGTGCCAAGCCGGGAGCGGCTGGAGGGAGCCTTTCCTTTCCCACGAGCCTTTGGTGCCTCCTGCTGGCAGCCTCCTGGCTGCTGCTGCGGCTGGGGCTGTGGGCAGAATTGGGCCCCAGGCTCCATCCCTGACCTGAGCCTCAGCCCCAGCCCCAGCCCAGGGATGCAGCATGGTCCCACCCAGGGACAAAGCCCAGTGTTAATTCAGGCCTCGCAGACCCCAGCCAAGCACGCTCTGCATGTTGCATCCAGACCGGGGTGCAGCCCGGTCCCCCGTGGTGGATGGCTGCAGATGCTCCGCTGGGGAGGCGCAGCGGTGTGGGGGGTCAGAGGGGCTGGTTGCTCGGCCCTGGCTCCATGGGCTGTGCAGAGGGCCACTGCTCTTCCCAGAGTGCAATATAGCATCTCGGACGGGAGCTGCTCTGGGTCCTCTTTTCCTTATGAGGACCTGGCTGAGGGAGGACAGGGCTGCTTAGGGACAGAGTGGAGTTTCCCATCAGCACCTGAAGGGGAGAGAGGCTATCTGATGGCAGCCAGGGGGAGAAGCATCCAGCCCAGGAGAGCGGCCAGGCACTCCCCAGGGAGGGGAGAAACCTGGCCGCAGCCCCTGCTCAGCCCACGTTGGAGCATGGACCGGAGCCTGGCCAGGGGCAGGGGTCCCAGCGGGAGCGTCTGGGGGCTGAGACCCGGTCCGCAGCGGGCAGGGGCCTGAAGGAGCCCCTCTGGCTCCCGGGAGCAGGCTCATGCATTCTCACGCGGTGCCACGGGGTGGCACGTTTTGCACAGGAACAGCGTCACCGAGGCCACATGCGCTAGGCCTGCAGACACGAAACGTTTTGCAGAATACTGTTGCTTGACAAATGTGCTGTAATTTATATTGATTGCTTTGTTAATGCTTCAGGAGCAACATTTGTACTGCGCGAGCTCTCGGGGGCTCCGGGGCTTCCTTTTGCATGTTGCGGATGCTGTTGGTGTTGCTGGGACGTCCTTGTCGGACCCTGTCACGCTGCCCTGGGGGCTGACACTTCCCAAGCTGAGCCATGAGAGAGGTCCTGATCACAGCACGACAACATTTTTGTCTAATGCCTGGTGCTTGCCCTTTCCTCACCTCAGGGGCCCTTTGCACTATCTTTTCCCTTGGCTGAATCTGTAAGATCCAACTGCACATTGTAAAGACGTCAAAAGCTTCTGTGTTTCAATCCACCCAGATAATACAGGGACAAGCGATGAGCTTTGCTGAGGCTGCGCCATCTGAATCGCTCACGTTTCCTATTTAGCAGCACTAGGTGCAGCAATCAAACGCTTGCGTTCCAGCGCAATTACAACAGCACCTCTTTATGGCGCACCCAATCTGGAGCAGACAAGCTGCTTCGTTAGTTGTTTCCCTAATTGCTTGCTGCTCTCCGAGTTCCAGTTTGGGGAGTTGGTTTTTTCTGGTTTTTTTTAAAGATGAAAAGGTGCAAGTCGGTCCCCAGAAAACTGAATAATTGGTAACAGGCCTCGTGCTGTGTGGAGCCCAGAGAGGATGTTTTGATTCATAATCTGCAGGCTAATAAGCAAATGAGGAAGGAACAAATGATAATGAAGCCTTGCCGGTTTTGTATCACTTCGTAAAGAAATGTAAGGCAGGTAATTTGTGCTCCGTGGCTGGGAATGCTAATTGCCTTGTCACCGGGGACCTTGCTCTCCGCCAGTGACAAGGCAGGGAGAGAAGCAAGGATGGGCTGTCCTGCTGGCAGCGGTGGGTGTCGCCCAAAGCAGCTGAAACCAGGAGGCAGCAGCGGGTGCCCGGAAGACGCAGCGACCCCCCAGGAAACAGGCAAGCAGAGACGGGGGGCCTTCTCCTCCTGCACCCGCTCAAGACGATGGCAAGCCAAAGCAGCAGGATGGTGACGGGCAGGGCATCGACCCAGGGTGCAAGCCTGTTAGTGGTGTCTGTCCAACAGCAACCTTCTCGGGGACCTGGGGAGGTGGCTGTGGAGAGGCATTTGCTCCGGGCAGAAGAGGCAGCCCCAGAAAGACCAGGCTGTCATGGGTGACCAGCCCCTTAGCTGCTGTGACAGGAGGTGGAGGTGCCTGTTTGCAGGCAGCGATGCCTTCAAGGCAGGCCCCCATCGGTGGCAGCTGCACTTGCAAGGGGACGCCGTGCCCAGCTGTGCTGGACCGGCAGTCTCCAAGGGAGCATCTGTGCCCAGGCCCTGAATCCCGCGCTGGCAGAGGGGCCCTGTGTGCCCAGGCTCCGGCGCATGATGGAGCATTGTGGAGAACCGGAGCGAGAGTCTGGGGCCACCCTGATATGCTGGGAAGCCCTGAGGTCTTTCCTTGGCTCTCCGGGCAGCCCGTGGCCCATACTCTGCTTGCCCTTTGCTAGCAAGGCCCTCCACAGCCCTTGTCCAGGTTGCCCCCTCATCCCCCAGGTGCTGAGCCCATTGCTGCGAATCCCACTGCTGCCGTGTTTCCTTGTGCTTTGCTGTCTGCCCTCTCTTGTGGGCTTGTTGGGACAGGGACTGCCTGCGTCCTGTGTTTGTACAGCACCTAGCACACAGGGGTCCTGCTCTGAGGCTCCAGGTGCCGAGTGCTGCTACAGCCAGCCCCACACGAGGTGGATCTCCAGCTCCAGGCTTTGCCCCGGGGAGAGGTTTCTAGCTGCCCTGAGCCTTGTCTAACGAGTGTTTGGGAGCCCTCGTTCTAGGCTCTCTGCATCCCCAGCCCCCTTGCCTTGCTCTTGGCCTTGACTCTTACCCCAGACACAGCGGGCACCGGAGGGTCAGTGTTTCACACCCTGCTGTGTCTCTGTAACCCCAAACCCGATTCCCTAATTAAGACCCCGCGAAGCAGGGAGGCCCGCTGCAGAGATGTGCTGAGATCCTGATGATTATTTAGCTCCAATGGGTTTTTTTCTCTTTACTCTGTCTCCGATACAAATGATTTCTTAATTTCTTCCTTTGCGGAGAGCAGGTTATTATGCCCAGATTCATTAAATGCCAGGGCCTACAGCAATCCTTAATGACAATTTAAATTAGCAACCTGATTCGTGACATCAGGATGCTGAAGCGAACGGTCCGATTAGAGAAGTGGAGAATTCCCTGCCACCCGTTTCCGCTCCGGCGTGTTTTTCACGGGCTGGCCTGGCTTCCAAAACGGTATCCTTCCCGCCTTCCCTGCCTATCTGGGTCAGGGCTATACACTTTGCAGGTGGCACTGGAAAGAGCCCGCGTGTTGATTCTCAAAGTTAACGTGTCTTTGAAATATGATTTTGCATCGAACCCGTAATAGAAAGGCTTGAAAGAGCTGCTGACGCCTTGTGGAAAACGGAAAGCGCTCTGCTCAGAAACAATGCTGCCGGCTTGTCTTATCTGCTGTTCTCCCCACTCGGTGTTGATAGCAAGGGGCACTATAAATACACAGAGTTATACATAAAAATGAGAAACCTTGGCAACCGAATACAGGTTTAGTTGTTTTCTCATGTTGATTCACCGTGGAGCAGGTGGGTGAGGGGAAATATTCATCTGCTGCCGTTGCGTCTTTACGGTCACTGGGCTGTGCCAGGACCTGGGCCCGGCGCTGCCTGGTTGCCTGTAAGTGGGCTGCAGGCTTGGAGAAGTGTCAGGCGGCATTTAATTACTATTGCTGGAGACATTTTTTAGCCTTTTAAAGGCAGCCGAGGCAGGGAGCGGAGTGATTCAGTGCAACAGCTGCGCATCAAGTGCGGGAAACCAGCCGCATCCAGTCCAGAGGCCTCGAAGGTGGGAGAAAGCTGGCAGGGGGGCAGCCCTATCCTGCCACGGTTTTTTCAATGCCAGAATGGTGTGTAAGATAGCTAGCTCCTTCGGCCACGAACAGGCGTGTGCATTTACCTTCAGATTTCCATCCCCAGGTGACCTGAGGCCTCTCGGTCTCATCCCTCTAGTACACTATGGATCTTTCTTCTGCGGTGTCCCTCCGCAAGCTGTCGCCCCTCCGGGCATGTCTCGTGCCATAAGTAAAAAGCTGGTCTCTGGAAGGTGGAAATGACCTTCGTGACCTGAGAAGCCAGGAATCAGCCCGAGCAGACCCCTGCATGCAATGCACAGGGGTCCCAATTAAATTGCGATGCTAATTGAATTGGGAAAGGTAAAAAATAGCCTGCTGGGTTATATCTCCAGCTGAAAACACAATTGGTTTGCAAATATCAAGTTAGCAGAATAAAAGATATCACTTCTTCCGCGAGTCTTGAGTCTTCGTTGGAGACAAACTCTCCCAAGACCCCCGCAAAATTTCCTGCGTGCTGCTCAGGGAAGGCAGGGAGACTCCTCCCCGCATGGCAGCACAGCCGTGGCAGCGCGAGGAAACTTTGCTTGTCTTTCTCTCCCAGACAGCTGGGTGAACAGCCCGCGCAAGTTGGCGGCACTGCCAGCCACCGAACAAAACCTTCCTTCGTCTTGGTATTAAGTGTCCCGCTAAGTTTCCCACGCAAATGATGCAGCTGCCATCTTCTCGCTACAAAAAATTTGCTGCCGTAGCCATCGGCCGTTGGGAGGATTATTTTGGAGCTGGACTACTG
>NW_017729020.1:5977345-5985846 GCF_001723915.1 Gavialis gangeticus
GTTGGCAGCACTGCCAGCCACCGAACAAAACCTTCCTTCGTCTTGGTATTAAGTGTCCCGCTAAGTTTCCCACGCAAATGATGCAGCTGCCATCTTCTCGCTACAAAAAATTTGCTGCCGTAGCCATCGGCCGTTGGGAGGATTATTTTGGAGCTGGACTACTGTACTTGAAACCACATCTTCTCTGTGCTGCCATTAAGAGGGAAACTTAAAATGCAAAGGGCGGCTGGAGTGTCATTACCAGCTGAGCGTTGCCAGTGCTGCATCCCCGCTAATAGCGTTTGGAAAATTAGAGTCTCTGCAACGGCAGTTCTTCTGTGCACTATTAACAAGGTGCATGGAAAAGAAATATAGAGGTCTGACAAAGAACAATGAGGTTTTGCCGCTCGTGCGTCTACCCAGGATCCCAGCAAGCTGGCAGAAGCCGGGTGGGCGGGTTGTACCGTGAGGATCAAGCCCATTGCAGATCAGTCAGCGCAAAATTGCGAGGAAAGCGCCCTCTCATTACTCCGCCAAATTGAAACAAATGACTCGGAGGTGGAAGCAAAGAAACAGCGAGCAAACAACGCAGGCTCGTTTAGCAGAGTGCTAATTGGGCGGCTGCCCTGAAACGGTTCTTCTAGGGGCTCACCGGGAGAAGATAAATGGAGTCCGCGTTGACACAAATCATATCTGATAGCTCTGTGGAAATCCTGTTCCAAGAAAGCAGCGCCCAGAATGGATGGGATGCCTTTCAGCCCGTCGTGGAATAAATAGGGACTGGAGACTTACTTATGTCCTGTTAATAAGCGTATTTTTTCTGACTACGGCGCGGGCTTGAAGTTCCTTGAAATTGTAAAATGATGCACATCTAATGTACTGCACACAGCAACTCAGCAGCCTGCCAGATGAGTGGGTTTAGATATATCTGCGCAGGAACATGTCCGCTTGTAGCCAAGTGACAATGATATAATTAGCAAAGCCATTAATCCTTGCTCAGCGTTACTATAAGCTTAATTTAATTTATATCAAGGCAGACAAATAGTACAGTGCATTCTGGGACGTGAAAGATGATAAACAGAACAACTGCTGCTGCCGAGCGTGACCAGCGGCCACCGCAGGGCTCCCAGGAGGCGGTCACGTCCAGCAGAAGCGAGCTGTTTGCCCCGGACACTTGCGTGTCACCCCGTCTGCCGATGCCCTGCTTGCCATGCAGCATCCGGAGACCTAACTGCGGGCAGTTAGCTCTTGCAGGCAAGATCGCTCTTTCCTTGGCTCTGGGTTGGGCAGCACCCAGCACCGTGGGGCTCCGTGTGCTGGCTGCAGCCCCTAGGCACGAGCTCAGGGCAAGCAAGTGACCATGGCAGTCACACGACCATCAACAGCGCTAGTTAGACCCAGCAGAAGCTATGCACCGCGATTATCGACACTGGGCACAGGCCTGGATCAGCAGCAGAACAGAAATGGCCCAGCTGCCATCGCTGCCTTTCCCCGTCTCTGCACTGCGGTCGGACCGGATGGGTCCTTTACGACAGCAGCAAACAGCAGCTACCGTCTCAGTCTCCGACTGCTTCTGCCAGCATCCTGCAACTGCGCATGCAACCTCTTTCCACGCAGCCAGGGCACGGCATGGCATTTCAGGCCATTTGTACAGGGCTGAAGCAGCTCAGCCTGGTGATGCTGATGAGCGGAGCAGGTTACAGGGGCGGCATGCGGTCTCTCGTCGCGCAGACCTCCCACCCAGCTGGGATTGTGTGGGGCTGAGACAACGCAGGGCCCGCGTGAGATCGGCTTGCTGCTTGCAAAGTGTTGGTGTAAGTAGTCAGGTGTCAGAGGAGCCCTTTGCGGCACTGACCTTTTCAGTCCTGCCCGGAGCCTCCAGCGTGCAAAGCCCTCCAGGGTCACGCGGGTCCTGCCCACCCGGGCCACGGGTGACTCCTCACGCTGACATCATCCCCGGCACAACTTAGCGAGCACCCAGCCCTTGCTCTGCTGCCAGCTGTGTTGAGCTCGTGGTCCCCAGGAGCACCCTGAGTGGTCTTTACTGGCACATGCCGAGTCAGAGATGGCAGCACCGGGGCGCACAGCAATCACTGACCTGTGCGCATAGGGTTATATCTTTGCCACTCCACAGGTGCGGGGGACAGCCGAGGACTCAGGACCACACTGGCATAGAGGAAATCGCCCGCGTGCTTTGGCGCCTGGTGAAGGAGAGGCCCATCCTCAGCACGGCCCTGCATGGGGCTATGCCGATGGCACACCTGGCCACTTACCCAGCATAACTGCTAACCAGCTGATGGCTCCTTTTTAATTGGAAGCTGAAAAATATTTTACTAAGAGTCTCTGGGGGTGGGGGGGATGGATCAATGTGCCGATGAGTTTGCTGCTGATAGCTCTCGCCTGGCCCTCGGGGAAGGCGCAGGCCAATTAAGCAGTGAGCCAAGTCCACTGGAGAGCCAAGTCCGATAGAGGCGCTTTTGGGAGGGCCAAGGGGAGCGAGGGACCGCTTGTGGAGCCAGTGCAGCTGGGGTGTGCACATGGGCAGCCTGGCTCGGAGGGCACGTGTTGCACATGCAAGGCCCCTGCTTTGTGCCACGCTTGGGAGACCCCTGGGAGTAAAGAGGTTTTAAGGAAGAGCAAACCCGGCCGCCCGGCTCCTGCAAGGGATCCTCGCAGCACTGTTTAATGCTTCGTTCCAGGGTTTTTCCGACTCAATCGCACAGGATGGGGCGTGGGGGATGGCAGGCATGGTCCCAGGATGGGGCAGGGCCTGCGCCCAGTGCTGCGCTGATTCAAAGCCAAGGCATGCTAGCTGCACCGGGCCCGAGAGGGGCTGCAAACAGGACGTCATCCACAGCAGCATCTGCCCAGTGCTTGGGGGTGCTTGTGGCCAGCGAGGCCTTGCCCCCATGCAGGTCCCTGCGGCCAGGGCTCCTGCTCTCCTGCTCGGATGACAGCTCCGAGCGTCCGGAGATCCAGGGCCACAAAGGGATGATGGGTGGAGGCAGCCTGGCACATCACCCCTTGCTCCGCTCTGACCAGCCCATGCGAGGGCCAGGCCGCCCCTCCTCGCAGGACTGGTTCCTCCCCAGTTTACTGGAGACCCCTCATTCCTCTCTCCAGTTCACCCAGTCACCGGCTGCGCAGAGCTCAGCCCCGCACCCACCCAGCCTGCCCGCAACACCCACAGGCGCTGGGAGAGGGCTCCACCGGGGGCGGGGGAGCTGGCTCCTCAGCCCTTTGCAAAGGTTACTGCGGATCAAAGCTGCTTCCTGACGTGGAGGGAAATGTGCTGACATTTCCAGCCGGCCGCTGGCTGCGAGCGCACCCCGATTAGGATGCAGCGCCTGCTTGATGTGGACAGAGCGTGCAGCCTATTTAAATGCTAATGGGCTGAAGAGCGATATGCAAACTTCCAGGCAATTAGGGCTCCTGGTTTACGATTAGCTGAGTCGCCCGTGCAGCTCCGTCCGCAGCCGCCTGTCCCAGGATGTGGCATGGGGGCATCGCCACGTGTCTGCTGGGGAACGGGAGATGCAACGGAGACCCCAGCCAGCACGGAGCAGGGGGTGTCCTCGTCCTTGCAGCCACATGGGTACGAGCCTGCCGGAGTGACAGGAGATAGATGTGTTGCAGGGTCAGAAACCTTCGTGAGTCCGATGGGCCTAAACCAGGCCACATACAGACCCGCACATCAGCAGCATTGTTCAGGGCAGAAACGCATCCCGCTCTTGCGAGGGTCCACAAGAAAAAAGGGAAGATGGAGAACAGGGCAGAAGCGCGCTATTTTGTTTGCCCCCACGGTGATGGGTCCCTTAGCTATGCTGATGCACCGGCAATCTGCAGCTATGTGACTGCTAACAGCCAGACCCCAGTGGCCCTGCGGTGTCAGGTCCAGCGTGCATCACTATGAAAAGGCAGATTGTTTCCCAGCCGCTGGCCCGCAATGTTTATGAGCAGATTTCCATGACAGGCAGTGAAGTGGGTGGGAGGAATCATAAATATTTTACCGCAACCGCCTGTGGGAAGTCAGGGAAGGATGTGCTTCCCTGCAGAGAGAGGGAAACTGGCCCTGACCCCTGTCAACTTGCCTGGGTTTTCATTTTTAATGGGAAAATGGTTCTTTTTTTTCACCCAAGCTTGCAGGCAACTCTCAGGAACTCCACGCGGGGTGGGGGGGGGTGCACAAAGCACCTTGGCAAAGGTTGAAAGATGGATTCGTTCGTCAGTTATTTATGAAGTTTCTAGGCGAGGTGCTGCCATCGTGCGCGACATCCTAGGAGGAGAAGACGGCTTTTGTTGCGGCAAATGACGTAACCCTAAAAGTCGTCAAAAATGGGGAAGAGGTTTCAAAAATCATCCCCAGATGGCAGCTGCGTGGCTATAAATACGTAGTCTGACGGGCCCTTCTTAGCACTTCAGGATCTGAGGCTCGGGAGGCAGCTCGAAGTGCTGGTGTCACTATCAAAGGCTCAGATGCATGGCTTAAATACTCTTTAGCAGGTTTTCAGCGGCTCAGGAGGCAAGCTGGATCAGGGAGCGTCGTGGCTCGGATAGTTTGTAAAACTGCTGTCAAGCAGATTAAGCTGCGAATGGAAACATTGCTGGCGATGTCTTTTCCCTCTCCAGTGTCTGCGGGCTGGAGGGTGATGGTGAAGCCACCGCAGCGCCCACCCAACCCCAAGGGGTGTGAGATGGGGTCCGGTACCAGCATGAAAGCAATTAGCCCTACACGCGGGAGGCCAGAGCAGCCCACGCCCACACACAGGCCAAGGTCCCTGAGACTGTCAGCAAGGCATATTTAACAGACATAAATCACACTAAGTAGGCTCACATTTCATACAGGAAAGTGAATCTAGGAACTCCAATTCCCCCAAGTTATCCTGGCCGTCACTCTCAGCTCAGCCATGAATCCTTGGAAAGCTCCAGGCCCAGTCTTGCAGTTGGTAAATTGCCATTACTCACTAATTTATGCAACGAGAGCTAGCCTCTGATACGCAACATTTCTCTCAGTCTCCGGCTAAAGAGCTGCTCTGGCTGCAGAGCCCTTTTGCAGGAGAAGCGGGGAAGGGTAACGCCGGCAGGCTGCCTTTCTCCTTGGGGGAGGGTCTCATGCTATCCCTGTTAGGCTGTCAAGGGCAGAGAGGCACCAGCAGTGAAAAAAGTCACCCTGTCCGTGATGTGGAGACTGTGACAGCAAGAGGGACCCTGAGATGGCAATCGCTAACCTTTTTTTCTTAAGGAAATTTTCCACGTTGCAAGCCAAATCAGCTAAATCAAGTCCAAATCCATGAGTCAGTCCAGAAGCATCACCCACTGCGGTGGTCGGTCCGCCCTTCGAGTGAAGGCCTGGATTCCTCCAGACACGCGCAGCTCCTGCAGCCTTCACCTTGGTGCACTAGCAGCCTCTGCTCATCCGGGAAGGGTTGCTTGGCCTGACACGGCCAGTAGAAACGGGCTTTCTCACACCCCCTTTCCTGCAGGAATGAGTGACAGCGCTCTCCAAATGCACGCCAGCGCTAATTGTCACAAGTGACTCTGTCTGGAGGGATCTGGGGCTAAAGACAAATCAAAGCAGCAGCAGTGCTTTTCAGTGCTTTCAAAATGGATTTTCTAACTCTCCAAAGCAATTGGCCTGCAAAGCACCAAAGGAGTTCCTGTGCCATCAAAGAGAATATGCATGAGTGCCTAGGAAGGCGCAGGGATAAGCAGCTGTTTAAGGGACCTGCCTCCCCTCTCTGATCAGCATCTGGGATCCTGCACAAAGCCAAACACACGTGGGTCCAGGGTTAACACTCATCAGGTTCCCCGCTGACGAGGAGGGCGCCAGAAGGGCTTGGCCTTTTCTGATGAAGTGAACTTGAGTTCATGAAAGCTTTTTCTCTCTCTCTCTAGCTAGATGTATCTTTAGTTAGTCCATAAGGTGCATCCCTACCTGTTCTGCTGACCGACTGCAGGCTAGCAAGCTACCTACCTCTCACCTCATCGGTGCAATTCCCCTGACAAGGACTGGGGTCTGCTGCTCCTTCTGCACCCTTCCTGTTTCACTGAGCCCCAGGCTCTGCTTTCAGCTCAGGAGGCCAAGGGGTCTCTGCTCTCTTTGACCCACACCGCTGTGCACCATGATTCATTGTGACCACTGTCATGTTCCCCTCTGTTTGGCACTCCATCTGGACTCCATTGTGTCCATTTCTGGGCTTCCACTGCAGAAAGGATGTGGACAAGTTGGAGAGAGTCCAGCAGAGGCAATGAAAATGGTTTTGGGGACTGGGCCACATGGTTTATCAGGAGAGGCTGAGGGAACTGGGTTTATTTAGTCTGCAGAAGAGAAGACCAAGGGGGGGATTTAATAGCAGCCTTCAAGTCCCTGCAGGGGGGTTGCAAAGGGGCTGGGGCTGGACTGTTCTCGGTGGGGGGAGATGACAGAACAAGGAGCAATGGGCTCCAGTTGCAGCAAGGGAGGTTTAGCTTGGCTGTTAGGACAAACTTTGTCACTAGGAAGTTAGTAAAGCGCTGGAACAAGTTACCCAGAGAGGTGGTGGCATCTCCATCCTTGGAGGTTTTAAAGGCCCGACTCAACAAGCCCTGGCTGGGATGATCGAGTCAGGGCTGGGGCTGCTTTGAGAAGTGGGCTGGACTAGATGTGACCCTTCAACTCTCATTTTCTACGATTCGATGTTCTCTCCTCCAGCACCAGCTCCCCGCAGGGCTCTGGGTGGAAGGGGATGGCTGCATCTCTGACTCTGGCTGCAGTTTGCCCGGCCCACGTTCCCTGCCAGGGTTACAGGCTTCTGAGCTCGCAAAGACATGCAGGCTAATGAAAGAGGAGATGACTGCTGGCTCCCAACAGACACCCTCCACAGGATCCTTATCTCTTTGCACTGGCCTTGCAGTCGGTCTCAGGCAACCAGAGCAAGGGAGCGCTGATGGTGCCAATCTGCAGCCGAACGTACGGCTCCTTCGGGCTGCGCTTTGGGAGGAGGTTTTGCCTGCACCTGCATGCCTGCAAAGTCACAGCACTGCCAGCTCTCTCCGCAGCAATGGCACGGCCCTCGCTCCTGCGTGGAAAGGGGATGTTCTGTCCTCGGACATCCACTTCTGGCTCTGGCTCCTTGGGACAGCTCAGCTGCCTGGCCACATGCACGGTGCTGTATTATTAATGACCTCTCTAACCCCTGCAGGCCTCTGCACCTCGATTCTGCCCCCCTTTATCCCCACGACCACATCCAGCTTTCTGCTCTGCTGCTCGCCCCCGCAGCCCTGCCAGCGCGCCCAGCCTTGCGCTCCTGCTCGCCAGCTGGCTGCAGTCACCTCAGCGTCTGGTACCAGGCCTCTGGGGCCCTGTGCAAGGTCCTCTCTGCAGCCACCCGCACGGACGTCTCTCTTGCAACCCGCTTCTGTCTTGCTGCAGACAATGAGCGGAGCTGACCGGTACGTCAGCGGCCTCCGGTTGCCCCCCTGCCTCCGCCTCTGCTTTCCTTGCCACGAGCGCTGAGAGCAGGGGCTGTTCCTCCAGAGCGGTTGCAAGCTGCGGAGCGCACAGCACGAGCTGCTGCTACTGCTGATACAGTAGTAGATTTTGGGGGGGGGGGCTTGAGATGCTATATTTTCCCGTGTGCGACAGCTCTCTCCTGCATGCGTGTAACTAGCCACCTTCCTCCCTGAGCCTTTGACACCCGCTAGCCCTGTGGGTGAGGAAAGGGTGGAGGAGCTGGGGCGACTAGGTGGGGAGGGGAAGCACGCACAGTCTCAAGTGCCAGAAGAGCCGTTCGGCGGAGGAGACAGAGCCCTGGGTCTCGGCACGCACAGGCCTTAAACTGCACCCGGAGCGTGGATGTTAGGGAGAGCTTTCTACTGACGAGGCGCCGGACCGGATGGCTGCGAGCAGCGGTAGGAACCTCGGCTCTGTAGCTGCTGCGCGCAGGTGAGACGAGCCCTCGGCTGTGATGGGTTAGGGATGGGGTGGCCCTGCCTGGACTAGGTGTCATCTCCACCAGGTCCCTTCCAGCAGCAGCTCAGTGCCTTGAGCATCCTCGGCCTGTTGCAGTAGGAGAAACCCCATTAGTGGGCTTTGGCCTCTGCCTGCGAATGCAGCTCTGAGCCTCCTCTCATGCTTCCCCCCGGCCTGTCCAGCTTCCCCAGGACCCGGCGTTCGGTTCGGCAGCTCGGAGCAATAGTCTGGAGCAGGTAGAGAGCGGGGCTGCCTGAAACCAATGCAGCCCTGCACAGGGCCGGAGGACCAATCAGCGCGGCGGAGGTGGAGCCTGAGCTCCAGCGGATAATTACTAAGTGCATTTCCAGCACAATTGGTCTGGACTGCTGAAAGCTCTGGTCGCAGAGAGAGGAACGCTGTCATTGTAACTCCAGCGCGCGCCCAGCCTTGCAGCATCCCCGCCACGGCTCTGTTCTCCTGCCCAGCAGCGCGAGAAAGGTACTGCCCCAGCCCTCGCTGCTTTGCTTGCGCGTGAATGTGTGTGGCTGGGAAGTTGGTTGGGAAAGGGGAGCAGTGGGGGGGGGGGGGG
>NW_017729020.1:5986454-5997786 GCF_001723915.1 Gavialis gangeticus
GGGGGGGGAGCAGCAGGGGGGTTGTAAACTTCCCAGGACCAGGGGGGGTGCCTGCATCGCCGCCGCGCACGATACCTCAGCCCGCGTCGTGTTCGCCAGTGCCACGCTGCCCGTTGCTTGCTGGATGTGCCTGTGTGAGCAGGGGAGTGCGCGGGAGCTAGCCCCTGGGCCGTGAGCACATAGGACACAACTCCCCTCGCACCTGCAGGCAGGTGGGGAAGGGGGACAGCCACCCGCGCCTCTGGCCCAGCTTGCAGACCGTTCCTCTGTGGCCCTTTCTCCTTCCTGTCATCAGTAGGGACGGAGGGTGGTGGAGGCCTTGCAACTGGGGCTTCTCCTGATTTGCTTCCTTGGGCTGGATCCCGGGTTAAGTGTGAAGGGGCTTTTCCTAGTAGGACTCCCCAGGTCACGCAGACCCCAGGGAGTGGAGCTCTGCAGTTGCAGCGTGGGCATGCTGGTGCCTGCACCTGCCTGGGAACAACCGTCTCGTCATTGCAGCAAGTTTGGAAAACTTTCCCAGCTGGTGCCCGCGACGGCCGGCGCCGGCATGTTTCTAGCAGCGCAGCTGCTGAGGGCGCCACAAGAGCCGCCGTCCCTTGGCCAGCGTCGCTTCAGCGGTGCCGGCTCAGGAGCCAGCGTGGGAGAGCGGCCCCGCGGCTCTGCAGCCTGCGTTGCCCCGGTGGAAGCGCCCCACGCTCCCACGGCTCAGCGAGGCTGGCTGCACATGTTGCACGTCACGGGCCTCTCGGTGACCGTGCCTGAAACAAAGGCAGGATGAGCTGGAGACGGATGGGCTCGGGCAGGATAAGGGTGATGTTTAATAGCGGACTGTGATGAGAGATGGGAATTGCTGGCAATCTGTATCCACTGATGGATACAGCACCTGCGCAGTGAGCTGCCTGACCCGGCATGTAAACAAGCTCTCAGCTGCACCCTAAGGACAGCTGCGTGCTGCGGGAGGGCCCGCGGGGCGGGAAGGTGGCCGGTGGAGCTTGGAGGGGCTCGATAGCAATGGTGTAGCTGCTGGTTGCAGAAGCACGTGTTGGCTCTCTGCAAACAGCGCAGCCGGTCCGGACATGGGATTCCCAGCAGGAGCAGGGCTGCGCAGGAAAGGTGAGCCCGGCGGGAGCGACGGTGGGCATTGCTCGCGGGGCTCGGTGTCCCCCCAGGACCCCTTCTCAAGGGCATGAAGCCAGCAGCTAGACAGGGCACAGCACAGTGAGGTTTCTGCCAGGCAGGGGGGCTCCTGGGTGAGGGGGCTTTGCTTTCACCTGGGAGCTGGCCAGCCTGACTGTCGCCCGGGTGCCGGATCATGCACCGGGGAGGTTGGTGCTTCAATGCAGGATTTGAGGATCGCTGTTTTGAAAAAGGCTCCCAGACGGTGACTCATCTGCTGTAGGAAGGGCCTGGGGGAGGGGGAGAGGCGCTTTGGAGGGGAAAAGCAGGGATCTCTTCCCCCTCCCGCACGTCTTGCCAGAAACAGGTGAAACCCAGAAATCGCTGGTAAAAATAACCAGAGCAAAGAGGGACGAGCTGAGCCCCTGCGCTCCAGGCCAGAGCGGCAGGGCGCTAGCTACGCCACACCTGTGTTGCTTTTACTCCTCCCCAGCCCTCGAGTCCAGTCTGCGGCCCCCTGCCCTTGCTGCCCTCGCTCTTGCGCAGGCTGCAGCCAGGCACCACCGCCGCAGCGCCTGTCCCAGCACGCTGCACGGTTGCAGGCTCTGCAACTCTTCCCGCCTGAAGGAGCAGAGCTCTCCCGGTCACCCTCCGTGTCGCCGCGGTGCTTTGCTGATCAGCCGGTCTGAAAAGGGGACTGCTGTCCGCACACAGCAGGGTCTTAGGAACAGTCCCCGGGACAGGCTTTAATTGGCAAGTCCCAGCGAGCGGCCACGTGGGCCCAAGCAGTTGCATTCAGCCCGGCTTCTCTGGCTGGCGGGTTTTATGGCATCGTGTGATGCTACGTAATTCCCAGCTTTGCACGCTCTCCCCGAAGACTTACCTGGAAAGATTAGCAGTCCATCCCGCTGTGCCTTTGTCCCGCCCTGGCAGGACTTTGGCTGCTAAAAGACAAAACACCCTCCACCCCCAGACCTCGGTGGTGGCAGGTAGTTGACAGCAGACCCCGTTTCTCAAGGCTTGTCCTTATGTAACCAGCCGTCTGTGCTGAGCAGCCGGCAGCCTCTCGCAGCTCCTCTTCGTTCCTAGGCTCCTGCTCCCAGGCGCGCTCAGGGCCCAGGGGTGGGCGAGTTGGTCCCATCTGCCCCAGAGGTCCTGTGATGCTGGACTCGGCAGTGCCAGCATTTGTAGGGGGTCACTGGGAGCCAGGACACTGGGGCAATAGGCCTGCCTGTGCCCCGTCACTTCTGTGAGGCCCTGTCAAGGCTCCTAACCCTGTGGGTTTGGGCCTCGAAATAAAGCTGTGGCTTGCCGTGCAGACATGGTGTGAGCACTTGGCTCCTCTGAGCGCCAAGTCCCTGTTATTCAAGTGTTGAGGTGTTGGTGCTGGGAAAGCAGAGCCAAGTGTGAAGGTTTGGGTCCCAAAGTCCTTGTGCCTCAGTTTCCCCCGTGGGTGGCAGATGCAGTGCCGCGTGGGCTGTCTGCCGGGGGGGCTGTATGGGCAGGACGCAGCGATGGCTGATGCGTAGGGTGCTTTGCTGGAAGCGCTGTCCAGGTGCTGGGGGTTACTGCATGCAGAGACTCCCCAGTGGGGCTGCAGCTTTGCAGACCGCAGGGTGATGTTTTCTCACCGAGGACATGGATCTTCTCCCTCCTCTGGATGTTTTTGGCCTTCCCTCTTTCTTTTTCCTTCTCCGCTAAGTAAAGCATAACAGGGCAGGCCAGGCTGGTCTGTCCCCCCACGTGGGACTTACCGGGGGAGCGTGGCTGTGGCTCTGTGGACGCTGTGGTCCGGGGCCACCCTGCAGCTTTGTCCTCTTCCTTTACATTTTTGCGCAACGTTTCAGAGCCCCTAGCAGGGCCAAGAGAGCCCAGCCGCCCTGCTTCTGCATGTCTGATCCACTGCTATCCAGCACGAGCACTTCCAGTTTGCAGAGAGAGACAACTTCGAGTCATCTCAGAGCAGCGTTTCCAGACTTTGTGCAGTAGCAGACGGGAAAAGACAGGCCTGCAGCTCGGAGAAGAGTTGTGGCAGGCTGGGTAGCACTGCAGAGGGCCCTCCTCGGAGCAAGCGCTTGTCCAAAGCCCTGCCAGCCCCCTTGCTAGCTCACCAGGCACCTTTCTGTAATGTGCATGTGCTTTGTGGGCACCGGTTGGGAAAGAATTTCGGCCAGCACTTACCTTGAAGCATGCGCCTAAGGAAATGAGATGCAAGGACAAGAGGTCTCTGTATAATTGCTTTCCTGGACAACAGGGGGGTTTCCTGCTCTGAGGCCTACCGCAGGGGAGGTGGGTTTCTCCAGGTCTGTGGGGTGTGCGCAGCCTGGCGCCAGCACTGCCCTGCTGTCGGAGGCAAGGGGATGGGGCGTGCTCCACGTGTGGGACCGGGCTGTTCCCGTGGTGCAAGGCTCGTGGCATACCAGGGAGCCTGCAGGACTGCAGGCATCTCGCTGCTCCGTGGCAGGGAGCATGTCGCAGCCTCTTCCAGGCTGGAGCAGAGCTGTCTTGGCAAGGTGTTAACTTGGCTGCCAGGCAGGGCGGCACACCAGACGCCCCGGCAGCATCAGAGTGGTACCCTGGGTACAGACCAGGGTGCATTACCCGGAGAGGCACAGCACTCTGCCCTGCTTTCGCCCTTTCCCTTCTGCCGGTGCCTGCTCCTTCCCATCCCTTCCAGTCACCTTGTAGCAGGAGCACCCCGTGGTGTCTGTTGTCACAGCCCTGCTGCTGGTTCTGCTGACGGGGAGATTTCTCCCCGGGTGGGAGACGTGCTTGCTTCCACCTGCCACTGGGCTCTGTCCTCCCGCGTTGCTGAGGCTGGGCTGGGCTGGGGAGCTGTCGCCCTTCCGGGAGACGTGCCGTTTACTTACACATTTATTAATTAGCAAGAAATAAAGTTGCTGAGAGCGATCAAATTTGGAGAAAGACCTTGAGTTCGGAAGCGCTCCCAGAGGAGAGCTCCCTAATCGCTCCCTGATTGTCTCCAAGTTTAATTTGTTGTTGTTTTTACTGTAATGCGCTCATTTTTCCAGACAGTTTGCTGCGTCCCATTAGCTAGTGATGGCTGGAGATGAAGTTTCTCGATATTAAAACTTGCCTGTTGTGTGGCATTAAGATCTTCCCGAGGCCTAATGGCCTGGCAGCCGCAGCCTGCTCAGGCTGTTGTGCTGGCCATGCTGTGCGCCTGCGAATTTGCAGGTGCGGTGCGGCGCTCGCCCATGCAGCAGCCAAGGGCAGTGTGTCCCGGGCCCTGTGACCTGCCCGGGGGTCTGCTCATGCCGTGCAGTGCAGGGGCAGGGACCGAGCTGCTCACTGCATTGGTGAGGTGGGTCCACGGGTTTATGGTGCAGTGCTGACCTTGCAGCTAAAGGCGAAGGCTGGAGGGGCGCAGTGGGGACCAAAGCAGCTGTCTCTGGAGGCAGTAACTGCTGACTGCTGCTACATGACAGATGCATTAGTGCTGACCCCGTCAGGGGGTGGAGCTGTGGGGGCATCTCCTTGGGGGTGCAGGCTGGCACAGCTCCACTGCAGTGACAGCATTTTCACAGCAGCTCAGGGACAGGTCCTCTGCGTTTGTGTCAGATCCATGGTGCCGGAAGCCCCCAGCCCTTTCCGAGGGCCTGGGTGACAATCCCAGCCTGTCTCTGCCACGTGCGCGTGCTCGACTGCTGGCTCCCAGGGGGCTGCACACATTGATAAACACACTCAAAAGGGCCAGACTCGTGCAGGCCCCTGCACGCTTTGGAAAATGTCACCTCTGTCACCCTTTATTGCAGCATCACCTGGAGGCCTCGGGCCTGGGGTGCTGTTGTCACCTCTTGTGCACAGCAGAAGGGCAGCCCTGCCCAGAGAGCTTGCCTGCAGCAGGCAGGTAGTGGTGCCCGAGACAGCCCCAGAAATGTCACGGGTCATGGCTCAGGTGTCCTGGCTCAGCTGGGTGCACGGAGCCAGCTGGTGTACTGCAGTGTCCCACATGCTGGCAGGGCCCCGCTGCGTGCACTGATGTCATTAATGAGGTCAGCAAGTGACATCGGTACCCTTGATTTGCCCCCCAAGCAGTTGGGAGAGGCGGGGCTCAGTCTTCTGGTATTTCCACAAGTGGCGATAGCCTCGGCTTTCCTGTCCACTCCCATGCCTTTAGCCTGTCCTGCTTTTCATGGCGCCGAACGGCTGTCACGGGGCCCCCGAGGACAAGGTACCCAGCCCTGCTGCCTCTAGGGTGCCGGGGGGAGGATTTATATTATTCCATCTTTCCTGATGCCATCCCGGGGTCTCTGGCTCCGCAGATAGCGTGCCCCTTGCTCTTATGCCCCCCGTGCTAATACTGGAGGAGCTGCGCGGCAGGCCCAGGGGCGGGAGATGCAGGCAGCCGACGGGATGCGAGGGGAGCCGAGCGCGCCGGATTGTGCGACACGCTGTCTCCATCAAAGCCATGCAATGGCTGCAGGATACATGCACCGTACGCGATGTGGAAGCCCCGAGGCAGCCCTCGCAGCAAACGCACGAGGCGGCGGTGGCAGGCAGGTGCCGAGAGCGGCCTCTCTCAGATGGAGAGGATGTGCCGCGTGGCTCCAGCTTTCTTCTGCTTTCAAGTCTGCCGGGAGAGGATGAGCTGACAGGGAAATCAGAAGGCAAATGGTGTTTATTATCCTCCCTCCCGTACATGACAGAGCGCCGCGCGAGCTTGCCTCCAAAGCACCGGCACTTCAAAGGGCTCGTTTTAATCCATTCCACCAGTGAGCGAGAGGAGAGCAGGGCTAGAAATTCACACAGGAGGCTTCAAAAGGGGCTTTCAAGAGCCTCACTTGGAGAGAGAGGGTGAAGGATGAAGTTAAAAAACATTATTCTGAGGCAGAGATGGATTTGCCCTGACGCACTAAAGGGGAAATGGGGCATCCAGGCCGGTTCCACCTGCGGCATGCAGATGAAAGAGCTGTCAAATGCACAACCCATCTGGCCTCGCAACACGCGCAGAACAAACCCAGCGGGGCCCAGTGGGAGATACCCGGCATCCGATTTTCCTCGGTGAATAATAATAACGATAATGATAATAATAAATCCACATTTATATTTTGGGGTTTTATTATGATCCCCAATGCCACAACAAGCAAGCAACCAATATAAACCTTGCAAAGAAGAACATGAACAACACATACACATGATATTGCTCCTTGCTAGTGAGGAAGCTGCTAACCAAGGTGCAAACACAACCCCGAAGAAGCGCCACCACCCCCAGACCCGGCCCTCGCAGCCTTGAAATGCTGCAGTACAAGGAAAAGGAGAAGCCTGGTCCAGGGGCCTTTGACACCCAGGGCAGCCTGTCAGACAGCCCTGCTATAGAGCAGGACCTGAAACCTGCTGCTTTTAAAGCTGTGCATCCATCAGCTGACGCCAAGCCTGCTGCAAAGGGTGCAAAAAACTCCCCATCCTTTGAAGCACAGCGCGCACATGCAAACAGGCGGCATGTTGCTGAGGAAAACTACGGGAGGCTTTTTGAAGCAGCTCAGCGTGCCAAGTCATATGTCCTGCTGCAGGCCGCGTGGCCACCCAGCCAGGTCTTGGCACTGGGATTTGGAGGTCAGAAGGGGGTCGTAGCTGGGATGGGCGGGCACACATCTCCTGTTAGCCTGCAAGGGTTTCTGAGCATGGAGTGAGCTTTCTGCATGCCTCTGTGCTCCCTGAAAGCCAGAAGGGGACAGGAGCAGCTAGGAGAGGTGGAGGGATCCTGGGGCACTGCTTGTATCCAAGGGAAAACGAGAAGGGACGGGCTAGGTGTGCGCAAAGCTTGGACCGGTTTATCATCCAGCCGAAGTGTCCAGCAGCAAGCCAGGCTGCTTCCGGGATCCGGCTGCCCCGTTTCACAGCTGCAGGGAGCAGCAGCAGTCCCAGGCCTGGGCACCTGTGCAGTCCAGGTAAATGCAGTGCCGCTCTTTGATGCCAGTGGATTGTGGGCTCCCGGCTGCCTGCGGCAGGCAGTTCCACAGGTTGCCGTGCTAGGTGAGCAAAGAACGTGCTTTTGTACTTCTGCCTTTGCCACGTCTGCGGGGCATGCAGCGCTGGCTCCTCCTTGTAGTGTGGAACAGGGAGAACAGATGTCCCTGATGGACCTTCTCCAGTCAGGTCGTTAGTGGAAGTACCTTTAATGCACCACTTGTCGTTTGCCTGCTTTGTCAGATAAAGAGCTCCGAGCTTGTGGTTTCTCTTGCTAGGGGCGTTTCTGCAGCCTAGTCGCTCCTGCTGCCTTTTGATGACCCCCCGCCTCCCCCATCTCTGCCGTATTCCCTCTGGGACCCACGCAGGTGAGGCTCTGCAGTTGGGCTCTACTTTGCCATACTCTCATACTTCCCCTGTTAGCCTCCATCTTGCACCTAGGAGCATCTTTACATCTTACTTGATTTTTTTTGTTCTTACTGCCAGCCGAGTTCACGCACACATTCACAGAAATTTAGGGCTGGAAGGGACCTTGTGAGATCATCGGGTCCAGTTGCCCACAGATGTTTTACTTACCTAGTGCGCCATTGAAGACAACTGTGCTGGGCTATTTCTGACCAGCCCTTGGCTGGATGTGGTGAAGTCTCGTCCCTGAACGCACTTCTACCCATCCTGCTAAGCAGCTTTACTGCAGTATGACTAACGCCATTCTCACACTTAGCTAGCACCTTGGGAAAAGATTTGGATCCAGGCCTGGATGCTGCAAAAGCATCCCTAAGGGGGCTCAGGGATTTTCTGATCCCGCAGAACAGGTGTGGGCTTCGGCTGTCTCGAGCAGCAAATCCCACTGAAACGAATCTCTCCCTTTGGGTTCAGTCTGATGATGCGCCTCCAGGTTTCACCACCTCACGCTGAAAACCTGATTGCAAACCTAGTGTAGGTCCTAGAAACTGTACATCCGACTGTGGATTTAAAAGATCGAGCAACTAGACAACTTTATGACAACGTTATTTCCTGCCACTGGAGAGGCTGCATGATACCACTAATTATAATAAGAATAATTAATCATTCTAATTATCAAATGCGGGTGGCTGTACTTCACAGGGAATCTGACAGGGAATTTAAGGCATGTTGACTGCAGGGACCTGTTATTTCTCTCTTTTTAATCTTCTGCTATTTTTATTGCAATTTCAACTCACTGTGCTGACATAAAAGCCTCTAACAGTGGAGGAAGCCCTGATCTGGGGGCCCAATTTGCTACTGATTTATTGTACCAACTGGCTCTTGGATTCTTTCTCAAGCCGCCCGCGGTTGCAGAGGAAATCTCCCGGACCCGGCTCAGACAAGCGACCTGAGAGCAGACGGACACAATGCAGGCTTGCACTGCTCCAGACCAACCCGTTTCATCAGGCTTACAAAGGGAGCTAGCTAGGCTAATGACTGCTGAGTGCCATCTCTGAGCATCTTAACTTTGCACATGTATAGAGATCTCCAGCACTCTGACTTCTCTCCTCCTGTCCTGGAAGATGAGTCATTTCAATTAACTATACAGCCTTGGAAATGACGAGGCTACTTTAGCGCTCTTCCACACGATGCACTTTCAGATTGATTCCCATCCTTCTCTTGCTGTTTGCCCTAAGGGGATTTGGGTGTTTCTAGGCTGCCGGGAATCACCTCTGCCAACTTGTGGGGGTCACGAGACTACACCTTGAAACCTGGCAGTGCTTCTCTTGTGGTTGGAAAGCTGGCTCATTGACCCCAGGTTGAAAACTGGAGCAGATTCCCTGCGGTGTTAAATGTCCGGCCTCATCCTGAGCCTAATGAAAAGCACGCTAATGACTGTTCTCAAGACCCTTCCCAAAGCTGCCCAAGGACCCTGCAGCGCTCATCCTGGAGCTGGCAAACCCCTGGGCCTCGGACAACTTAGAGTTGAAATCGTTCTGGCTGAAGAGCTCATATGTTGCATTTCTGTAGCACCTTTCACCCAAACAGCTCAAGCACTATAATGAGTGCTAATTAAGTAGCCCTCACAACCTGTCTACCGGGAGCTGGTGAGGAGGGCCATGTTATTCCAGATGGGGAGACTGAAATATATGAAGACAAGTGGCTTGCTAACCTGTAAGCAAAACCATGCCAGAGCTGAAATCGAACCCCTGGGTCCTGGCTCCCAAAGCCCTCCCTGCTTGCCAGGGAATGAACAATCAGCAAGTAAAATTAGAACAAGCAGCAAGGGAGCGGGCTTCAGGGAGGGAGCGTCAGAGAGAAGCATCGTGCACTTTGTTTGCAGGAAAGCGCCTTGCGGCTTGCTGCTGTGGATGAGACTCGTGCCCTGATGACATGATAACGGGGAGAAGCTTAACCGAATCTGCTCACCCCGCTTCTAGAGGATGCCGAGTCTGTGCATGCAGTGAAATGAAAAAGAGCATAGGTGGAGCTGCAACAAGCTAGCCAGGGTATCCAGGTGCACCGCTCAAGATCCTGTGCCTGAATCATCTACTAGCCGAGAGGTGGGCAAAATGCGGCCCGTGGGCCAGATGCGGCCCGCCAGGCCATTCTATCCGGCCCACAGGGCCCCTACAAAATTTAGAAAATTAATATTTGTCTGCCCTTGGCTGCCTGTCATGCGGCCCTTGACGGCTTGCCAAAACTCAGTAAGCGGCCCTCCGCCCGAAATAATTGCCTGCCCCTGTGCTAGTGTGTGGCAAGCTCGGCTTCAGCTACTAAGGATAGCAGAGGATGCACTGCTTATTGCAGGCTGGGAATGTCGCCTGCCTGAGATAAAATTCCTACCTGGGGGAGAGTCTAGGGCCCCACAAATTCCCGCGCTACCGTCTTGCAACAGATAAGACAGAGTGGGAGAAGGGGCATGGCCGTGAGGTCCTGGAGACCGGTCGCTGAGGCACGGGGAGCCTATGTGACCTTGACTGCAAGACCTTGTGGGCTGGGCTTTGCATTTGTTGTAGGCTGGTACCGTGCCTAGCATGCTGGAGTCCTCCAGCAATACGCCCAAAGGAGAAGCCAGAGAGGAGAGTGCAGAGGGCGCAGTGGTTTGGGGCTGAATGGGCTCTGAATCTCTCGCCACTTGCCTGCCTGGCTTCGAGCGCACTCGGCTCCCACAGACAATGACTTCCTCCAGACTTTGACTCACCGCATGCAAAAAAAAAAAAGAAGCCACTGCAAAACTGAGCTCTGCCTCCTACCTCTGCAGCAGGGGGCTTTGATCTGTACAGCTAAGGAGGGCGCTGATTGCCCAGGAGGCGCCAGGAGCGGAGCGAAATAAAATAGTTCACGGCAAAGCAGATCCGATGCAAATAAGCCTCAGCCGCCCCCACTGCTCTCCGCAGATGCAGGTGATGATGCACCGCTCTGAACATTTTAAGCACCGGACCCTTCCCCTCCCCAGAGCGAAGTGTGATGAATCCAGAACCCTCCCACCAGGAGATGTCTAGGAAGGGGGCAAACAAATGGGTAATTTGTGCCTTTCTGGGCTCAGGGCGGAGGATCTATGAACTGCGATCACTGGGATGTCACGTGGACTCTGCTTGCTGTGAAAGGCCACGTAGCACCCGAGCCGGAGAGGGAAGCCTGCCCTGATCTCGCCTTCCCCGCTTGCGCGCCAGCCTTCCCCCCGGCTTGTCTCCCATCACTGGATGTGGGAGTTTTACAAGCAATCGTTCAAATAATCCGGCCTCATCTCTCGGGTTTACGTGTGCCCAAGTGACGAGGTCGGAGGAGGGTTTGTCCAGGAGAGCGGCCAGGCTCCCAGGGTGGCTATCGTCGGGGCATTGACGCAACCCCACGAGTCGCGCTTGTCCCCGAAGGATTCGTCCCCTCTGCTCACGGCCACCGCGCGCGGCTCTGCCTCGTGGCTTCCTGAGCTGAAGCTGATTGGGGATGACAAGCCCTGATTATGCAAAGCACAAGAGGCTCCAAGTTGCGCGTTAATGATAGGCAAAGATTTCGGCCTGACTCACGTCCTACCGCTTGGTGCGTAATTAGGGACCCGCGGGAAACAAAAAAGGCCCTGCTAGCCCCAAAATAAAGGCTGCCTCCTGGCTGTAATTGCAGCCGCCCTCCTCTCTTGCCCTCCTGCTCCAGCCCCGGCGCAGACACGCGGGGTTTGCAGGCAGGTCCACTGCACGCATGTTCTTGGCAGCGGGCGAGCACCCGCTGGGTGTCGGGTGCGGGCGGCCCGACGGCGGGAGGAGCAGGCGGGGAGGCTGCCGCAGCCTGGCAGCCAGGAGCCCAAAGAGCACGGGCGGCTTTTACAAGACTGTTTATGCTG